>NW_005841928.1:3167785-3168266 GCF_000455745.1 Alligator sinensis
GTGATACTTCCCTTCTACTGGGCGCTGGTCAGACCGCAGTTGGAGTACTGCATGCAATTCTGGGTGCCGCACTTCAAGAGGGATGTGGATAACCTGGAGAGAGTCCAGAGAAGGGCCACTCGTATGGTTAAGGGCTTGCACACCAAGCCCTACGAGGAGAGACTAGAGAACCTGGACCTTTTCAGCCTCCGCAAGAGAAGGTTGAGAGGCGACCTTGTGGCTGCCTATAAGTTCTTCATGGGGGCACAGAAGGGAATTGGTGAGGTTTTATTCACCAAGGCGCCCCCGGGGGTTACAAGAAATAATGGCCACAAGCTAGCAGAGAGCAGATTTAGATTGGACATTAGGAAGAACTTCTTCACAGTTTGAGTGGCCAAGGTCTGGAACGGGCTCCCAAGGGAGGTGGTGCTCTCCCCTACCCTGGGGGTCTTCAAGAGGAGCTTAGATAGGCATCTAGCTGGGGTCATCTAGACCCAGCACT
>NW_005841928.1:3168282-3170462 GCF_000455745.1 Alligator sinensis
GAGGTCCCTTCTGACCCTAACATCTATGAATCTATAAGAATAAGATACTAGGCCATAAGTGGTACTACCACACAACCCTAATAGTGAATGCCCAGAGCACTGAACTGCAATCATGGCCCGAGAACTCAGGTGACATAACATTGATGTAGCTGCACTGAGCAAGACTTAGTGAGTGAGAGTTGGGGAGCTCAAAAAACATGGAGGTGGCTATACCTTCTTTTGAAAGGGTAAATGGGAAGGAGAACTCTGATGGAGTTGCTTTTTCCATTAAGAATAAACTCATACACAACTCAATGAGTTTCCTATCAAAATTAATGAGTGCTTCATGACTCTTCATCTGAAACTGTTGGGAAGTCAATATGACGTAGTCATCAGTGCATATGCCCTGACTCTTGATGCTGCTGATGAAACCAAGGAGGAATTCTATGCCAGTTTGACCAAGTCCTTTTTGATGTTCTGGAGGGAGACAGGATTATTCTTCTCAGAGATTTCAATGCCAGAGTTGGAAGGGATTCTAACCTCTGGAAAGGAACCATCAGCAAGGAAGGAGCAGGAACAATCAACTCCAGTGTTATCATCCTCTTGACCAAATGTACAGAACAGGGACTCACCATCACCAACACCGTGTTGCACCAAAAAAAACAGGCTCAAGACATCTTGACAACACCCGTGATCTAAGCATTGGCACCTGAGTGACTGGCATCATCATCCATGCCTGGAATCACAAAGATGTCCACATCACCTGAGCTAGCTACAAGCTGATGATTGCTCGACTGATCACCAACTCATTCGCTCAATTATATCACTCAAACTGGCTCCCAAATGATTGAATCAGCTTTAGATAAAAGCACCAAAAAACCCCACTGAAGCACCCGATCTATACAGATGTTTTTGAGCCAGGTCGAAGTACTGCGCTGCTGCTTCTGATAAAGTGTGTGTTTTTTTTCCCCCCATGTTTGCCAGATGATTAGGACAATTATATGACAGGAGATCTGTGTTCTGAGCCCTGATCCAATTACTGTTTTTGTCTTTTATCTGATGACTGTTTATTTTAAAACATCCTCTCACATCCTGTGTGCCCTAAGCACTGACCTTTCATTAAA
This sequence comes from Alligator sinensis, assembly GCF_000455745.1. NCBI lineage: Eukaryota > Metazoa > Chordata > Crocodylia > Alligatoridae > Alligator > Alligator sinensis. The sequence continues at coordinate 3,169,386 of NW_005841928.1, forward strand.
GGATGGAATGGGACCACCACTACTGCTCTCTGTTTCACCTATAGTTTTCAAAGACAGTGGCTATGACTGCTGGCTTTTATGTGGAGATCAGTCCTGCTGGTATATGTTAGGTATTCTCTGAGGCTGCCTAGCAGATTGGAACTCTCGAAGAGCTTAGGTGAAATGATACCAACTTGGAGGAATCTGAATAGAGTTAGGCATGAAGTAAGAATTGAGCTTCTTGGTTCTACCTAGATGATATCACTTCTGGCCATGCAAAGAAGTAGAATTTTAGGCTCTCTGGGTACCAGGAAATACCTAAGTAAGTGTTTTAAGAATTTCACTTGTAGACTAAGGACTAACTTCCACTTACAACCCAACATAGGCATTAAGTTTTTTTTGGTTTTTGTTTTGGTTTTATCGGGGCCTAAGTGACATGTCCCAGGTCGCTCAGAAAGTTTATGGCAGTGTTGAACTTTGCTACATAAATCTAGATCTCCTGAGTTCTAATCCAGTTAGTTCTTCTCAAAACTAATCCTCACAGTGAGAACTGTTTGTATTCTGGGCCTGAGTAGAGGCAGGCTGGATGTATCAAGTGGTTCATAACCCAGAAAAGTGCTGTGGGACATATATTTGATTCTCTTATACCAAGGCAGAGACAGATCCCCTTTGCCTTCTTCATGATAGCAGCATAGTTCTGCGTAAACACTTATCTCTTCTCATACTTCACATTTTTCTGGATATTTAAAATGAGTTTTCTACTTTAAATAATTTTGCAAATATAGCTTCTAGGGTTCTACATAAAGATTTGTTCAGGAAAAAAATATCTTAAAATGAAACCCAGTAATTAAGCTAATGCTCATTAAATTTAGGCACACTTAAATGCATGTGTAGACATGCCCAGTTTTGACAAAAATTTTGATTTGAGTAACAACATCCTTTCCTATAACATAAATGGAGGGGACCCAGGTTTACCACCATTGCCCTAGTGAGTGCAAACTCTATAGCATCCATAACACTATCGCTTGCTGTCCTAATTCCATAAAAGGTCCCATCACGGAGCTGTGGCATTTTGGAGGTATGAGTAACAGGGAAAGA
>NW_005841928.1:3170493-3173620 GCF_000455745.1 Alligator sinensis
CCATCTGCTTTCTGCAGCATCTTCTGCTGATCCCTCAGATTCCAGTTGGAAAACCAAGCAAAAGTTCATTAACTTCAAGAGTTCGTTGCTTCAAACTGATGATGTAGGAAAGATTAACAGAGGTTCTACTTGACTGTAATGGCACAGCTGCCAGGGGAATTGCCATGTAGCAGATGGCTTGGGAAATATTATGTTGTCACACTGGTAGGGCTAAGCAGGTAAAAAAAAAAGCAGATTCTCCAAACTGGATACCTTCTTCACTCCTTGTTAGAACACTGGAGAATCAGAGCTTAAAATATTAAGCTCATATTAAACCTGTAAAAAAAAATTCAAAAGAACAGATATTCATATCATGAGTCCAGCCTACTTCCAGAGAGCACCAGGATTCTCTGATTAATTGTACACAGGGGTGATCTGCAGTATTGGTTATTCATTACTTATTATATATTTATTTTAGAGAGGCAATAGCCTTGCCATAATTAGGCCTGCAACCATTAGGGAAAAAAAAACATTTTTAAATTCCTTATATTCTTTTATTTGGCCTCAAAATTATTCTGTTTATTCTATAGGCAAAGAGGAATGTTTTTATTAGTCTGAAGAAAGCAGTTGTCAAAGTCTTTAAATTGCTAAATAGCAGATCAGGTATCAGGTAGACAATTCCTTTCTTGTTATTTTAATAAAACATGCACCAATAACATATTGAATAGAGCAGTGAGAGAGTATTAGTCACAAAATGTTATGTTCAGAGTTGCAGGATAATGGCCGCATCTACACAAGACACTGCCTGCACAGTAGCTCATTACTACTGTGTGGTAGTGTTGCATGGCACAAAGCATGATCTGATGATATTGTACCGTAGTAATGAGCTATTGCACAGTCAGTGTCACCAAAAAGAAATTCGGGGACGCTATTGCACAGTAACACTGGGTGTTGCTCAGTCATTTAGTACTAGTGTATGCAAGTACTAAATGGCTGTGCAGTAACCACTGAGCAGTCAGCGTCTCGTGTAGATACAGTTACTTTAAACAAACTTTCTCGAGAAACACTGGCGCAGAAGAACTTCCTTTAGGTCCCAGTTCTGCAGTGTACAGAACTCTGTATGTGCACAGGACCTTGATGAAGTCAGTCTATTTCTTCCAGAGTAGAGTTCATCATAGCAGGGTGGTGTTAGAGTCTGTTCTCCATTTATTGCACATACATATTTCCCTTTCATACTAATGAGATGTAGTGTCATGAAGCAAGAAGAGTAGGGCTTATTTATTTTGGACTAAAGTATTTGCAAGTCACGTACTGGTATCCGTCGTTGTGTTTGGATTTTTTTCTGTGGCTGTTTCTATTACTAAAGTCTGTGAGCTGTGTGTTCTTTTCTCATAATTTAAACATAAAATATTGAATGTGCCAGTTCTCTTCTGTTCCAGTGTTTTGTCCTTTGTGTGATATAGTGCTGGTTAGTATTAAATCAACTTAACTAATTCCTTCCTGATCTTATTGTTTCACCCAGATGCAAAATTGCATTTTTTTTCTTAGGAAATTTCCACTTCCCTAAAAAAATCTTTCTTGGGTTGGCTTTTAGCTTCAGCAAAGCCAAATACTTACAGTCCTCAAGTAACCATTTTGAGATTTATATCTCTCTTTTTTAGCTCATAAGCACACATTGTGCCCTTATCTCATTTTCCCTTTATTATTCCTGAAAAAGTGACAATTTTTTCTGTTTTATCAGATATATGAAAACGTCCATCTTTTCACTTCATCGTATACTTATTCCAATACCTAGCTTTTTCAATGCATTTTCTTCCAGTTTTTATACTTGTACTTATTTTAAAATTATTTAAAAATTAAATAGAGAAATAAAAAAGAAATATTTGAAGAAAACCCAAGTTTTCCAGAGGCAATAAGCATCTTGAAAATCCTTAACTAGTTTCCCATTTGTCTTGCTACAACACATCTTTATAACTACCTTTATGGAAAATGTGCTGAAGTTAAAAAAGTGTAAACATCTCAGTTTTTCAATGTGTCAAGCTGCACGAGTAAACAGACTTGAAGCTGTCAGCAGATGGTTTGAAAAAGCAATTACCAAGGGGCTCTTTAAAAGAATAAGTACCCTGTAATATGCTGATTAATCAGCTTTTAACAAGTAAATATACTTCAGTGAGTATTTCCAAATAAATGGAAATTAGGAAACCCATTTCATCACTACCTGGTATATTATGATGCCATTTAAAAATCAGTTGTGATTAATATGTAAAGTGCATTTAAGTGTACAGAAAGGATTATTCTCAGAAAAAAAGGACCTTGTGCTACTGAAATTTCCTATTTGTGCTGCCAAATTGCCAATTCCATTTAAGATGTAATCTTACTCCTGGAGTTGGTAACAAAACTCCTATTGACTCTAGTGAGAACCAAGTTGGAAGCTGAGTGCCCTTTACTACACACACAACAGATCTTCAGCAAATACCTGTGAGAAACACTGCCGTGCTTTTAACCTCTCTTTCTCAAAAATGGTCTCAGCCCACAAAATGCTGAGAACATTCAGCATTTCTCATTGCTTGGCACTTTGCAGAATTGAGTGATAATAGCTCTGGCCTTTCTAGCTCCAATTTGTATTACATATTGTAAACAACTTCTATACCTTTCTTTCCCTCTGTGATTCCAACCATGGCCTTTGCACCAAAAGCAAATGAGGAGCAGCTAACTGCTTATCTTGACAGTGACTTCATAGAACTATTATGACAGACAAGGTTCCTTGAGTGAATCTGATATCTTTTATTAGACCAACCCAAATAGTTGGAAAACAATTATTAAGCAAGCTTTCGGGTTCAAAAACCCTTCGTCAGGCTAAGGAAGTTTCAGCAGTTGGTGTGTGCTCTTCCTGGATGGAATGAAAAGTAAAGAAGCCAGCGGCTGGGCTGGTATGCATACAAGACAGGTAGTCAGTGAAAATGTAGATTGAGGAGTCAATGGGTGAGAGACAGGCTGGGGTGGGGGGGAGGGGAGAGAGAGAGAGAAGGGGGATGAAAGTGGAGAGAGACCTGGAGAGAAGGGGGATGAAAGTGGAGAGATACCTGGGGAATCAGATGTCAGGCAGGTTATAATGTGTCATAAATCCAATGTCTATATTTAGTCCATG
>NW_005841928.1:3174447-3174680 GCF_000455745.1 Alligator sinensis
TGGCTTATAAAAAGGTTGGCATACTGTGGGGCCATTTTAGTGCCCATAGCTGTTCCCATCATCCTGAGGAAGTGTTGATTATTAAAAGTGAAATTGTTGTGTGTGAGGATGAAGTGTATAAGGTCAGTAATATCTTTGGGTCTGTATTCTGAGTTGTAATCTTGTTCCTGTAGATACGTAAGGCAGGCTTGGATGCCATCCTGGTGTGGGATGTTGGTATATAGGCTGGTAAC
>NW_005841928.1:3174828-3195275 GCF_000455745.1 Alligator sinensis
ATAGGTCTGCCAGGGTTCCCTTGTTTGTGGATTTTAGGGAGCATGTAAAAAGTCCCCGGGTTAGGTAGTGGGGGGATCAAGGTCTGTAGTTTTTCTTGTAGTCTTGATGGAAATGATTTGATGGTATTGTTGAGTTCTTTGGTGAAAAGGGGAGTAGGATCTTCTTGTAGTTCTTTGTAGTAGGTGGTGTCAGAGAGCTGTCTCTTGGCTTCCTTTATGTAATCCTCAATGTAGTCTTCACAGTTTAGGATGACTATGGTTCCTCCTTTATCTGCTGGTTTTATTACTATTCGGTGGTTAGATCTTAGAGATTCTATGGCCTTTTTCTCTGGTAGAGAGAGGTTGTTATGGTCTATTATGGGCATTTTAAGTAATGAATGAGCATCCCCACCACTAACATTGACTGGAAGGTACAAGATACAGACAACTGCCACCTGCTATATGGACGTCAACCAGTGCACTGTCGTCTCTCATCCAGAAATAGTTTTTATCTTCTACCATACCATTGATCCCATCACCAGAATCAGCCAGAACTACCCTCTGGCACAGAATGGGAGAAACTAGGTGACAAAGCTGTTGAATGGGGCCAGTGAGGAATTACCCATAGTGAGGAGTTAGCATCTGGCTCCAACTACAAATGGCATAAATGATGGAGCCTGAACAGACTGGGAGTGGGTCTCAAAGTCTGCAGCTTTCTCATGAAATCATGGGGCCTCTATGCAACCAACCAACGTACTTGTCAGGAGAAGCAAAACATGGATAATTTCCTGACATGCCCTGCATCCCATGAGATCTAGCAACACCAACACCAGAAGCAGTGGTCTGTGCAAAATATTAGGAACAAACCATATAGAAAGGTTGGATTGGAGACACAATGAAGAAGATCCCCACCACCTTAGAAATATGCCATGATTGCTTGCAAAGGTATCTAAATGTTAACTGTCATTTGTCAGACCCACTGCTTTATACTACTTAAACACAAAGAAACCCGCTATGTAAAACAACATTAAGGTTTTTGGTTGTAGTGCATATACCTATAAAGTATACATTATTGACATTCCACTCTCATCCCTGATTCAGTTAGCTGTTTGTTTATTTTTCATGCTTTCCAAGGATTTTCTAAGTATTCTTAGAATTCCTCCAATTCAATTAATCTAATTAGCAAAGTATGTTGCTAAAAATGTGAGAAGAAGGTTCCTCAATCAGTAACTTACAGAACCTCAACAGAGCCTGACTGTTTCTGTCAGCTCTGCAAGTCACATAAGCTTGGTAGGCTGCAGCAGGATTGGCAGGTTTTTCTGCCAGGTTGCTGAGCCTGAGGCTGGTGTAGATAGACCTTGTTGAGGACTGTGCCAGTTGTACTTGGAACCTGCTGTACTTCTTTTCCTAACAAATTTCATACAGTAAACAGAATTAAAGGTGTACATTCTTATATGAGAACTCAGGATATGAGCAGTAACTAGGAACGCTGCAGATCAAGAAAGCTGCATAAAAAAGGAATGACAAAATTCCAGAAAAAATATAACTGCATCAGAGCACTGTGAAGTTGATGCAAACTGACAACCTTCTATGAAACTGAAAGTGCAAGAACATCTTAAACACACTTGACACTTGTGTTCCAGTCCCTTTGCATATCAAATTGGCTAGGAGAGTATACATAGGAATACCAAATTTTCCATCAGATGGGTTTACTGAGGATAAAACTTACTTATGTTAAGATGCATACTTGGGCCCCAATTTACAAAGGCATTCCTATTCAGAAAAGACACTTAGGCATGCAATTATATCTCACTGAACTCAATATACTTCAGTATGTGCCTAAACATGTGCTTGAACGCTTTCCTGAATCATGTCCTTAACAAAATAGTCCTATTCCAGCTCAGGAGTCAGGAGTGGACAAGACTGCATTTGCATTTGCACAATAGTAAATAATGACTTCTTTTGGAGAATTAGTCATCTGTAGGGACCTCTTTAACAATGAGCTACAGTTTAAAGTCTACATTGTATATACTTAATTTAAGAGCTTCTTTTTAAAAAAAACAACAAAATAGAGAATGAAATGATTTAAAAATTGTTATAGCAACTTTAAGAGATTGATTAATCCAACAAAAACAAAAGACAACTGGCTATAATACTTACAAATAATAAACTACCTCTTCAACCTTAACTCATGCCATTTTTCAATTTTTTAAACAATGGTGTGGGTTCAAAGGCAGTGTGCAGCCCTGCTTTCTTAGCCATAACTCTGACTTGTGTTGATTTTAGTCATAACCTTACATTAGCATATTTTTATGGCTTGATTTTATAGGTGTATATAAAATACATGCATTTATTTATAATTTAAGGGATTATTTTATATACATGAACTGAAATATATAAAAGATTAACTTTGTTGGCTAAATGTCTTTTGATTCTATTTTTAAATTCTATTATATAACTAGAAAGAAGTAAGGCCTCGGGTTTAACATGGCCCATGAGAGAATCACAGTCTCTGTGGAACACATTGCTCACAGCTGTGGTGAAATATCCATCACAGAAAATTTCAGCGCTTTTAATTCCATCTGAATTACATCACTGGGATAACTGAAATATTACTCACATGTGGGAATCAGTGACTGTGTATGAGAAATTATCAAAATGATCGGTTTAAAGAACAACTCTAGTATGAAGACAAAAAACAAATTACTGTGTGTTTATCATCAGCAGTTTTGGGGGTTTTTTTAAAAGGTCACAAGGAAAAAAAGTGTGAAGTTTGCTTATATTTCAGTATATTTGAAATAATGTAGTTTTAAATATAAAATGGTCTACAAATCTCATTTTGCTTTCTTTAGTCATTTTTTGTGTTTCAGCAAAATCAGATTCATATTATGGAATTATCTCAGCTATATTAATAGTAATTTGTCTGATTATCTCTCAGTATGGGTTGGTTGTTGACATCTGCACCGCAACTAATAGTTGTGATTAATTAATAACTAACAGGATAGAGATTTATATAATGGAATCCTGGGTATCATTCTTTTTTTCATTTGATGGTATTTCTATTATAATAATGCTTATAGGCCAACAAAGATGACTCCATCTTGCTAGATACAGCTCCATATTGCTAAATAGAAGTTAAGAACTGATTTTTCCATTTGAAAGCCAAAATTCAAAACTGGTTTATCGTTTGGTTTGGATTGCCAAAATACAAACTAAAATGTTTTAATATAGATAATATATACCATATAAAATATATATTATAAATAAGTTATATTATAAATAATTATAAATATGTAATAATAACTAGTGTGTGTGTGTGTGTTCAAAATATTTTAGTTGATATGGTATATATATGTGTGTGTGTGTGTGTGTGTGTGTGTGTATGCCATATGAACTAAAATATTTTGTTTGGGGCACCTGTAGAAAAGGAGACATTGAAAGACTATAGTTGTGTCAGTTGTGGTCATTTTTCACTCACCAGCCTAAAATCAAAATGTGGGACATATGGTGTGCTTACAGATGTAAAAAAAGCCCCCAAAACAGCACTTATTTTAAACTCTGTCTGCTCTCGCGCCAAGCCCAATACATGCCCAGGAGAGACATCATGTTAATTGGACCCAGCTTGCCCGATGTCTGTATAGCTCGGGTGCTTCAGCAGGGCTTTTATGACACTTTTATCTAATAGCTGATTGAATCAGCTTTTAGAAAATAGCACCAAAAAGTCCCGCTGAAGTGCTCAATCTATACAGATGCTAGGGAGCCACACTAAACTAATGCATTGCTGCTTCTGGTAAAGCCCCCTCCCCCACACTGTGTCAGAGCTCTTAGATTCAATTTGTCTCCCAGCTTAAGGGGTGTGCGCAGGCACAACCATGTGCTGGCACAACTCCATACACCAGATCTGGCCACAGCATAACTGTGTGCTGGCATGATCTGATACCCAGGGCTATGTCATCTGGCCCGTGGTGCTCCCCACAGGTCTGGAAATTTGGCAATAGGGGAATGGTAGCAGCATTAATTGCCATAACTGTTGTAGGCAGGAGACTGAGCACCACTGTCCTAGAAAGTACACTGTAGGATATTTTTGAATGTGTGCTCTCAACCCTTCCTGTTTCTGCTGCTTAATTTTGCTTAATGACACATTCACTGCAATAGACTTTAAACCCTGGTACTCTTACCTCCCAGGTGGTTGTTCTAACCATTAGGATAGAAATTCATGCTCACTCTGTCTTAATGGATATGTGAATATTTTATGCAATTAGAAAACAACAGAATACCACGCCAGGTACCTAAAGTTCTTCTTCGTATAAGGTGAAAGATGAGGATTTTAGTTTGCTAAACTAGAAAAAGAAAATGAAGAGTACTTACCCACTGAGTTGTTGTTTAAAAGAGAAGAAGATGGCTTCCAACTTCTTCCTTTTGCAGTACTTAAAGGGAAGTGTCAATTGACATGGCATTTTGTATCAAGTTTGATCTGGTAGGTGGGCTCTAAGGACAGTAACTAGATTGAACTTTCTGGCAAGATAAGTAGAAGCAATGTTTGGTTTGTTAACACTGAAAAAAATCTTAGGTTTGAGCCAGGCACTAAGGTGTAAGAACAGTCAAAACTAAAGTGTTTTGGGGCATGCCTAGAAGCAAAACTTTAGGCACCTTGCATGGCATTCAATTCTGTCCTAGATGCTTAGGTCTCCAGATTTGGTCATGATCGTATAAGTCCAAAAATGCCATTTACAGGCTGATCTTCTATATGTGGGTGCATATGTAGCCATTTATGTGCATGGGACTATGCTCACAGTAAAGAAATACTAACCCATGTGAGTGCCATTCTGGGGACTTAGACAATGATGTAGATAACAATATATGCTCTTCTAGACATTCAAAAGAGAATAGAATAGAATTCCATCCCTAAGGAACTTTCATGCGCAAAACTTAGGTGTCTATTGACGTTAGGCAAATTCTGAGTTAGGTGGCAGCAGAACATGATTTTTGTCTTTGCCTGAGGTGCCTAAATTCAGCCTAAATTCCAGAGTAAGCATTTAAATCTCTTTTGTGGAAACAATTGTAAATAAAGTTTAAGAGGTGGCAAAGCTATGAATGAACTAGTTTTGCCAAATGGATACCAGTTAAAACCTCCATGTTGTACCACACTACACTGCCATGTGTATTGTATATGTAACATGTTACAAGAAAAATATTCTAGCCAGTTTTAAAAACATAGTGGGGATATTATTTATTATATCCTGTCATCTCTAAAGCCAGGCTCTCTCAATTACTGCTCTACAACTGTTGTAGTCATTGGATATAAAAATGCTTTGTAGAGGAGTAAATGACTTCACTAAGCATGAGGAAGTGGGGAATAAAGTCCAACTTTACAGGAGCCTGGGAATGATAACAAATATTCTAAGAGCATTTTGATATGCATAAAGTAGTTACTACTTCAAAATCCAGTATGTCTGGATCTCCAAGGCTGTTGGCAAATACTGTGCATCTCCCATTGGAAAGCTGGGAATCCCCATTTCCAGTTATGATTAGTTGCAAGATACAAGACATGAAACTCACCCTCAGACTGGCAACAACCTTTCCATTCACTAATAGGCAAATTTGTTGATACACAGTGATAACAGAAAAGATACAATACAAACAATCAAACAGTTCTATATATGTACTAAATCCTAGGGCTGTCATCAGAGTCAAAGTACATCTGGCCAGGATGCAGGCTTCACTCTGAGGCACTCTCTTAGGTGTCAGATGTCAGCAGGCTGGAGGTCAGATGCCACAGCCCCCTCCCTTCCCCTCTAGTGGGGTGGATGAGATGGGCTGGTCGTGTGCCCTCCACGGTGGCCTCAGGCACCCTTCCCAGGGATAGGGATGGGGACACCTCTCAAGGAGAAGGATGGGAAGGGATGAGGAAGGGAGGAGACAAAGGAAGGGACCCTTTGTTACTCTCAAGTCTCTGCTTTTGTATTCTCCTTCCCTCTTGATGACTCCTGATGACTCTTGATCTGTGGCTATCTCTGGTTCATAGATTCATAGATTGTAAGGCTGAAAGGGACCTCGGAAGATCATCAGGCCCAGCCCCCTGCACCAGGCAGGAAAGACCGGGGGGGAGGGGAGGGGAGGGGGGAGGGTGATCCCAGGGAAGTGACCTTCCAGTCTCGTCTTTAAGATTTCCAGGGTAGGTGATTTCACCACCTCTGGAGGGAGCTTATTCCACAGTCTGGAAGAAGTTTTTCCTAATGCTGAGCCTGAAGCGATCTTCCAGGAGTTTGTGGCCATTACTCCTGGTTCTCTCCAAGAGTAACAGGTGTTCACCAAGCCCCTGATGTACTCCTGATGTAGTGGTAAACTGCTACCAAGTCCCCTCTCAGCCTTCTCTTTTTCAGGCTGAAGAGTTCCAGGTCCCTCAGCCTTTCCTTGTATGTCTTGCTGTGCAGTCCTCTAATCATTTGGGGGCCCTTCTCTGGACTCTCTCAAGTTGCACCATATCCTTGTTAAAGTGCAGTGCCCAGAACTGGATACAGTACTCCAGATGGGGTCTCACCAGTGCTGAGTAAAGTGAAAGAATCACCTCCTAGGTCTTGCTGGAGATGCACTGATTGATGCATGCCAGAATATTATTTGCCCTGCTGGTAACAGAGTCACATTGCCGGCTCATATTCATGCTGTGGTCTACTATTACCCCCAGGTCTCTTTCATTCGTAGTGCTGGCCAGGTTGGCATTGCTCCCCAGGTGGAGCACTTTACATTTCTCAATGTTGAACTTCATCTGGTTCTGACTTGCCCAACTTGTCAGCCTGTCTAGGTCCGCCTATATCTGTAGCCTATCTTCAAGCATGACCACGCTTCCCCATAATTTGGTGTCATCCATGAACTTTGCCAGTGAGCTCTTTACCCCCTCATACAAATCATAGCTGAAGATGTTGAAAAGTACACAGCCAAGCACTGATCCCTGCAGGACACTGCTGACCACTTCTTGCCAAGACGACACAGATCAATCCATTAGGATGCTCTGGGTCCTACCCTGCAGCCAGCTTTGTACCCACCTAACCATTTCATAGTTATGCTCACTATTTTCCAATTTTCTCATGAGACCATTGTGGGATACCAGATCAAAGCCTTTTTGGAAGTCAAGGTATACAATATCCACCACTTCTCCCTGATTCAAGTGGTGAGTCACCTGATCGTAAAAGGAGATGAGGTTGGTTAGATAAGACCTTCTTGAAGATAGGCACAACATTGGCCCTCTTCCGGTCCTCAGGGACAACTCTGGAGTGCCACGAGTTTTGGAACAGTTTCGCCAGGGACTCTACGATGACATCAGCTAGCTCCTTCAGCACCCTCAGATGGAATTCATCCGATCCTGCTGATTTATATATGTCTAATTTCTTTAAGTGATCATACTCCAGTTCTATGGCATCAGTAGGCAGGCAGACATTACTGCCCTGCTCATTCTGTACCCTATCCAGATGATTTTACTCATGACCCAGTGAAACAATGAGGCAAAATAGTTATTCAGGAGTTCAGTTTTCTCCTGAGTGTCAGTAACCAGCTGTCCCGAGTTATTGAGCAGTGGCCCCACACTCTTTCCTCTTCTTCCCTACATACCAACTTTCTGTTGTCCTTGATTCCTGTTGCTAATCTAAGTTCAGTCGCCACCTTAGCCTTTCTAATTTGTTCCCTACAAATGCAGGCCGTTGTTGTATAGTCCTCCTTGGAACCTGTCCCCAGCTTCCATCATTTTTATGCCACTTTCTTCTTTCTAAGGAGGATTGTGATTTCCCTGTTTAGCCAGGAGGGCTTCCCAGACCTTCTGCTGCCCTTTCTCCTTCGTGCTTCAAGGATTGTGCCCTTAAGGAGTGACCACTCTTCATGCATATCTTTTGCCTTTGATCCCTAGTCCTGCAGCACTTATCCTACTAGTGACCTGAGCTTGTTGAAATTTGCATTTTTGAAGTCCAAGACTTCAACCCTGATATCAGATTTGTCTGCCTTGTGATGGACAGTGAACGTGATGGTTTCATGGTCACTGTCACCCAGGCTACCCTATATTTTTAAGTCGGTCACCAGGTCATCTCCTTTGGCCAGGACTAAGTCTAGAAGAGCGTTACCTCTGGTTGGTCCCTGCACCTCGTAAGCCAGGTAGAGCTCTTCAATGCAGGTCAGGAAGGAACGTGACCGGTCCGACTTGGCTGAGCATTCCTCCCAAGAAATGTCCAGATTATTGAAGTTGCCCATGATTACCATGTTCTGTGCACGCGCGGCCTCTGTCAGTTCTCGGGCAACCTCCAGATCAAGTTCCGCCCCCTGATTTGGTGGTTTGTAGTACACACCTACAGTTAGGTCTCTTTCTCTTGGTTGGTTGTCTCTCTGTGGTCACACATCCGCATACTGTGTCATCAACATATTCCAAGCTTATCATATGCACACATACTAATTTGGTCTTTCCAGGCCTTCTCCTAATTTGGTCTGTTCCCCCAAAACCGGGACTCAGGCCTCCATCCTGCTCTGGGGTCTTGCAGCTGGTTTCACTTTATCTCATGTTATGGGACAGTATGATATATGCTCCCAGTTCCCAGACTGTTTTCTAAACTGTGTGTCCTTTTTCCATTAGACGATCTGTCTGCCTTGAAGGCTGTGATCTCATGTTACGGCATGCCCCCTCAATTCTTAAACTATGTAGGCTATGTGTCCATCTGTTGGCCTTGTTGTGTTAGATAGCATGTCATCTTTCAGGGCTGTGAGAAACTTTGTGCATGAGACTCAAGCTTTAGAAATCAATTAACCCCTGCTGCCCATCTTAAACCCTTCCAGTGCATATATCTATACCTATAAGCCAATTCCCAAAAAGCAAACCTTTAAATATAATTTCTAAACCAACACCTGGGATGAAGTTTATCAGACCGTACTGACTTGAATTCATTCAGACCCATCAAAAGCTCTTTGTCTATCTCTTGTTATATCATCCCTCATCTTGTCCCATTCCTCATTCACGTAATCATTATTAGCTGTCTTATTGCATCTTGACTTTTTTGTGAAGACTGCAGCAAAACAGCTGTTGTGTAGCCCTTCCATCCTTGCATATTCTGTTAAGAGTTCCCCCTGGCTGTTTAACGGTGGAACCACAGCTTCCTTGGTCCTAGTCTGGCCAACATCCTTATAGAACCTCTTCTTGTTGTCTTTAATCTCTCTCACCAGGTATAGCATATTCTTTACCTTTGCCTTCCTGATTTTGTCCCTGCAGGTTTTTGCTGTTTCCTGGTATGCTTTCTTTGTGACTTGCCCATTTTTCCATTGTCTGTATTCTTTGCTTTTCCTTGAATTTTATCATGATTGTTTACTGTCAAGTTTCCCCATCACCTTCACATCCTCAACCAATTCTTCCCTTCTGGTCAGAACAAGATCCAAGATAGATGATCTCCTAGTTGTATCCTCAACCTTCTGAAACAAATAAGTTGTCCTCCACCAAGGCTCCCTCTAAGTTGCATGTGTGCAGTGGCAAGCAGCTGGGGGGAAGCCCCCTGAGGGAAGAGGGTTCCTGGGTTGAGGCCCGGCCAACCAGGTGATTTAAGCAGGATTAAAGAAGTGCCCCTTAGAATATCGAGGTATTCCTTCTATCTTTTTCCCTCCCCCACCCTCCTACCCCGCCCCATCAATTCTTTCTAGAGCGCAGCTGTTGCGCCCATGAAGTCTGCTTTTCCTTGCTTTTCTCCAAGATCCTGCATCTTACTGTTTGTAAACCCTGTGTCTTATTATTTGTAAACCCCTCGCTTATCCATTTGTAAACCTTGCATGTATTATTGTATATGACTGTATATATATGTTTGATGAACCCTGTTATGAGTATTTAATCACTAACTTGCCACTGCTAGCCTATTAATATTAATTGCCTAAACCAATCCCAGAGTTATCCCTGAGGGTCCTCTGAGTGGGGAGGTAAGGCCTGTGGTCCTACTCCAGAAGGCCTCAGAGGACAGGACTCTGAGAGTGGGACAGGGGCTAATAGAGTGTATTTGCACAGATAGATAGATAGATAGATAGCTAGATAGATAGATATTGCACATAGTTAATGCATTTTATGTATATATTAATATTGTAACTTTTGTATCTTATTAAAATTGTACATAGTTAAGGTCCATCATGTGTCCTGGCTCTGCTCTGTAGGGAGAGGAGGGGAGCTGCACATAGCCAAGCAGCTACGCCTCCTACAAGGCACCTGCATCCGCTGACATCCTTTCATTTGGAGAAAGGGGTACATAACTGAGTACCACCCAGGCTACAACAGTAATGCTGTTTTTAACAGTAGTACACAGAACAATTTTATTTTGTTTAAAATTGACATTTCCTATGCAACACCTAGTTTTTTTCATCTGAAAATGCATCCCTTGTGGAATATGTTACATCAACTAGATGAACTTTAATAGGAACCTTTGCAGAGTACTACATTTAGGAAGGAGGAAGTCAAATGCACAAATACAAAATGGGAAATAACAGGAAAGGTTGCCATGAGACAAAATAGGATCTTAGAGTTAGGGGATTACAAACTAAGTATGTCAACAATGTGATGCTATTGCAAAAAAGGCAAATCCCATTCTGGCATGTATTAATAGGAATGTTGTACAGGAGATGATTATGCAGCTCTACTAAGTTAGAGGACTGAGTGAAGATTGAGAAACTGTTGTGTGTTTAGTTTAGGAAATAGAAGACTTAAGGTAGGGGAGAATGGTATGATAACAGTCTTGTTATCAAGAGCACAATGATCAATTTTTCCTTCCTGGGCAATAGAGGAAGGAAAAGAAGAAATCAATTTAATTTGCAGCAAAAAAGATTTAGGTTGGATACTATCAAAAAAAGCTTTCTTATAGTCTATCTGTTAAAGTGGTGAAATAATGGTACAGATTACCCACTACCTATCCACAGGGATGCTGTAAACACTCCTTTACTGGAATTTAAAAAAAACAAGTTAGACAAAATATCTGTTTTATATCAGTGATTCTCAATCAGGGTACCAAGGGACTCTGCAGTGCCTTGAGATCCTTTCAAGGGTGTCACAGGATGCCACACAATGTTAACACAGTTAGATGTGCAAGCATGCAAACTGTTTTAGATATACTTGATCATGGTATTGTGCAGGTTGGGGTGTCAAACATCCAGCCCACTGGCAAGCCAGGGACTTTGAGAATGGGATCTGCCATGGAATCTGTTTCTCTGGGGCCCCTATGGACATGGTCCATGGTGGCAGGAGGGAGTGAGGGAAGGCTGTACTGAACCAGTCCCTGCTTGCCCCGCAGCTGTTTGGCCTGTGGCCACTTCTTCTACCATATCTACCTCTGGTCCCTGCTTCTGCTGTTGGCCCAGCCACAGCCACCCACAGCCATGGTCTGGATCTGGCCCAGGTCATGGGGTGAGTTTGACACCCCTGAATTAGATGTTCTCCTGAAGTCCCTTCAAGTTCTGCATTTCTGACAGTGTGGACAGATGCATAGCATATTTGAAGTGCTTCAGATGCCTTTGAAGCACTCTTAAGTGTGAGAGAACAGACATCCATGCCCTTTGAAGCACTCACAAACTAGCCTGGATCTGGTCCAAGGAACCACTATGAATGGCCAACCAGACTACTGGCAGATCACCAGAAGTTGGCAGGGGGCATGGCCAAGGATGTGTGGCCTGGCCTCAGAATCCAGGGCCTTTGGGCTCCTATGGACATTGCAATCAGTAACCACAGTGAAAGCTAACACAGTCCTGGTCACCCTCCGGCCATTTCATGTATTGTCACTTTTGCACTCCCAGGTCATAGAGTGCGAGCCCAAACGCCACTGCCACTGCATGGCCTACAGTGGAGCCAGCACTGGCACTGAGTTCCCTGTGTTCTGTGCCACCTCTGCAAACCCCATACTCTGTGCTACCATCACTATGCACCCCATAGCGGAGCCAGAGCCAGAGCCAGAGCCAGAGCCAGAGCCAGAGCCAGAGCCAGAGCTGGGGCTGGTAACATGTGCCCCATGCTCCACACCATCGCTGTATATCCTGTTCTGCATGCTAGAGTCAGAGTCCAAGCCTGAGCCAGCTTTCCATGCTCTGCACACCACACCACTGTCACATGTTCCATGCTGGAGCTGAGGCCAGAACTGCTACCCCATGCTCCATTCTGGAGCTGCCATTGTCACCATAGCCACCATACATGTCAGTAGCAGCAGTTCCAGTTCTGGCGTGGAGCACAGTCAGAAAATCAGGGCCAGAGGCAGGAGTCTAGATAGAAACTGGGCATTAGTTTTCTTGTGTGGCCTCCTGGGCACTAAAAGGTAATTGCATATGTAGGTAACCAGGGACAGCTGAAAATAGGCTGTTGGCAGACAGGCCCACTCAAGCAACCAGGGCTAGCGGGGGGCTAATTATTTAGCTTGCTACCATGAAGAAGAGGCAGATGGGGCACTTTTCAAGGAGGTGACAAAATTATCTAAAGGTTATGAGATTGTACTGATGGGAGCCTTCAATTTCCTGGACATCAGATGAAAAATCAATTGTCAAGCCAGTTCCTAACTTGTGTGGAGGACAATGTTCTTTCTAAGGTGTAGTGGTCTGTGAGTGCACTGCTTCAGCCCATGAGCATGCCGCTTGTTGTGAAATGCCCACTAGGTCTGAAAAAGGAGCGTGCCACATAGGCTTAACTTAGAGTTAGCTTTTCTCAGAGATGACCTCGAACAAAGGGCCAGTGCTATTCTGAAGGCTAACCCCAGATTAAAACAGGAGGGCCAAGCAGTAGGAAAATCCCTAAAGTGGATTTCCAAAGAGTGTACAGGCTGGTGGGGCAAACCTGGGAATGCAGGTTTCATCCTGCCCCCAGGCACCAGGTTTCCCAGTAGGGGCCAGGCTCCCACCCTCCTCCCAGGCTAGGATGAAAGCTCCTTTGGAAGGTGTATATACACTGAGGTCACTCTTGCCATGACTCAAAAATGCTTGAGTGGCTTGGAGTGATATCCCCGCATCGGAGGTGCTCTGACAAGTTGAGGGAGTGTGCTCTTGGATGAACTGCGCAGATCAAAGCCTCCTAAATGCTTGGGAGTCAAAGATCCCATGCCGATATATATATATTTCCTGCTCCCCGCCACCCTCTTTGCAAATGAAGTCTGCCTCTGGATGAGTGCCAAAGCAGGCAATTGCTTTCAGCCTACCTCAAGTTGAATCCTACCCTGTAGGAAGCCCCTTCCCTGGCAACTCACAACTCCTGTGGGTCCTGACAAGATTGCACTCATCTCTCCTCTGCAAGGGGCCCTCAGCTGCTCTAGGGCACTCCCTGCCTTCAGCCTGCTTTCGGCCCTGTGCACCATCCCATGCACCGATGGGCCCTCTCGGCCCTGTGCACGGTCCTGTGCACTGTAGTCCCTGCCTTGTGCAGGGGGTTGAGGGCCCACACTGCCCACTATAGCATCTTGGGTCTCGGTCCAATCCCAGACTCTCTGTGAACCGACCTGACTACTATCTGCCCCATCTTGTGCAGGGGTTGGAGACCTGAGCTGTCTTGTGCAGTGCTGGGGTCTTGGCCCACTCCTGAACCCTCCATGCACCAATCTACGCACTGTTGCCACACTCCCTTCAAGGCAGGGCTGGGAACGTAGCCACTTACTGCTCCCTGTCCAGCGAGGTGTCTTTTGGGGCAACTGGTCCACGCTGCTGGTCAGCTCAGCGAGCTCTTCTCAGCCCTTTTCAACATCCCTTGTTAAAGTCACCCATATGCCAGGCATGCTGTCTTTCTATCCCCCTCAGAGGCTCTGCCCCCAGCTTGGAAATGGACCAATCAGAGAGGGCTAGTCCCTTCTTTGGTCCATCTTTTCACCTCACCTGTGGGTAGGGGTGGGGCAAGCCTTTCACCTTGCTTTCCTGATTGGTGAGGAATGCCCCACCAATCACTCTGAGTCCTTTTCAAGCCGGTGAGCTGGGCTGCTGCCAGCAAGCCTGCCACACTATAATTGAGAAGCAAGGATTTTTGTGGGTGATACCTTTTATTGGACCAACTGCACAGTTGACAGGACTCCAACACTGTAACTGAAAGAGGAGAGAAAGGTAGACATGTATCTAGTTTGTATATGAGAAAATACTGTCCCATTAGCTTCACTTATTCTTATATAATAAAGGGCTTAGTCTGTCTGTCTGTCTGTCTGTAATGCTTTTGGAGCACTCTGGTTAGTGAAACAACCAAATCTGAGTGCGGAGCGTTGCCATGATGGCAGGGACGCAGGGGGGCAGGGGTGGGGGCGGGGGCAAGGCCAGTGATGCTGGAGGTGACAGCGGCATGGGGTGATGGATGGTGGCGCTCTGTCCCTGCCCAACCCCATCCCACTCCCCCTCCCCCCACCGGCCTTCTTGGTGGGCAATTGGCTAGTTTCTTCATATAGAGTTAGGCCTGAATTCTGATCAATTCCCATTGATTTCATAAGGTAGAATCATTTTAGTCATTGATTACAATGAGAGCTAAAAAGGTGGATACCTCTGAGGATCCCAGCTTTAGTCCATTTCTTCTGTTGTCTTTATGATATCTCCTACAGCACAACATTTATTTAACAAAAAGTTAATTATAAAATAGAACTTGGTAAGAGAAAATGATCAGGTTTTAATTGGGGTAGCATTTTTCTGAAACTATTTGTAATTTATTTTTATTTAAATTGATTAGGTTTCAAATTAAGTGCTTCTCATAGATTTATAAAACTAAGCCTTCTTTTTTCTTCTTTGAAGTTACATAATTGTAAATGTTGATTGTTTAATTGACCCTCCAATCATGCACTTAACTTCCCACTTAACCATATGCAAGACATGACTTGAAAACATTAACAATCCTTACTAAATGTGGATTGCCTTAGGATGTTCAAGTTTATTTGTAATGGAGGCAAACGCCGTATTTAGATGAATCCTATAAAAGTTGAACTTTTTCTGCCTTAGGCAAAGCTTTCAGAGAGAGTTCATATGGTTTTTCTGGTTGTAATCAGTGCACTCAAATTATGCATAATTTGGTTTTCACGGTTGGGTTTTGGATCACATAGTCAAGTATAATTACTACCAAAAAGGAGACTTCTACATGTACCTTGGGACATTCACCATGGACTTATGACACACTAGAAAGAGATTCACAATTACTAGGAAATTATTTAAGAATATTTTATTGTTTTCCCTCAAGGGCATGTAAAACTGCAATGAGTAATCATAGGAATTGCAGTAAATGGCCACTAGGTATTAGAGCTATTATAAACTAAAACTAGGATCAATTGGCATTTATATATTCAACAGGGAGAAAAAAAATTGCCCCTTTAATTACAGTCATTTCCCACAGTAAGGTTCGTGATATGGGAATCTAGAGGACCACAATATGGATTGAAATAAGAGAGACATAAAGAAATAGGGGTTTCTACCTATTAATAGGAGTCTCTTGCAACACCAGAACAGGTATTTGGGGCAAGCCCCTCTAAAGCCTGCTGCAGGGTATTTTGTGTATATAAGACTTCTCCTCCCCCATTCACAGAAAAGCACACATGGATTGGAGGGGAGGGGGGGTTGCTTGTTTTTATTTTTCAACTGAAGACGTATGTGGGCTCCATTGCCCCATCCAGTCTGCAGTTGTGGCCAGGAAGGAAAGCCATTTAATTTTTGCTATCCTCTTGTTAGAACAACTTTCCTCTGAATAGGCTGTATACACAGTCTGAGTACATAAATAAGGGTCTAGGGATTTTGTGCCTTGGATTGTGACCTAAATTACCAGTTAATAATGTTCCTTACAAATAAAGATGCACAAGTGAAAGGATCGTTATGCTCTTATGATCAATGTTGTTGGCTGTTTCCCAAGTCATTTCATCTAACTTCGTTGAGTAAAAAAAATTGGAAACAGATTAATATTTAGGCTAGCTGGTAATCTAAGTGTATATTGGGAAGCACATAGTCCCATATATATTGCCATAGAGAATATAATCTTTTGGGGGATGTGACTGGCCATTCCTTTTGCCCTTCTGACATGAATACTAGCAGATTTAGCCATGCAGTAACAGCTTCTCATAGTGCAGTAAACATTCCTTTGAAAATTGACTAAACATTAAGTTTAATTTATATGCCTCAAACATTTACGGTTATATCAAAAGCATTATATATCAGTTGCCACAAAGCATGGTCTTGATTTAATCCAGGGCAACTATTTTACTGTATTTAAACTTGGTTTTACTTAACATTAATAAAAATAATATCTGCCAACATCTGTTTGATTTAGATTGTCTTCTTAGAGCTAGGTTACAAGTCAGCTGTATATTAATTTACTTTATTTGAAGGAGTTAATGTGGAAAAAAAAATACTTAAGGATATTGTAGAAGTTAGCTTGTCTAAATTTAAAAGTGCTTTTCAAGAAATGCAGTTTTGGTTTTGATCTTGCTTTTACTTTAAATAAAACTATCAAGGATCACACAAACAAACTTGAGATGTCCTAGAAAATCATTCAGCTTCCCACTAACAAGGTGAAAGTTTCCTTTTACAAAGTTTTTCCCACATTTCCACCTAGCCCAGACTCTTGAATCATATCAGTTTGATAATGGCATAGTTTTTCAAATGGGAGCTGGTACAGTAGATAGTTCTTGTTAAGGAAAAGGAAGAGGCCCATCCCAACCAGGCCCCTGACAAAAAGAAAGCCCCAAGAACTCTCCCCTCTCTTTTATTTACTCATGAAGCAATCAAGACTGAGCAGTAAACTAATTGACAAGAGGGAGATTCCCCCTAGCTTGAGGGGTAGGGTGCTAGCTAATTGAGACACAGCATTGTCTCAACTGGCCTGAGGACTTTTCAAGATAACTCCTTGTGTGAACAAATGCTCATGATCCTGTGCCCTATCTTAACAGATACAGATTTTTACAGGTTATAATATGTTTAACTGGCATTCAGGAGAAAACAAAGTCTAAGTGAACAATTTTCTTAATTTTTTAACATTATTCAATTTATGAAGTTTCACATATTCTTAACACTTCGGCTGTATAAAGTTTCCTAAACCTGTGGATTGATTCTTTTAAATTCTGCCTAATGACTCAGAAAATGATTAAGGCTTGTCCTTGTCAGCATTTTAAACCCTGGTTATGCTGATTGCTTTCCTCAGTTGGGCTACTTCTTTTTCCTTTTTCACAGTTCACACTTACACAAAATATATCATTTATTGCTATGGTAAAATAAGCACAGAATGTTTTGCTTTTATTTTTCTTTTGCATGTTTAAACTGACAGTTTAATGCTTCTGTTACTACTTATCTATAAGTCATTGCCCTTGCCAACACTCAAGATAAGCAGGTCTGGATTAACCCTTTAGTGTGGGCACCAGGCAAACAAACGGGTGGGCCCCTACTTAATACTGTATATTTATATTACTTTTTTTACTCAATAATTATAATATGCAAAATAAGCACAACTGGGCCCCTTCTTCACTTAGGACCCTAGGGATGTGCCTAGTTTGCCTATATGTTAACCCAGCCCTGAAGATACGAAAAGCTTAGTTTTCCCAAAAAAGAGGCACTTAACTGTGCATTCTGGGAAATTAGTATAATGTTGTTGAGATTTTCATATTCAATATTGCTTTTAACAACGTATTTGATAATTTAGTGAGATAGTGTAAAGAGAAAAATCCTTGTCTCAAGATTCAGATTAGTGAAAAAAATATTAACCCATAGAATTAACACTGGTATGTTTAGATGTACTTGTGTCAAAGTATGGTGATGTCACAGAGCTGTATAGGCAATTATTTTGGGCAGAGGGCCACTCAGAGTTTTGGCAAGCCTTTGGGGGCCAAATGACAGGCAGCCCAGGGCAGATCAATATAAATTTTCTAAATTTTTTAGAGGCCCCATGGGCCAGATAGAATGGCTTGGCGGACTGCATCCGGCCCGCAGGCTGCATTTTGCCCGCCCCTGGTATAGATAGTATGAAAGTGAGGCTCTTAGATGCTAGTGCAAGTTTTCCTATTGATTTCAATAGGAGCAATATTCAACCAATGGTGGATGCTTTTGAAAATCCTTTCTGTCTAGCTTTTTCATTGCACACTCCAAAAACAGCTGGGTTGAGAGCATTTTTATGTAAAATAGTGTCAGCTGAACCGACTTAATTACTGGTTATGAAATAACTTTTAGTCAATCTTAGAAAACGGTTTTGGAGAGCCATTTTAACATATTTTTGTCCCAATTACAATGACACCAAAAACACACCAGCTAAAACCATTTTCAAGTGAGTCTTTAAAAAATTTATTCTAACCTGTTTCCTGGGGTGTAGATGGAGCTAGAAAGACATAGCTAATAGCAAGTCTTGGCAGTGCCCTGCATCGGACATGTGAACAAACCCAAGATGCTTAGTTGCAAAGCCGTAATCAGATCTTGAGTTGACAACTCTGTGTCCAGGTGTATGGGAGAAGTACATCATTTGCAAGGGTTCCTGAGTGCTTGGCTGTGGGAATGGGAATGGGTAGAGTCTGTGCAAATGATCAGGGCCTAAATATAGAATGTGAGTGATAATGAATGTTTACTTTGAGGCATGAGAAATTGCAATGAGCAATCGTGTTCAAATGTTCAGTTAGTGAATAGGATGGGTTAACTTTGCATCCCTGCCTCATTCTACCACAGCATCCAGCTGTATATAGAGGATGAAGCAGGCATCCTGTGGGAAAAAAGTAATTATGACTTAATCATATAATTATTTCTGACCTAGCTTTGCTAGGGCTGTTCAGGAACAAGTCCAGCCCCTTGTGCAAGCTGGGACATCACAGCCTTGCTCTAACTTGTACTAACTGGTGTAATATCAGGGAGAGGTCACTAGAGTACAGCAGCATGTAAAAGCAACCAAACATCCAGGATTTTCCAGGACAGGCTGGAATGTGGTCACTGTGTCCCTGAGGACTCAAATTTGAAAAAAAGGGATCCTGGATCTGCAGCTGGCAGCATCCTGTCAAGGGACCGTGTCAGGGGACTGTAACTTAAGTAGCTATGAACTGAGCAATAGTATTGACTTTTGGTTGCTAGAAAAGAGTAGGGGGCTGAGATTCAACCTTTGCACATGGCTCCCCTGATCTTGTGGCATCCACTGAGAAGAGATGACACAGCCAAGGTTGCTATTTTATTCCTTGTAGGTCAAGAGGCCTCTTCCTAGGCATTGAACATATTTTTAACTACCTTTGCAGCAGCAGGACATTGGCTGCTTTGCTTCCCCCTTCTTTACCTTTAGATTAGGGTGTCATGTCCTGTATTGTGTCAGGGTTTAGGCTAGTTTTACTAACAGGAAGACAGAAGAGGACAACAGAAAAGAAATGGCAGACCTCACCTGGTGGAGAGGGATCTGACATAGACTTTTTCAGGAGTAGACCCTCTGAGGAGGGCAGTGGGTTAAGGGTATGGGTAGGGAAATGGGTGTGCTGTCAAGCGGTGCAAACGGTGTAACGGGTTTGTAGTGTGCTTTGAATTGCTAAGTGAACCACAAGGGCCACCTGGCAGAGTGTTAGAGGTGAAGATATATATGTATATTTATTTATATATATAGAAATAAATATTTTTGCAAAAAAAGGTAGTTTTACTAAGAGGTTGACCAATGGATTTGCATGGGATGGTTTGGATAGGGACAATCCTGCCTCAGGCAGGGGGCTAAACTAATTGACCCCACTAGGTCCCTTCCAACCCTGCTTCTTTATGCCTGCCTGTGATTCTGTGAACCGGTGGTGGCAGAACTGCACTGGCAAGTTGCTGCTCCCAGAAGAACAGCTTAGCTTTGCCCCGTTCAGTGGCAGAGCTCATTAGCCAGGATGCAGCATTCTTTGAAAGGGGGGCAAACAGTTTCTAGTTTGGGGGACAAGGCTCTTCAGGTAGATGTGATATCTTGTATTAGACCAACCAACTAGTTGGAAAAAAGTTCTTTGTAAGCTTTCGAGCACAAACACCCTTTGTCAGGCATTGGGAAACTTGGCTGATGTTATGAGTTCTCCAAGGTAGAAGGTTTTCTAGTTTGGGAGTCACTGTGGTTGGTGGGGGGGACCTCCCAAGAGGGAGGCAGCCCAGTAAGGCCCACATGGCACTACGGCTACGTCTGCTGTGCCCGGCTGCCTGAGGGCAGCTGCTACAATTGTCACTGAGCTTCGGCCAGTGACCTCTGGCCCCGGGGGTCTCTGATTTGGCTCTCTGGTAGCCTTTTAGTTGGGGGACCCTTCTCAGGCTCGTGCTGAGGGCTGAGGTAAGCAGGGCTGCTCCTGTGCGGGCCAAGCCAGCCCCCTTGAGCATGAACACTGCATGCCCCCAGAGGCTGGGGGGGCATGGCGGCTGCCCGCAGGCAGTGGCAGTGGTTGCATGGTGGTGGCAAGCAGGGGGCTCCCGCAGGCAGCCGTGACAGTGTCGGTGGTTGGGTGGGGAGTGCTGACCAGTGGTTGGTGACAGCCTGCAGACGCCGCCGGCAGCGTGGGTCTTGGGGGACTGCCTTTAGACACTGCCAG
>NW_005841928.1:3195297-3195642 GCF_000455745.1 Alligator sinensis
AGTGTGTGTTTTGCAGGGGGTGCACTGCCAATCTCGGGGGGCGCACATTCCCCTATGCCCCCCATGGCCCATGCCCTTGAGGGCCGAGGGAGCAGGGCTAAGCTCAAGCCCTCAGGGATGCCAAGAAGCGCAGGCTTGGTGTTGAGCTTGCTTTCACTTGAAATAAAACGATGGAGGATCACACAGACAAACTGGAGATGTCCTAGGAAACCGTTCAAGTCCCCTCTGACGAGGTGGGGCGAGGCAGGGGGCTCCTGGGGTGGGGGGCAACCCGCTCTCCCTCAGGCCGGCTCCGCCGCTGCCCCCTCCCGCTCCTCTGACGGGGCAGGGGCTGGGGCTGGGGGC
>NW_005841928.1:3195841-3211538 GCF_000455745.1 Alligator sinensis
GGCCCTGCACCCGCCTGCAGCTGAGCCGGGCCCCCGAGCGGCTGCCGCCCGCGGGGGTGCAGCTGTGAGTATCCCGGGGGGGCTTCGCACTTGGTGGTGGGCTGGGGGGGCTGCCTCTTCCCCCATCACACGCACAGGTGGCTTCTGGCCTCACCCCCGCTTCCAGCGCTCCCCGAAGCCCCCGTCCCCGGGGTCCCGACGTGCCCCTGGAGGGGCCCCGCCTTATGCCCTTGCTTTGGGAGAAGAGCAAGGAGACCGGGGGCGGACACGGGCAACTTTGCAAACAAAAGAAGGGGGTTATTACAACTTGTTCCCTCCAGAGAGCTGGTGGTTGGCAGTGCTGTCAGGCCTGTCTTGATTTAAAAGGAAAAAGAAAGAAAACAACTCTGTAGTGGCTTAATTGGGAACCGGGAGTTCGACTTCGAGCGACAAGTCTTTTTTCTTCTTCTTTTTGTGGGAAGTTGCCGCGTTGGCTAGCTGGACTGTCAGTGGCAGGCGTGCAAGGGTGTTGGTCCAGAAGTGGTATGGGAGGCAAGGCTATCAGAGGGTGATCCCTTTTATTGGGCCAGCTGCGTAGCCGGGATCCAGTTCGACAAATGTTCGAATGCAAGACGTCCTTTCTCGGACCCATTCGAAAGTTTGCCTAACGTTGTCCCAGCTACACAGTTGGCTGAATGAAAGAGGTTGCCCTAAGAAAGACACACCATTCACTTATGGGGGTTGGACTCTGACCTACTGAGGTCCCTCCCGACCCTAACATCTATGAATTTATGCCCTTCTTGATCTTATTCTGCTAGAGCTTTGTGGGTTTAAGAAAGGTATTGTGACTACAGGAGATAATGTTCATGTTGAACAAACTTGCTGAATACTCCTGTCCTCTTAAAATGCTGCATGTAGAGTTTACTTGCGTGACAGATATTTGATGGACAGATCAGTTATTGAAGTTTTCTGAAAGGAAGAAAACAATTGCCCCAATCTGGAACTATATTTACCTTTGTTCTTCATTTCTTGTTACTCAAATCACTTCAGTATTAGTTTTATGATTTTTCTGTTACATTTTGAAAGCAGGTAGAGATAAGCACTTTAAAGTAAACAGGAAAGCTTTCAATTAGTTGTGGCTAATTCTGCTCAATTGCCTTGTCTGGAGGTCATGCTGCTTTATTCATGAAATGTGGATGGCTGTGTTGACAACATGTGGAACTGGACATAAGAATGACTGTGAGGTGAATGCTTCCATGATCTGGCGATCGAAGTGACAGAAAAGAAACTTAAACTTTCCTTTTGGCTTAGTTGACTGATATATTTTAACAACTTATTGGATCTGCTTTATATTCAATAACTTGGTGCTTCCTGATGAATTTGGATCCCCTATTATTTTGAGCTATTTTAAGATAAAATAAATCTTTTCACAAACCTTGCTAGATATATCTGAAAACTAAAATTGCTTTACCTGACTGCTGTTTGCTAAAATCCACATTAAGAGTACAACAGATTTTAAAACCAAGGGAAATGCAATTAATTTATATGAAACTTTCTCTCTCTCATTTTTAAGCGTCTTTAAAAATATAACTATTTAGTTGGTCTAATAACAGAGATCAGATTTACCTTGTGACAAAGAACCTTGTCTACTCACGTCCTTAGACCAACATGGCTACAACAAACACCCCCTTTAAATATATTGCATTTACACCAGTAATCACATGAAACTATCTTTTGACAGTTACTTTCTTGATAGACAGAAGACAAAATTGCATGGTTTTTTGTTAGCACAGTAGAGGCTTTCTAATCGGAGTTCCCTTGGTAGTGTAAATTGTCCTGATATAAGTTCACATTCCTTTAAAAGAAGTGTGAGAAAATACGTTCCACTTATATAAATAAGCATTGGGCCTCTTGTAAGAAACCCTGCTGTGATTGCTCCTTGGACAGCTGTGTCACTTGGTCTTAAGCTCCAAGGGGTCCATCTTTGTAGGTGTCACCAAACCATGTGGTCCAGCTGCTTTTGTGTAAATGTTTCTTTGGTTTGTGTCAAATATCTTAGAAGTTCAGTTCCTTTTCTCCTTTCCCTCTCCTTTTATAAGAGAACAAGGTAATATATATGGCATTGTCCGTTGCTTCCTGCTATTTAGTATTTGGAATCTACATTGCAAGAGGTGTGAGATAAGGCTTTTCAGATTAACATAAAGAAAAAAAATGTTTGAGTTTAGTGTGGGTCACTCCAAACCATTTGTTTACTAGTAGTAAGTGACTGTGCATATATGGGGGTTTAGGTTGTAGCCGTGTTGGTCTAAGGACATAGGCAGACAAGGTTCCTTGGGTGAATTTGATATCTTTTATTAGACCAACCCAAATGGTTGGAGAATAGTTATTAAGCAAGCTTTCGGGTTCAAAAACCCTTCGTCAGGCTAAGGAAGCTGCAGCAGTTGGTGTGTGCTCTTCCTGGATGGAATGCATATATGGTATTCTTTTAATAGTAAATATTTCACAATAGTCTTTCCTGTATGTAGACAAAGCCAATAATTTAGCCGTATAGCTTCCAAGCTATTTTGGAAGAAAGTATCCATCACACCTAGTTCTCAAGACCTTTCTCAGGAAAGAATTCCCATATGAGTCACTAATGGGACCTGGTCCCACTATGTGGGTCCTGGGACGCTAAATGAGATCAGGCCCATCTTTCTGACCTTCCTATATCCTGCAATCTCTCTTCCCGTAGGCAAAAAGATGTTGACTGATGTAAAGGACCTTCTAGTGTCAAGAAGAGATGTCTTGGCCCTAAAGGCTTTTCTCATTCAAAGCTTTCGCTGAAACAAAATAAGATGGTGAGGTAGAATGTTGGATTGGTACAAACTGTATCAGCACAAACAGCAAAATTATGCTTAAATATTTGCACTTGGGTTCTGTCTTGTCAAAGTTGAAGTTACTGCTTCAGTTACCTAATTCATTTTACCAATATAGGGGTAAAGTGTAATGTAAAACAGGGGATACTGACCAGCTTTGAGGATCAGAGATAAGTACCTGATCTTCCTTAATGGGGTCTTTGCATAGTTTAATGATAGTCCATTGAAAACTGATAAATATTTGTAGTGCTTTGTGTACAGATGTCTTTTAAAGTTAGATTTCAGTTTACTTCTGGCATGTGTGCCCTGAGATTGAAAGAATGTTGCTTTGTTAGAATTAATGTTTCATAACCAGAAGGGGGTGGGGGGGGAGGGGAAGAGAGAGGAGGGAAAATTGAACATTTGCCAGTGACTTCGGTATTTTTAAATTCTCTTTGGAATTTTAGAATATATCTTACCAGGTTCACCTAGGAACACTAAAGCTGTCAATGAGACAGAAGGGAAAATCTAAAAGATGGTTTCAACTAGTGTTTGTGTTACATCTTTAGTATTTACATTTTATAAATCCTCTAGTTCTTTACCAGAATTGCCAGAAAAAAACCCCGTATGGTTTTCACAGCTGTTTTTCAATATTTTCCAGACTACAACTTGAACATAGCAAGCTGATTTATGAGTCACTTTGGATCAGTGTCTTAAAACAGCTACAGCCTGGCTTTTTGTTTTTCAGCTTTCCTGATTTTTGCTGAATTAGCAGCTCTAAAGGTCCCAGTGGGATTGATTAAGAAGCTGTTGCTGGATTTGCATTTTAAAATTTGACTTGAGGCTCAGGTTTCTGAGTTCTCTAAGGAAGGAGATGATAATTATAACAAAGTATTGTAAATTAAATTAGGTCTAAAAATTTATAATTATAACAATTTGTGAAGAAGTACTCCCTCTTTGGTATTTGGCAAACTTGAGGTCCCTTCCAGCCCTACTTTTTTGTGATTCTGTACTTCATCAGATACCTAAGGTTGTGATTCTGGTTTCAAACAAAAGTGATAATTGCTATGAAAGGATGTTCTTACAAAATTAACTGAATATTTGTATGAGATGTTTTGGATAAGATGTTTCTGCCTTTGGCAAGGGATTAGATTAGATGACCTCTGAAGGCCCCTCCAGCCCTATTTTTCTTCCATTATATGAATATGAAAATTAGTTCTTTCAGATATAATTTCATTCATCTTAATCTAGACATTGTATCGAAGTCACCAGTTCATCTTTCATGGCTTTTAGTATTTTAGTAGCAAAGTAACCATAGAAGAATTTTTCTTCCCCTTTGTAATGTGGTTTTAACACACTGGGAAAAATCAGGAATGGAAAACATGTAGCAATAACTTCAGTGTTGCCAGCTCCTTTTTCTAAGTGAGGGGAAAAATAGATTGGTGCACTTGCAAGTTACATCTATCTGATATATATATATTTAATAACAGGGGACATGAGTTTGGGGATGTGTTAGAATTTTGTATTCAAACTTTACTAAGAGACATGTACTTTAACTCTTTTCATTTCAAGTTTTTCCTAACATACATTTCACTTCTTTTTTTCTTGTTTCTAAAACTGGTACTATTGAAACTGTTGCCTCATGGCTGTGGTTCACATTTTATCCAGTAGAAAAGCATAGATTTATATATGGGGGAGGCGAAAGGCCTCATCCGAGCCTGATATTTCATTCTTACCTTGCATTTGAAAATCTGATACCTAAATCAATGTGGAACATTTGGGTGTACCTATTTAAAAAGTAGGTACTGCATGGAAAATCTGTGGGTATCTACAGTGTTAAAAAACACCAAATTTTGTTTGAAACATAATGTAAGTTGTTACGCTCATGGTTTCCTTGATAGACTCCAGATGGATGTGAGCTTGAGCTATGAGTGAAAGTGTCTGGCTCCAGTGTGGTGATCATGCACAGCAGTGGTTGTAATTGTAGGATTTTTATAGTTTAAGGACTCTGCCAGATTTTTTTTTTTTTTTTTTTTTACATGTTATAACTCCAGCAGAACAAATCTACTCACGTCTGTTACTGTCTGGTAGGTCCTTAGGCAAACATGTTTTAAATAAACCTTTGCAGGGTTTTTAGAAGAAATGAGGAAATGCAGGTTTTTAGCACTAATGTTGAAAACTCTTTGTTGAAATAATTGCTGATTCTTAATTCTTGTTTAATACATGTAGAAAAGTAATGCATTAGGCTCCAAAAGCCATGACTTCATAGAATTTTGGCTGTTTATTTGCATAGTTCTTATAATCCCTGTGGACCAAAGCCAAATATTGAATTAAGTTTAAGGGTAAAAAATGTCCTTACTCTCTCTTTTCCTAAGTAAAAAGTTTGATTCATATCACTGTAAAGAAACAAAACAAAACCCCCTCTTTTTGTGAACTCTGTCTGAACAATTTACATTTATTTTAGAATATCGTGTGGGATGCCAAATTTATATACAGGTTTCCCTTGCTTTATGCAGGTTCTGTATGTGCAAATTCGCTCCTATGCAATGACCCTTTTTATACCAAAAATTCGTTGTATGTGAGGTACATTCACTCTTATGTGATCAGTGTGGTGGAAGCCCACAGTCACCTGCTTTGTGCGGTGCATTGTGGGGGTGACACACACCAAAAATTGTCTCCTGTGTGGATCTGTGCTCCTCACTCATCTGCAACATGTGCTTCTGTACTTGCCATCCCCATTATGGTAATATTCACCACCACCCTGTGCTTGTATGTACTGTCTTGCTGTTGGTAAGTACCAATATTGTCTTGTAAAAGTGGTAGAAGTGGGTCTGGGGGTCAGTACAGTCAAGGTCTTGGAACGTATCCCTATTTGTTACATTGTAAAGTGGGTTCCCTCTATGCGAATTCGAGTTAAGCTCTGTTTTCCAGGGATGCATGTACAGCATAAAGTGAGGGAAACCTGTATGTACAACGTGCCTTACTTATGGTCAGTTTTACTTTCATCTTTGTGAGAAGAGTTCAGAATCAAATAAAAGCATTGAACTATAGTTGAGGTTTCTATGTCATCGTTGCCTGTTGGGTGTAGGATTTGCAAGTTGTTTTAGATTAGCAGGTGAAAATACTAAGTGACATGGGCTCAAAGGAACAGAGTGTGCATCTAAAACAACCCGGAAGTGCCCCTCTTTGTTCATTAATTTTCCAGTTGCAAAGAGATTACTTTAGTAAGATTTTTTTAAGCACCTATTTCATTGATAGTCCTGTATAATTAAAGCAAGCCAGTTGATTTTAAGACTTTTTCTGGTACTTTCTTTAAAAACATAAACAAATCTCCAGTTTATAGGCTATTATTCCAAATTATTGATTGTAAGGAAGGCATTTAAAATGACTTTCCTTGTTTTGAGAAACAATGCCTTCATGAGTTTCTATTTGTTTTTGTTTGCAGAAAAACAATAACAGATGTTATACATGTAATGATTATATATTTGGGGTTGAAATTGTATTGTGACAACTAGCAAAATATACCCGGTATTTTCTGGCAAAAATGATAGCTCATTTATTTTTGCAACCCCATAGGGATTTAAGTCATAACAGATTATCTTCAATCAATTTGAGTCACCTTCCTAATCTTCAAGAAATGTAAGTGGTTTCTCTCTTTGTGTTTAAACCTTATGTTTGAGAGACAAAGATGCACTTTTTTGTTTACATCACAACTAACTCTTTCTTTATGATGTTGGTAGAAAATTGAACAACAATGAATTGGAGACCATACCGAAGCTGGGCCCAGTCTCTGCAAATATTACTCTTCTGTCCTTGTAAGTAGACCTTGATGGCATTATGTGCGTCTATAAAGTCAGTAGAAATAAGTGTTTTAGAGGTTAAAGTGAAATAACTTGGAAGTATGACAGCTTGTGGCTGGAAAGTTGATTTATGGGATTTACTGCAGGTTGTTTAAAATGCATGTAATTAAACTTAAGCCTAGTAGTTTTTGATGCTTCTCTAAGATATAAACAAAAACTGCATTTAGCATTAATTTGTCTTGTGACAGTGCCCAGAGGCCTCAGCCATAATCAGGACCTTTTTATGCTAGTCGCTGTACAAAAATTAGTAAATAGTATACACATTTGTAGGCTTTGAAAACCAGCTCTAGTCTGTCACTGTGGATCTTGGTTAAAATTGCAACTTCACCCTGAAGTTAGTGGCAAAACCCTGTTGAATTCAGGGCAACAAGTATTTCATTCCTTAATTTTAGGATTCTAGACTACTAGATTATACATCACGTCCAGTACTTGTACTACAACGTGTTTGTTTTGTGGTGTGTATGTGCATGTATACTTCCTGTGATTGCAGATAGTGCCTGTAGAGGTTTTTTTGTATTAATGTATATTTGTAAGAAACCCGCCTATTAGCTTAAAATGTAACACCTTGATCAAAGCCACAATTTGTACATTCAGTAAAAGCAGATAGAGTTAAACAAGGATTATAACACTCAAAAGAGATCATGTAATTTTTCATTTTAATCGGAAAATTGTGTAGCCATCGTTCCTTTGGATTGAATTTAAAATCTATTTCTGTTTGTGGTTGTCTCTCTCTTTTTCTAAAATGTATATTATGAAGGTACTAAAAAAAATAGTAGTAAAAACTGTCAAATCCTTAAGTGGAAAATAACCAAGTTTTTTCATGTGTGGGGTTTTACCAGAAGAATTTTTAAATGTTTATACCTCATATTTAGCTCTCTGGTCAAATGTTACCCTAAGTACAAATTGTAAGTTGCCTTTCCAGGAAAGAAGACTGATGGGTTAAAACAATACAGTAAATTTTGGGAAGCTGTTCAATTAATTAAATTGATCACTAGTCAATTGCTCACATCTGGTGATTTATAGGGGTTTGTTTTTACTTTAGGCCTAGGTCACCTAAGTCAGCTGGTGCAGCCGCTATGTCTGCAGTGTTCTGTTTGAATAAGAACTAAGTGACATTTGATACTGATGTGGTTTTTACAGATCAAAATCAGAAAAGAAAGAAAAAAGCAGATGGTGTCTGACAAATAACTACTGAATTTAAAAACATTATCTACTTCTACATTATATTAATGCTTACATTTTTTTTCAGTGGCCTAATATTATGTTGCTTAAGCACTATTTTGATCTCAGAGATTTTGCTATTGAGATGCCATCTTTGTATAAAGGATGTATTTACATATATAAAACATTGGAATAGATGCAAAGTTAAGAATTTGTCCTAAAGCCTCCTCTTTCCTTCCCATGGTAACTGTAGTACAGAAGAACCTTAAATTATTCCTCTGCAGCTGTGAAAAGAAATATTTTTGATAAAAATGAATTAATCTAGCACTAGTTGGGTTATTTGTCCCATACCCATGGTTCTCTAGTTTACATTAATTTACCCAGCTGACAAAACACGCAGAAAACCTTTTATTAGATTTGGACTGTGTATATATTGGAAATGTTCTTCTTTATAGTTTTTAGGAGGTACTTAAAACATTTCCAAAAAGTTAAGGCACAAATCAGCTGGTTGGGAGCCAACTTGCTGTCCATGCCAGGCTTCTGTATGACATCGGGATTTCTGAGTATGTACAATTAAGTGCAGTTAAGGTTACTAATGTTCACATCTGTATTATGACCACTGTAGAGAATTGTTTGTGATCAGAAATGGAAGAGACCTATTCACTTACCCATTGTATTCCATTCCAAAAGTAATATTAATTCTTAAAGCATGCAGTGTAGTGCTCAGTTCAGATGGATCATTGGAATAGAAAGTTAGAGACTGGTACACCATGGTTTGGGGAAACAGATCATCTTCTGGTGTGCTCAGGGGTTCCCCTTTAAATGAGACCTAACACACTTGAAACTGTTAATAGCATAAAGGCCACAATTTAATTAAAAAAAAAAAAAAAAAAGAAAGAAATATAAAAGTTGACCATAGCAGTCTGACAGTACAGGCAGTCCTCGATTTACAGCTTTTCGAGTTACAATGTTTTGCACTTACCATGTTTATAGATTGACACCCAGTTTCAACTTTGTGACATCAGTTTTGACTTTACAATGCTTGATCCGATCCAGTGCCGTGCCAGTGAACAAGTTCGCTGCGTCACTCGTCTTCCTGTAGAACATCTGTCCAAACTTCCTTGGACACTTTCTTTAAGAAAGCAGACAAGACTCCAGAAAAACCTGCAGCAAAGACTCCAGCCAAGAACCCTTCAAAAAGTCTAACCAAGAGCCCTTCAAAAAGTCCAGCAAAGTCGCCTCAAAGAAGTCCTTCTAAATCAATATGATTCCTATTTACAATATAAATACATTAATGTAGCTATGTTACTCATCTATAATTGATTGAGTACGAAATCCTGGGGTATTTTTGGTGAAAATAGGGTCTCCGTCCTTGGTTCAGGAACCAATCCCCCATTTATAACATTGCTTCTTATGAGAAAATTGGTTCTGAGTTGCAACGTTTTGACTTAAGATGCGATTTTCAGGAATCAATTGTGTCGTAAGTCCAAGGACTGCCTGTACTATAAAAGTATACACAACACACCTTCCCTTGCCTCAACCGTTGCCTAGCAAATATCACCAAAATTTAAACATAATGAAAGTGAACTCAGGTTTGTTTTATGATGTTAAATTGTTTTTTCAGTCATGGAAGTTAACCTTCTTGGGGCTTAAAATAAGTTAATATGTTCCCTAAATTATTTGAAGAGAACAGTTATGGAATAATGCATTGAAATTCTTTGGAACCACTCATTAGGAAATAACTGTACTTGAAACATTATTCTGATCAACTTCTACAAAATCCTAAGCTTTTATGAAAAAGGAAGTTGTGAAATCCTCTCAAAGTCAACCATAGTTTCCTTGTTGCATCTTTTTTCTTCTAATTGCAGAGAAAGGACATGAAGTTAATATAGTGAGAATTGATATGATTACACTTTCCACAAGGTACATTTGCATTTTCATTGCTATTTTGGAGCTAGAAGCTTTGTCTAGCAGATCTTTTAGGAATGTAGTGGAAAGTGTCTGCCTGTGCTCCTCTCTTTCCTGGTAGTTTGTTTCTCTAGTAGTCAAGAATTTTTTCCTAGATAGTGAAAACTTCTTCTTCCCATTGACTTTTACTATAGTTACACATCCTTAACATTTTCTCTCTCCTGTTAGAGGTTTTCTGCATTTCAGGATAAATTACACTGAAAGTATATCTGTGCAGTCTCTAGGTGAAAGAATCTATCCTGCAAGTCTGTGCAGTTTTTGCTCAGGATGCTCTACCATTCATACAATATTTCTGATCAAGCAACTGCAAGAGAAATGTAGAGAAGAACACATACCACTGTACATAACCTTTATTAATCTGACACAGGCCTACTATACAGTCAACAGGCAGGGCCTTTTTACTGTTCCGGAGAAACTGGGATGTCCCCCCAAACTGTGAACATAATTTGTGCTTTACATCAAGGTATGCATACAATTGTAGTGTATGAAAACAAAGAGTCAGATTCCTTTGACATCAACAATGGGGTGAAACAGGGAAGTGTCTTAGCCCCCCCATGCTTTTTAATGGCTACTTTTCATTCTTGCTTTTTTGTGCAATGCAAGGACAGCAATGATGGTATTCATCTTCAGAACAGAGTAGATTGAGGTGTGTTCAACACTGCAAGGCTTAAAGTAAAAAGTAAGGTGAAAGAACTAATTCTGAGAGATTTCCTGTTTGCAGATGACACAGCCTTGGTTGCCCACAGTGCATCGTTCCTGAAAAATCTCTTCGGGCAGATTTTCCGAATCATGCAAGAGTTGTGGGTTGGCAATTAGTCTCAAAACTGTGATCATGTACCAAGGGGTGAAAGAACCAAACCTGACATCACTCTGGAGGATAAATCTCTTGGTGTTATTCACAGTTTTAGCTACATGGATTCTGTGATCCGCAGGAATCAGGAATCTTGACCTTCAAACTGAACTGACTAACAGAATTGGAAAAGCAGCTAAGAATTTTGGATGATTACAGAAATTTGCATGGAATAACAGGAAATTATCAGCTAAGGTAAAGAAATCTATGAGACTTGTATACTTAATCCTTGCTTTATGGTTCAGAAACACGGACTACATATGCTAGACATATTGAGAGACTGAACAGCTTCCACATGAGATGTCTGTGTAAGATCCTGAAAATAAAGTGGGAAGACCAAATACCAAATATTAGAGATACTGGAACACACAGGATTGACACACTTAGAAACCACTATCAAGAAGAATAGGTTGCAATGGATTGTCCATGTCAGGAGAATGGGAGAAGACTGTATCCCCAATAATGTTTTGTATAGAAAGATTCAAGATGGCTCTAGAAAGCAGGGTTACTTTCTATGCCGGTACCATGATGTGTGGAAAAATGATATGAAGTCATTCAGCATTAATGTAGAAAGCTGGGAGGAGCATGCAGAATCCAGTCCAACCTGGAGGGAACATCTGGCTCTAGGTTCAGCTCAGCATGAAGTGGCTCTGATCCAGAGGATGGAAGCAAAGTGAGAAAGAAGAAAGCAGCACGCTGTAAATTTGGACTCCAACTAGGACAACATCTGTGAAACTTTTTACAAGCTGTGTCACTCTCAAATTGGACTTGTCAGCAGCAACAAATTCATTGGGCATCTGACTAGACCTCTTATGTGTACACCATGATCCAGAGGATCAGTGGCTGTCTACTACTATATCTATGCTCAGAATATATTGTTTAGATTTCTTAGCTATAAATGAGTCAGCTTGGATACTGGAAGAGTGGTATAGCTGCAGTAGCCCTTCGTGAGTTGAGAAGCTGCAGTATTTCTTCTAGTATCCGGGCTAGCTTGCTTATCTTTCCAAGGCACTATGTTGTATAGTGTAGATGGATTGTTTCTCCTGCAAGCAGGTATGATAAGAAGGCTGTATGAGTAATGTACCTTAACTTATCCTGAACATGGAACTCCTGATGGGAGACCTGAAATGTCTAGCAAACATGCTTGTGGAATAACGGATCCCACCTGCCACTCTATTAACGTTTCTCAGAAATGTTTGAGGAGAACACTTAGCAGAAGCCATCATTAGTGTTATTTATAGTTTCAGGTTTTATTTTTGCAATAATAACCTTCATTTTAAAACAGAAATAGACTTCTCTAACTTATTCTACTTTGGCTTCACCCTTACGGTATTTTCTTTAAGGGTTGTGGGGGGGAAGAGGAAAAGGAGGAGAAAGAAGCTCTATATGAGTTTGATCGCTAGTTCCTTGTAGACTTGGTCAGTTTGCCCTACTATAATGCTTACTTCTAGTCATAAAAACTTAATAAACATTTTTTTTGGGGGGATACTGGATTTAAAAACTGAATTGCCACAAATATTTACTCTGGCTATACATAGGAATGGTGTCTTATTTATCTACCCCTAGAACTCAAATATTTTAGATGTTTCCTTATTTTGCATTCCTCAAATAGTTGTAAAACCAGTTACAATTAACATGGGGCTGTTTTTAAAGCTTGTGATAGTTCCATGTTACAAAATTTTGCAGTTTTGGGAGATAAACAAGTCATTTTTTCATTACTTCTAGGTCTGTTAATTGCCTACGTATTTTTGTATTTGGGTTAGAAGTGAATGCGATATGTCCAACAGGCAGAGAAGCAGAGGTGTGTGTGTGTGTGTGTGGTTTTTGTTTTGTTTGGGGGGAGGTGGTGGTGATTGGACCAGCTGTGCAGTTTGGAAAGATTTAGACAAGCTTTAGGGCATGTGTACACGTTTGTGCCACAGTGCTACGCACTTCTTAAAAGCACCCAGTGCTGCGTCTCATGCATTTGTATAAACAGCACTGAGAAAATGGCGGTGGCGGCAGTGTGCTTTTGAACTAAAACACATCAAAGGTGTTTAATTCGAAAGTGCACTGCCATTTTCTGTGTGCTGACGCACATTTTGTCGCATATATAACTGCATGCACGAAAAGGTATGTGTATAAATGCCCTTAGGCACAAAACGCCTTTCTTCAGTCGAGCGCTTTGTGCCTGAAGAACTTGCCTGACATCTCCTCCCAACTATACAATTGGTTCAATAAAAGATATTGCCCCTAAAAAAACCTTGCTTCTCATGTTTTCCTTGACCATCATGGCTGGCTACAACAGTATTCCATCCTTACTACAACACAGAAAGACATTTTTCTTTTAATGTAATTTGAACAAGTTTTATTTTGAGTCTATTAAGGCTGCTTTTGCTGGTTTCAGTTCTGCACGGCACCCTAGCTTGTATTGAACTGGTGATGCTATGTTAAATCTCTGAATCTGTTGTATGTGTAATAAGAAGAGACTTGATAAGTACCTTTTAAGGCCTGTCTTCACTGTACATTTTACATGAGTTATCTCAAATGCTGTGCCAGACTCTAGCATTTTTGTATGTGAACAAGATTTAACTTGATTGAGGGAGTGCTATTATGTTAAGCTTGTTGTTATGAAAGCTAGTATAGACTAAACAGCAGTTTTCAAACTTATTTTGGTCATGCTTCCCTTTACCTGCAAAATATTATTGTTCGTAGCCCCTACATGTATCTGCATGTTCATTCCTTAAGAGTGTCAACACAGATGTCAGCAGTGTCATTGCTCACTGTACATTGTCCAATCAGAAGCACCACTGCTGTTAGTAAAACTTAGGTATGTATTCTATGATGAAGTGCCGCATAACCTTGGGAGTATGCGTAGCTCAATTTGAAAACCACTGGACTAAACCTTGAGGGCACACTTTAGAGTGAGGATGCAGGTTAGTAACACCTGAATGCTGTCTTGGAATTCATAATTTATGCCCAGGAAGAACTGACAAGTTGCCGCAAAGTACAAGCAAGTAATGCATAGAGTAGCCAAGTTTACTGCAGTAAAATCTTACCTTCAGAAATTTTGGTGCCACCTATAGCACTTGTGTGGACAAGGCAAATAAGCCTTTTTTTTCTTAATGTGACCATCCTCATGTGAGATCCATAGTATGAGTTTATATGGCTTGGGCTAACTCTATAGTGAAGAAACATGTAGAGTCTTACATGGCTAATGTTTTAATTCTTTCTCCTGTCCCAAGTGCAGTATGAAACTAAGCCACAAAAATGTGCATTCATTCAACTTTCAAAAATCATCTGACCACTGTCCTTTGTTGGGCACTGTTATGTTTCAGAGGAGCTTTGTGGTTCATGAAGCTTACTTACATTTGTGTAACCACTTTAATTCCAGACCCCTAAAGTATATTTGAGAATACTTGCAGCTATCTCTGGGCTGATATATGAAACTGTACTAGTGTACTGCATCATTACAAAGCACTTTAGGAAAGGAAGAGAAATAGATTTCATCCAATATGACAGAAGCTAGGTAGTGGGGAAATTCGACTCGGCATGTAATTTGACCTTAGTGCCAGGCTGTAACTGCAAGACCATTGTGAAAGGTACCATACAAGGTACCATATGATCTTTAATTACCTTAGCTGATTAGGGTCTTTGATATTACCATATTAAAATGTTAAAGAAGATTATTGTTCTTCAGTTTCAGTATTGCATCATAAAAAGAGCCACCTGTTGAACTGCAAGCACTTCTATAATGTCCTTTTCAAAGATGCCTAAATATTGGCAAAATAGATCCTAGTTAACTAATGGGCTCATGTAAAAATACAGACCTAAGTATAGATATCTTATGACCTCACACAAATAATGCTTTATTGAATATTTCAGAATACCTTATTTCTCATATACTCCATGCCTTGAAATATAATGTGCACCTTGTTTTTGAAAGGCAAACTGGAAAAAAAAAAAAGCTTATGCCTGCATAGAGCAAGGGCAGAGTCTAACCGTTAGCTGATTCATCCTTCCTTTCCTGCTAAACTAAAGCTGAAGCTCTAGCTTCTGATAAAATCTGGTCCCCAGGGGTGGATTTCTAATTTTGAAAATTGCTGAAGAGTTTCCAAAGCTGTGAAATGGGAGGAGAGAGACCAGGAGCACCTACCAGAGAGCAAAATTATATTCATGGCAGCAGGTGTGATTGTGTGATCATGCATTAAATCCAATCCTGACTTATTGCTGGTATAGGGGGAGCTTGATCCTGGACTCCTCCTGCATCAGCAAAAGGAAGGTCCCTATGGCTGGGAGCCCCCTTTGCTGATGGGACTTCCAGCTGCAGGGACCATGTGCAGCTAAGACCAAGAGTCCCACACCTGAGGGAGCTCTCAGTCCTGGCTGCACTCCATGAGGGCATGTGGCACAGTCAGGTCCAGGAGCCCCCTCAGGTATGGGACTTTTGGTCCTGGGCATAGGGCACAGCAGGACTGGGAGCCCTATCTGCTGTGGGATTCTTAACTCCCACAACCATGGGGTGCTGATGCAGTCTCCCAGCTGGTGGGGTGTGTGGAGTGCCCTGCAGCTGGGAGATAGCAATGGCTGGGAGATCACAGCAGCTACAATCTCCAAGCCGCTGCTCTGTGTACCCCCACACCTCTGCAGCTGGAAAATTGCATTGGCTGTGATCTCCCAGCCCCAGGGGTGTGTTATGCTCCCCAGCAGCTGGGAGATTCCAGCAGCTGTGGTCTTTTACACATGCAGATTAAAGCTGGACAGAAACCAGCTATTGATA
Source organism: Alligator sinensis (assembly GCF_000455745.1). Lineage (NCBI taxonomy): Eukaryota > Metazoa > Chordata > Crocodylia > Alligatoridae > Alligator > Alligator sinensis. The sequence goes on from NW_005841928.1 coordinate 3,211,253, forward strand.
TTTTTGAACAATAACTCTATCTGGTTGGACCCTTTTAAAGCATATAGTTAATTTGCATGTGTAGCTGGTGTAAACTTATTGCATAATTAACAAGGTAATTGTGCAATAAATATAAACGTAGATCGTGACCTATTGCTGAGCGGGGGGGTGTCCTGTTGGCCAATTAGCCGATAGCTGAGCCTGGAAATGTTGGTGGCAAAACCAGAAGTGCCGCTAAGGGACTGAGTACCCCTTGAAGGACCTGGCCAGTGCCCTCTACCCCTGGCTGACACCCAGGGCCCTGCTC
>NW_005841928.1:3211548-3218643 GCF_000455745.1 Alligator sinensis
CCCCCCCCCCCAATAGGTATGCCACTGGTAGCGGAGGCTTATTGGTAACACCTCTGGAATGAAAAACAATGAGCCATTAAGTCAATTGACTTGCTTAGCTGCTTGAATAGTAATGCAACAGCTGTTGCACTGTAGAGCAGGAAGCACAGTGGGATTTTTTTTTTTCCAAGACAAAAATCAGCTTCCTGATTTAATCTATGCACCTCAATTTTGGGGGGCTGATTTTTAGTGAAACGTGCTTGTCTATATGAGAATATATGGTAATTAAAAGGTAGCAGTCAATGGTTTTGGAGACCCTGAAAGACTTGACCTATTCAGGTATTGAGAAAGCGTGCCTGAATACCTTAGTTTATGGCTGGGTTTACAGCATCCAAGTGATGTAAAAAAACTAGAATTATATGCTGAGACCCAAAATAACAAGTCTTTCATAACCACAGCCACAGATTAAAACATATAATGTCCATCTTATTGTCCTTAGGGATAAAGAAAACCACACATGCTGAATTTGCTTTGCATATAGTTTGAAAGACTATCACAGTAGAATAGCTCAGTAATGGAATAGTGAAATCCCTCAATCATGAAGCTTGGGATTTTCCATTTCCTTGCAGAAGGTTGTGGTTTTTTGTTTTTATTTTTTTAATCTTTCAGAGAATTAATGTTAACAGAGCAACCTATGTCATATGAGAGAATTCTTGTACTGTAGTTTGTATTTACCATTGTAAAAGTTCAACTGTACCATGCGCAAACATGAACAGATTTCAGTTTAACTGAAGCTGTTTAACTAAAAAATACGAAGTTCTTACAAGTAGGTTGTATGATCTAGATCGGGGTGACAAATTCAAATGAGCTGGCAGGCCATATTCCCTGGCATCAGCTGGTGGGGGAGGGGGTCATTCAACTTATGGGGCTTCTTGGGGCTGAACCAGAGCCATTGGGCTTCTTGTTGTGGCTAGCAGAACTACTATGTCAAGATGGCAGCAACCAGGGTGTTAATGCTGCTGATCATGCTTTCCCCCTCCCTCACCCTTTTGCCAATTACTGATTTATTTGGCAACAGTAATGGAGAACTAGGAATTTGGTGGTGGGTAAGTGGGCAGAGCAAGTGTACATAGCATTGTGGGTTTTGACCCATGCCAATATAGTGGTTCTGGCAGCCCCATGGGCTAAATCTGGTAGTGGGTTATCCAGCCTATGAAAAGCCCTGTGGATCAGATGCCCTACTTCTGTAGGCTGGAGCTGGCTAGCAAGCCATATGTTTGACACCATTGATCATCATAAACCATCTTCAGTATTTCCATAATGTTGACGTCTGTGAAGAAATATTAACACCCAAATTTTAGTATACTTGAAATTGGCAATTTCATATTCAAGTGAACATTAAATTACCATGCACTTGTCAATATGGGAGTCCCCACTATTGTGGAGAGATTGAAATGTTCTGCCCTTGGGTCTTGTTAGTTATGCCAGAAAACTACATGCTTTTGACAGTGTTCTTGAGGCATGTTCTTGGTGAGCAGCATTTAGGAGCAATTAATTCTAAGTTTAGTGATGGTCCATTCAATCCTGAGTGTAGTGATGGCCAAAACCAGTGCCACTACTGAGAAAAGGTCTCATGATGTGGCTGGGTGCTTAATAAGAACTAAACTGAAACCACAAGGTCATTTTTCAGGTTGCTTAATAATCACTAAACTGAAACCACAAGGTCATTTTTCAGAATGTCTTCAGGCAGCCTTCAGACTGTAATGACTTTCTGTCAGTAAATCCTGGATTTAAATGCATGATATGGAGGTGAAATATTGTCAAACATGCACATCTACACACAGTAATGAGACAATGTTCAGTATTAAAAAGAGAAACTGAAAAAAAATCCTATGTACTCCAGAGAGCAGTACCTTTAAAATAGGACCTTTAGGTTGTTTATATGTGCGCTCCAGGGGGGTGCTTTAATTAGTGCAACTCTGTGAGCCACACTAATTAAAAGCACTCGGTGTGTCACATGTATCAATGTCCCCATGCTGAAAAATGGTGGTGAAGCGCTTTGAACTAAAGGTCATTGAACAAACTTTAAAGCGCCCCACCACCATTTTTCAGCATGGGGATGCTGATACACATGACACTGGGGGCTGCTGGAGCACATTAATTTCTGTGCTTCAGCCAAATAACCATTCACAAGCCTCATATGGTTCCCAAGCAGTTTAAATACAGCTCCTGAAGGAAGTCATTTAATGAGAAATTATTGTTTAAGCTTGGTTGCTGGGTTCAGATCACTGACACGGGGGGTATGAGGATCTCTGCCACTTTTTTGTGTCCTGCAGCTCACAGTTGAGGCAAGATTTTGGCTTGCGGTTAGAAGGCTTAGAAAGTTGTCTGCCTCTGGTGCATAGGTCTTAGTCTCTCTCAACCTCTGTGAGTGACTTTTCTGATTTTTTTTTTTTTTTTTTTTTTTTTTTTTTAAGTAACTTGCCATCATCACAGAAACTATACTTCTGTGTAGAAGCATTTTTGTGCTTTTACTTTATTGGATCTTTCTTGCTGACTTTTCCCATTGCTCAGTAATCCTGAATTCAGTCATCAACAAGATCTCTTTGTTCTTATCTGACTTACAAATTCAACAAAGATATAGATGCAATATGCTCACCAAAATGTAATAAAATTCTGTTTACATTACCTGATGGAGCAATGGTTTCTTGGGATGGTTAATCCAGTCTTCCTGACCACAGCTGTAGACTTCAATGTTAAATACAACAGACCATGATCAGGCAATCATTTTCTACTGGGGAATCATTTCTTTCCTGGTAGAAACCACAAGTATATAGATTTTTTTTCATCTGGAACAAAAAAAAAAAATTCACCGTTCTGGGAGAAGAATAACCTGAATTTAATCAGAGAGGAGCAACACCCACCAACCGCTCCCTGCCTGCTTCTCACTTTGGAGTACCCCAGTTGAGAACTTGGAATGGGTTTGCCCTTTTTTCCACTTGGTTCCTGGGCACTGGGTGTCAAGCGAAGGGAGTGACGTTTTGAATCCCTTTCCTGCCTCTCACTCTGGTGTCCTAGTGCGAGAAGTGGGCAAGGTTTGCCCTGCTGCTCTCCTGCCTTGGAAGTGGAGAATTGGAGCAGCCCATGTTTTTTCCAAACCAGGATCTCAGTCCCAGGAAGGCATGACAAGTAGGTGAGAGGGGGCTGTTGCAGAAAAGAAAGTCCCTATTCTAGAATCATTTTTAGTGGTGGAAATATTCCAGCACTTAAAATGGACTTTCTACACAGCCATTATTCCCTCTAGAATGGATGAGTCTTTGATACCTCTAACCAGCCATCCAATCTAAAAAGTATTTTTACTCTGAGTTCTTGAAAAGAAATTAACACTTAAGTCAAAGAGGAAATCTTCTGCTATCTACAATCTATGTTAAATGTAGATTTAAATGATGATTAAATCTGTGTTAAACAAAAAAGTGTGATGTATGTCTAAAGATTCATACATCTATTCATATTTTAATAGCTTTCATTTTTCCTGCCAAAATGAATATTGAGGGCCAGGTACTGTTTTCCTTACAAAGTAGTATGAGATCATCCAAATAACTTCCTTGAGGATTAATAGACTAGTTACTGTCTTGCAGGGTGGGAAAAAAATCAACATTTTTTTAATTTAAAAAAATGTTGGGTTTTTTTTTTTTTTATTTTAAATCAGATTTTTTTTATTTAATCATATTTTAATTGTTTTGTTAAGATTTTAAATATATATAAACCTATATAAAGATAATTTTAATTTGAGATATATTAAATTTTAAAGATATTATCATGGAATAGGGATTATAACTCCTAATTATATACTATTTGAGACAATATATTCATGTAACCTTTTAAGGAAAGTTTTATAAATGGGTCACAACAGGCCATGGACTATATTAGGGGCCAAATCTTACGGGGTTCCCAGAGGCTTCTTTATAGATTATGTAAAGATTAGAGAAAAAACTACCCAGTGGGACTCAGTGCTCAGCCTAGAAGATCCCATTAAGCATCTCTGTGATGCTTATTTTCAGTTCTCAAACTGTGGACTTGTGTCTCCAGAGATAATACCCTCTTTAACAGCAGTATATGGCAATGAGAGGTAACAGACCTGATTTCCCACCCATCAGCCCTGTTCTCTCTCCAAGTTTGTGTACACACAGCCAAGCCCTCTCTTTAAAAGTGCAGAGTTTCAAGAAGTTGACTGAACAGAGGATATCAAACAAGAACACACTTTTTGTAGAAAACAATGATTAAATTGAGGCTTCCTGACCAGTAATTTAAATCAATTTGATTTAAATCAAATCCACCCTGCTGTCTTGCTACTTTTCAGCCTTACTTAAATCCATTTGGTAATCAACAGTGAAGATTTTTCATAATTTTAACCTACCCATGTTTCTGATTGCCTCAGCAGAGTACCTGAACTATGTCCTTCCATTATTAACACTTTCATGGTCACATCCGGTGTTTTGATTTGGGAACATACTTAAGCACATGTCTAATTTCAAGTACTTGAGTAGCTCCATTTATTCCAATGGGATTTCTACTGTGGTTAAAACTAAGCACATTCTAATATACATAATTGAATGAGATCTGTAGTCTAATTTCCTATAAAGTTTGAAGGTGATCTTATCTATTAGTGTATCTGCATCTTTATTTAAGAGATGGAACTATGAGTAAACATGTTTTAGTTTAAATATGCCATTGGCCATACTTTTTATCCTTTAAGAAGGTTTATTCTAAAATATTTTGATTTCCATTAAAGAAAACATATAACATTGATCGTACACTTGCACATTTGTTCCAGTTCAGTGTTCTAGACTGTGTGCTGGCAGCATGAAACATCATGATAGTTTGATATACAATCATTTGGCAGTGCCTAACTGAGGAAGGGGGATAACTTTTTGACAATACTTGTGAGGATTGTTTGAAGCAAGGCTGTTCAACTAGCAACCCAAAGGTAGGGATTGGTTATTATGTGGTCTGTGGGGCATATTGATGTGGCTCAAGAACCTGGGGTGTACAGTGTTGCTGTTCTCCCTCCCACCTTTGCCTGTTGTTGAATTTGGGGTCTTTGGTTACCACTGGTGATTAAAATTAGTGGCGGGGAAAGGGCAAGTGGCAACAGCATTCACCAATGGGTTCTGGAGCTGTACCAACATAGCAGCTCTGGCAGCTGTGCCAACAGACTGCCACCCCACTACCAGGGGTGGGTTGTTTGGCTTTTGAGAATCCCTGTGGCCTGGATGCAACCCATGGGACTGAAGAGTTGGATACCTCTGGTTTGGAGTGTGAGGTTAGAGACAAGAAAATTAAAGGTCAGTACCCTGGCAGAAGCCCAGGTTTTTTTGTGGGGTTTTTTTGTTTGTTTGCTTTTTATTGTTTTTTTGGGGTTTTTTTAATCTCATGATATGGGAGATATGGGAGATATGGCTAGGTACTGGAAGAATTGTTCTTTAGTTCATATTCAAAAGGTTATATTAACAACTGCAAGTTCTAGAAATAACTCTAAAATGAAAGCTTACATTTTATAGAAATTAATGCCGTAGCAAGCTGCCTGCCTGTGCCAGGGGGCCATCCCCAGGGCCAGTCACAGTCTTGGCCCATCCGCCTGTCTAGGGCAGTCTGTCCACCTAACTTTCCTGCCATGCCTTTGTTGTACAAGAAATAGATGTTTCTAGGTGTGAGGCTGCCCATTTAATGCCCTTATACATGGCTCTGACCTTCCCTTTACTGTGTCCCATACCTCACAGATGGCATCGAAATCACTTCCACTGTTAGTCCCCGGTCCGATTGCTGGGCAGTGCTTGGGCTCAGGTGTAAACTTAGCCTCAGGCATCTGGAGACTTACCTTGGTCACAAGCCCCCTCACTGGGGCCTCAACTCACATTCTGGGCTCTATGCCTCTCAACAGGCTTCTAGCCCTTGCACTCTACCCCTCTCTGGGGTCACTACTCTGCCCCCTCACTGGGACTTCAAGGCCTTACACCCCTTAGGCCTCAGCTGTCTGTTGACATGCCTGGACCCTGCCTCAGGCCACACTCAGTGGGCCTGTGCCCCTGTGCTTTTCTGTCAGAGTGTGCTCCCCTAGCTTCCCCCTCCACAGGGTACCTGCAAGGCAGCAGGGGCTGAGGCTTTCTGGTGCTCCATACTGGGAGGCACAAGTGTGGCATTTCCTGGAAGCTGCCCTGCCCCAAGCAGCCCCATCATCCAACCCCAGCAGGATGTAGTTTTATGTCATTTCCCAGAACCAGAAACTTCCTTCATTCCCATAGTTTCTAGCTTTGACCTCCAGGTGTTCTGGGAGCAGCAGCTCTGGCCAGGTGATGTTCTCCCTGCAGCCACTGTCAGCTCTACTGCTCGGGGCCTGCTCTTATTCGGCAGCAGCTAGGCCCTCCTCCAATCAGGCGGCTTCCTGATGGCCATGGGACTCCCCTGATTGGCACTGAGGTCACCTGCAGGCTGCCCTGCTGCCTGTTCAGGCCTTTAAAGTGGCAGGCACCAAAGGTGCTCTGCCACACTGCTAAAATACTGGTGTTGTCTAAAAGCTAGAATGCTAAGCAGAGGCCTCTCTCTCAGCATTAGAGTTCTTTGGTCAAGTGTTTTATGCCTTTGTTATCTCTTTAGTTACTACTTTATTAAGGGAAGGGTTAAGATTTGTAGACTTCTGGAGTTGCTTTTCAAAACAAGAGAGACTTGTTTTGAAGAGCTACTCAGAGGAGGATGAAAATGTCAGGCCTGACTTCAGACATAGAATGAGTTGGAGAAGGGCCCAATAATGTGTGATGGTAAACCCTGCATGGCGCTGGCAAAGGTTGTGAGGAAAAGACTAGGGCAAAGTTGTAGACAGGACCTAGTTAAGCAGTCGTTGAAATTCAGTATGGAAAAGTAATGGAAATAAATGGGAGATGTAGAAAAGGAGCTTAGCTTGGTCACTGGTACCAACTAAGGAAAATGGATTTTATGGTCGCAAGTGGGTAGGAGAGGAAGGAAGGATCCAGAAGCCCTGTAATCATTGAATCTGAGATTTAAAAAATAATATTGAATTCTAAACAAGTTGGGTTTTTTTAATGAGAATTGAGAGGAAAG
>NW_005841928.1:3218653-3243927 GCF_000455745.1 Alligator sinensis
GGATTCTTGAGCTATTTTTGAGGAAATGTTCAAATGGAAGTTTGAGGTAAGGGATAAAAGATACTTCTTTATGGTAAAGTAAGTAAACTAAGTAAGGAGTTTTCATGCTACCATCTAATTTTTTATCAGCTGATAAGTCATCCAAGAAGTGTCAGATAATTCAAAATGGAGGGGCAGAAGATCAGAGATGGGAAGGTCATTGCTATAGAATTAGTAGTTGTTGCAGTAGGGGAACCACATGCAGTCCCCCAGAACAAGGAGATAAAGGGAAATGACAAGGCCCAAGAAGGCCAGATTTGAAACAAGGGGGAAAGGAGATGAGCTTCCAAATGGCACTGAAGAAGCGGTCAGACACTAGAGGTAGAATTAATACTAGGAAAGCATGCAGTCTCAAGCCCAGGGAAAGGAAGTGATTGACTGTGGGGAGATAGCCAAGAGCTTTTGTCAGTTAGTATGTCCTCATAGCAAACGAAGTGTAAATGATAGGCATGCCTGAGATTAAGGTATCTTTAATCTAGTTTACAGAGGTAGCAGCAATACAAAGTATGGTGACAAATGCCTGGGCATAGGGTAGCAGTGATTTGTATGTGCCTAAATCCATGGAAGTCTTACATTTTGGTTACTAGCTCTGCTGCAATATGTGCCCCATATCTTTGCTGTTGCTGTTATCTATGTTAGCAAGATCAAAGCTTTACAATCACAGTTTCACTTAGCTGTGCAATGGTAAGTCACTGGTTACTTTGGCAAAGGCAGAATGGACAGGGCGCGCGTGCCAGAGAGAAACTAATTATGAATTATCAGTGAAGCATGAGGTAAAACACTGCTTGTCTTCTGAAGCCAAAGTATGAAGTGGTTTGTTTCTGTTTGTTTGCTGGTTTATTTCTTTTTCTTTTTGTTTTGTCCTTCTCCCTCATTCTGAGGAATCATTCACTTTTTCTAGTGTGTGTCATTTTACAGCTCCCTTTCCTTCCTTTCCTTTCCCTACACTTGGTTGAAGTTACAAATCACCAGGATTTCTGCTGATTTATCTGTTGAAAAATCCAAAATTCTCTGACTAAAACCCCCAAAATTCTCTGTTTAAAAATGCACAAGATCCATGTTTTTCCACATTTAAAATGAACCGTGCACTACGTATGGATATCAGTTGAACACAATGTTCTGTTGATATATTTGCAATTTTAGAGCAGTTTGGAAGCCTACCAGTGCCTCAAACATTATAATAAAATTAATTCTAAATACCTATATATTTTGGCATTTGATTTTTAGCTTTTATCATGGAAAATCAGAGCTCCCCCTGCCCCCTTCACTTACCAGGACACCAGTCCAGTTGCAGCTTTCTGCCCCGTAGTTGCTTTGTGGCACTGAGCAGCACATCCCTGCCTGTGCCCCTCACTCCTGACCTACAGCCCTTGCCTCCCCACTGCTCGCTCCTTCCCAGCACCAGCTCCCTCCTCCCACACTAGAACGTGGGTCCAACTGCTGCTATTCCCCCTGCTGCTTTGTGGCACTGAGCAGCCCATCCCTGCCTGTGCCCCTCACTCCTGACCTACAGCCCTTGCCTCCCCACTGCTCGCTCCTTCCCAGCACCAGCTCCCTCCTCCCACACTAGAATGTGGGTTCAACTGCTGCTATTCCCCATGCTGCTTTGTGGCACTGAGCAGCCCTGACATGCTGGTGCCCTGCCCCTGTCCATGCTGTTGCCCCTCATTCCCAAGCCACAGACTCCCCACTGCCTCAGCTGTTTACCAGCACTCCCAGCCATAGGCCTGGGCTGGGCCAGCCCCAAGCTCAGCAGGAGATGATGGCCACAGCAGCCCTGCCACCTGAGGCACCTGATGTGGAGCTGGGGGGCAGAGGTGGGTGGGGGGCAAAGGAGCTGAAGCAGGAAGATTCCTGAGCAGCCCCACAGCCCTCCTCTGAGGCCTGAGGGGGGAACCCGGCAGGCATCGGCCCCACCTCTATACCCTGTTGGCTTAGAAATGGTATTTAAAGGTTTGTTTTTCTGAGAATTGGCTTATAGGTGTAGATATATACATTTAAAGGGTTCAAGGTGGGCAGCAGGGGTTAACTGATTTCTAAGAAGTCTGAGTCTTGCACACAAAGTTTCTCACAGCCCTAGAAGCAGACAGGCTGTTGAACACAACAAGGCCAACAATGACATACGGTCTGGCAACCAAGACAGTATGTACCATACTGTCCATAACACAAGATAAGTGACACCAGCTAGCAAGACCCCACAGCAGGGGGGCCTGAGTCCTGGTTTGGGGGAAGCAGTCCAAATTAGGAGAAGGCCCGGAAGGCAACGTGGACATGTGACAGCAGAGAGACGACCAACCAGAGATAGCCACAGTTGATGAGTCATCAGGATGGAAGGAGAATACAAAAGCAGAGACTTGGGAGTAACAAAGGGTCCCTCCCTTGTCCGTCCCCAAGAGGATCCCTGAGAGGGATCCCCGTCCCCATCCCTATCACCTGGGAAGGGTCCCCGAGGCCACCCTGGATAGAAGGCATACCACCAGCCCATCTCATCCACTCCACTGGAGGGGGAGAGTTGGCCTCGGCATCCCACCTCCAGACTGCTGATATCTGACAGCTAAGAAAGAGCCTCAGAGTGAAGCCTATGTCCTGGCCAGATGTACTTTGACTCTGATAATAGCCCTAGGATTTGGTAGATATATAGAATTGCTTGATTGTTTGTATTGCTTCTTTTCTGTTACCATTATGGATCAATAAATTTGTCTGTTACCGAATGAAAAGGTCCTGGTCAGTTTGCGAGTGGGTCCCCCGCCTTGAAACAAGGCCTCTTGGTCCTAAATTGAGAGGCACCACCCCCAACCCTTTCCCCATCCCCCATCTCCCCAGTCACCTGCTGGGTCTGGCTGAGGGCTGCCGGGCACTGCTGTTGCTGTTTCTGGGGCTCATGGGCATGTGGCGGCTCCTTTGTTGCCCCCCAGTGGTCCAGCCCTGGCTGCCAGTGCTGCGTGGTAAAACCATGTTGACAGCTGCCGGGCAGGTTTTGCCACCAGTTCTGACATCCTGCAGCTAGTTGCTGTGGGAGTAGCTCCCTTAGGCACAAGCCAAACTGGGGGAGGTGAGGAGCTGGTTGAGGGTGGAGGTCAAGGTGGCTTGCGGGGTGGTGCTGCTTCCTTCTCTCACTGCCACAGCCAAGGGCCCTTGCTGCAGTAGGGCCGGGCAGACCCACCATGTGGCTGGGAGGCTCAGTGCTGTGGTGGGAAGGCCCCAGCTGCCCTCCGTGGGGAGCTCAGCATCTCCCCCCCATGGCAGTGGAATTGGGATCCGGGCACAAGAGAGATCCACAGCCCCAGCTCCATCTGCAGCCCCAGCCCCAGCCCCTGCGTGTCAGGACAAGGGGAAATCACAGCTCTGCAGCTTGGCATTGCCTCAAAGTAGCCCAGCATCCCCTGCCCATGGCTCTCTCCCTGCCAATGAGTTCTTGTTTCAAAAGGGAAAGTATATGTTTTTCTGTGTTTTTCCTCACGAAACACTTAGACCATACTAAATCTGTAGAATGTTAAGTGTGTGGGCCGGGTGTGAGCCGGGCCCTTTTTTGTGCTCTGCGCGGGCTGTGGCCAGCAGCCCGGGCACGCAGGGTTGGAGAGGACGCGCGACAAGCTAGAATTAGGCACGGACTCGTAATGGTAGATTTAAAGATTGTTTACTTACACCGAAGATGGTTGCGGTGCAGGCTGGAAAACTTGCTTGAGTTGCGGTTACAGACAAAACAACACGAACGACCACGTGGAGTTTGCTAGGCTCCACGGAAACAGAGCTCCGGATGCCCTGGACAAGCGTGCCACCGAAATAGGAACTTCGTAGATACGTCTTATAAAATTATCGCTCGAAGACGGGAAGAGGTGGGCGATGGATCAGGTCGCCAAACTCCTCTGAATCTCACACAGGGTTTCTATTACCCTGCCGTGTACCCAGAGTCCCCACGAGATGGATGTGGAGTCCTCCTCGGCTTGGGCGGAAACCGCTCAAGCCTCTTATACGGCTAACAGGCCAATCGTTAGCTGCCACGTGGGAATAATTTAGAACTGGCCAATAGCGGGGAACAAATTTGCATGCGGGTGGCGGGAACTCCTTTGCACCGTGCATTTCTCTTGCAACTTGAGCAATGCACCCTGCAAATAAAGCTACAAATTGGCGGGAAATTCTTCCTTGCACCGGGGTTCTCCTCTGCAGCAGAAAACTCTACCACGCAATGAAGCTGTAATTTAGTGGGGATAATTCTAGTGCCGAAGCACACACAAAATCATACCTTTGGGTTATGACATTAAGCATTGTTAAAGTTGGAATGTGTTGAGCTGTCATATGTTGAGCGTCAATAGCACTTCTCTTCTGCACAGCTCTGACTTGCCATTAGAGGGCTAGTGAGCAGGGGTATGGCTAGGAGAGTTTGCAGCAGTGGGAATATGGAGACGGGAGGAGATGTATGGGGTCATGGGTGCTATGGCTTCCCTCTGCAAGCCCCTCCATATTCCTGTCCTGGAGTGGGGGATGGCAGGACAGAGCTGTACTGCAGGGAGTCCTCCCCCAATCCCAGCACCCACAACCTGACTCCAGATCCTTCAGACTTCCCCAGAGAGGGCTGCACTTGGAGCAAGGCTAAAGCTGTGGAAAAGTTTAGTTAACCTCAGCTACAGAGAGATTATTAGAAATTTTCCCATGTCATCTGGCCCATTTTCCCCAAGTGTTGCCAGCTGTCTATGGCCAAGCAGCCTAATAGGGGCTGTGGCTTCTCTCCACACTCCCATTCCCATCCAGTTTCCAGGGTTTAGCACAGTGGCAGCATGCAGTTGCAGGGTGGAGCTGCAGCTACAGCGATCACAATGTGAAAGAATTCTAGATCCTGAGACAGGGAAAACACAAAGTCAGCAAATCTAGGACTCTAGGTTTCAAAAAGGTGGGTTTTACCTAACTTACAGGGTTTCATAGTTTCATAGTAGCTAGGGTCAGGAGGGCCCTGAACAGCTGTAGCCTGACTCCCTGCCACAGGCAGGAATGAATGCTGGGTTCACAAGACCAGAGACAGGTGATCATCCAATCTTCTCTTGAATTTACCCAAGGTAGGGGCGAGGACCACTTCCCTGGAAAGTTGGTTCCAGATTTTGGCCACCCTAACTGTAAAATATTACCTTCTGATCTCTAACCTAAACCTATTCTCCATCAGCTTATTACCATTGTTCCTTGTCACCCCAGGTGGTGCTGGGGAGAAAAAGGGATCTACCTATTTGCTGTCGATCTCCCCTGATGAGTTTGTAGGCAGCCACCAAGTCCCCCCTCAGACTCCTCTTGCTGAGGCTGAACAGGTTCAGGTCCTTCAGTCTCTCCTCGTAGGGCCTGTCCTGCTGCCCTCTCACCAAGTGGGTGGCCCTCCTCTGAACCCTCTCCAGGCTGGCCACATGCCTTTGAAGTGTGGTGCCCTGTACTAGATGCAGTACTCCAACTGCGGCCTGACCAAAGTCGCATAGAGGGGGAGTATCACCTCTCTGGACTGGCTTTAGATTCACCCATGACAAGGTATGGCTGGCCTTGCTGGCTGCAGTCTGGCATTGGTGGCTCATGTTCATCTTGGAGTCAATAATGACTCCAAGCTCCCTTTCCTCTTCTGTGCTTTCAAGAGGGGAACTCCCCAGCCTGTATGTATGCTATGGATTCCTTCTCCCAAGGTGCAGCACCCTGCATTTGTCTACGTTGAACCCCATCCTATTCTCATCTGCCCACTTTTGTAGTCTGTCTAAATCTAGTTGTAGCCTCTCTCTCCCTTCAAGTGTGCCCACCTCGCCCCACATCTTAGTGTCATCAGCAAACTTGGACAGCGTGCTTTCCACCCCCTCTTCCCAGGTCGCTGATGAAGATGTTAAACAGTGCAGGCCTGAGGACCGAGCCCTGGGGTACCCCACTGCTCACATCTCGCCAGTTTGAGTACAACCCGTCCACCACTACTGTCTGGGTGTACCCCATCAGCCAATTTTTTACCCATCCAACTGTGCAGGCATCAGTGCCACAGTCACTTAATAGGCATAGTGCCATGGGAAGAAAGATTGAACAAGGCACCCAGGAGAGCTGGGAGTTCTAAAGTATGAGAAGCCCAACAAGAAACTCTCCCAACATAATGGAAATTTAAGAATAATGGCAAGAAACTAATGTCATTTCACAAGAAGCGTTTAGGATGCCTCAAATGCAAAAGGAAAACATACAGACAATAAAAAAAATGAGCAGGTCACCAAGGAAGCATACCAGAAAACAGAAAGCGCCTGTAGAGACCAGCAAAAGTAGCACATGGCAAGGGAGGGTTAAGGTGACAGGAAGCGATTCTATAAACACACTGCCCAAAAAAGAAAGACTGAGGAAGTTGTGGGTCCACTGTTAAACAGCCAGGGGGAATTCCTAACAGAAGATATAAAGAAGGCAGAACTTTTCAACAACTACTTTGCATCAGTCTTCACAAAAAAATTAAGCTGTAGCTAGACACCTAATAAGGATTATCCAGATAAGGAGGGGGCAAGCTGAGGGGAGAGATAACAAAAGAGATGGTCAGAGAGATTTTGATAGGTCTGTATGAATTCAAGTCATCAGGCCCTGGTGAACTTGATCCCAGGGCCTTGAAGGAACTGGCAGAGGAGATCTAAGAGCCCTTGGCAACAGTGTTTAGGAAGCCGTGGGAGACAGATGAGGTACCAAAGGACTAAAAAATGGCCAACCTAGTGCCACTCTTTAAAAAGGCAAAAAGTAGGACTAGGGAACTACAGACTAGTTAGTCTCACCTCAGTACCTGGGAAGGTACTGGAGCATATCCTATAGAAGTCCATTTGCAAGGATTTGGAAGAGGAAAGGCTGATCACAAGAAGTGTGGATTTCCTAAGAGCAAATAATGTCAAACAGACTTGATTACCTTCTTTGACAGAGTAACTACTTGGGTAAATGAAGGGAATGCGGTAGATATAGTGTATCTGGAATTCAGCAAGGCTTTTGACAAGGTCTAGCATGGCCTTCTCACAAAGAAATTGGAGAAACGCAGACTAGGCAAAACTACTGTAAGATTAATAGACAACTACCTTGCTAGCTGCAAGCAAAAGGTAATTATAAATGGATGTCAGAATGGCAGGATGTTTCAAGTGGAATCCCACAGTGGTCTGTCTTGGGACCAGTGCTATTCAATGTGTTTATTAATGATTTAGGTGCTGGCGTGGATCAAGTTTGAAAACGAGACAAAACTGAAAAGGATTGCAAATGTGTCCGAGGGCAGGAGTGCAATTCAGGATCTCAACAGATGGGAAAGGTGGGCTAGAGTTAACAGGATGAAATTCTATGCTGACAAGTGCACATTGCTGCATCTCTGGAAGAATAATAAAAAATACAAAATGGGTGACACTTGGTTGGATGACAGCACGATGAAGAAGGATCTGGGAGTCTTGATGGATCACAGACTCAGGATGACTCTACAGTGTGAGTCTACAGCCGCACAAAAGGCGGATGTGGTTTTGGGATATATCACGATATAGAAGCGTTGGGTGCAAATACATGGGAGGTGATAATGCCTGTCTACTCGACACTGGCTAGCCTTGTCTAAAGTGGAATAGATTTTCTAGGGAAGTTGTGGACTTGATCATTGGAGGTGTTCAAGAAGACTTTAGACAGTCACCAATCAGGGTTGATCCTAGGCGTAGCTATGCCTAAATTCTACTATGGGTTTTCTCCTGCCCCTCCTTCTCCATTCCTGCCCCCGCCACCCTGCCTTCCCCACCAGCCCCCCACTGGTACATGCGTTAGGGTTTTTGTAAGCCTTTCCCAGAGTGTAAGAATTTTTGCAGGGTGTTGCATGCAGCCAAGGCTGGAGACAGGGACTGAGAAATGCCAGTGCTTCTGCTGGGACTTAAACCTGGAGGTCCCTGGCTAGAGGGTCTTGCCCTTCCACTTAGCATGAGAGAGCTGATGGAATGTGGGGGAAGTGGGCCAGGTAGCATGGGAAAATTTCAAGTAATCTTAAGTAACAAAGGTTAATTGAACCTTTCCCCAGCTTTTGCTCCACTGTGGGCAAAAGTTATAGTTTTCTCTGGGGAAAGCTGGAGGGGGCTAAGATTGGTTCATGGAGGCTGGGATCTGTTCAGGTTGGGAGGGATCAGTGAAGGACTCCCCACAGCATGGCCCTCTTTCTGTCAAACCCCCCCCCCTCCCCCCAGAGGAGGAGGGAAACTATGGAGGGAACCCACAGTGCCCATGTCTCTCCACCTCCCAGCTCCATGCACGCTCCCCTTGTTGCTACCCACCTCCTGGCACTGGCAGAGTCATGCCTGCTCCTAGGCAGTACCACAGTAACACACCCTAAACAGTAGAGTTTGGGAGGGTGGAAATTTTTTTCATGGAACAGGGTGGAGGGGTGGGGATTGACAGAGTGCATCCTGGGATGTTGGAGGAGCGCATATTGCTTGTTTTATCTCTGTGGTGCAGACTGAAGTTACCCTAATATGAGCTGGGTATCATAGCCCAGAGTTAACCCTTGCCCAAAGTAGCATATCTTTGAGATGCCCAGAGGACACTTAGCAAGAGTTTTAAAAGTTTTCACTTAAAGATGCTTGTGTTTTAAGTACTTTTAGAATGGTCTAAGTGTAACATGCAACTTCACCCTCAGTTTGGATGTCAGTACACCTTTTCCCTCCAGAAACTTTTTCCATATATGTGATATGCAAACTTATCTGCCTCTTCATTCCTAAGAGATAGCCAGGGTCAGCCAGAGGGCCACCCATGGTAGTGGAGTTTTACATTGTATTTTTGAGCCTTGATACCCCCACAAATGGGATGCTCTGACATCTAACCTGAAAGCTTGTCAAAATCACTAAATAGAAGAGTGAAATGGGATGAGAGCCTCAAGAAGAAAGCAGCTGCTTGGCTCAAGGCACGTGAGAAGTCTGTGTGAACCAGACCTGTAGACTTGCCAGCAGGGCTGGAAGTGTGCCAGGATTCTGACTTGGCTCTCTTCTGGCATCTAGTTTTTTGAAAGAAGAGTTTCATTTAAAATGTTTTGTTCAGATTTTTAACAATTAGAGAAAAAATCATTCAACTCCACCTGGAGTCAGGTTCACAATTACGAGAAAGGTACACATTCCCACTTGTATGCCAGCAAGGAGTTAACTTTCAAACAAAATGATATTTTAAGTTACATCCATTATTAATCACACTGGATAAATTATCTGAATGTTTCTACTAAAATTATGTTAGCTATCAAAATGATGGGAGGAAAAATACTAAGATCTTCCCTTCTTCCCCCGGAACAGCTATAGGATTCCCTCTCCCCGTTCCCCCCGAGGATTTTGCCCAGTCTGTTTCTAAATGCTGCAGAGGATGAGTCTCCCACCGTATCTGGGGGAGCGTCTCTATCTCCAATCATTAAGAATTGCCCTAGACTTTTTTCCCTGTAGCTTTATTGGTCCTTTCTTTAATGTATTCCCCTATCATTTATTATCCTGTGAGCCCTTGATGTTTATGGCAAAGGGAAGGGGATTTTAAAGAAGACACTGTGGAGAGGGGTAATGTCAAAATGACAGAAGTAGACATGATTGGGTAGGGAAGAAAGGATGGCAAAATTGCCATAGAAGCTGGAGAAATTTAAGAGGGGAAGCCGAATGCCCAAGTGGACTAATATTAGATATTTCTCTCTTCCCTGGTCCCACACCTTCAGTGCCCAATCTCTAATATTTCTACCTTATCTCATGATCTTGAAGTAAAAAGATAGGTACTTTACCAAAAGGAAAAGGGCTAAGATCCAGCTGTAAAGAAAACTTGATTGCTTTTTGGGAAAGGGAAGCAATAGTGGGTACTGACAGATGTGACAGTTTGTCATGTGATCAGCCACTGAAAGCACTCATCAGCTGTACACGGACAGAAGTACATAGCTGTGGAGCACATTAAAAATGCTCAATCAGGCAACAGCCTGAACCCTCATTATATGAGGGCTCAGGTAAAGGCACACCAAAGTAGAGCTCCTTCATTAACATTTGTCAGTGTGACTGGGAGCAGGGCTTGGCTGATACAGCTGAGCTCTGCTGTCCATGCTGTCTTCAAAATGGGAAGGGGGAAGGGAGCAGAGAGAGTTCATTCTGGGGGTTGTCCTGGCAGCGCTGGAGGGTGGGGTGGGTGATTGGAGCCCCCCAATGTGTAGTCTGCCATTTTCTAAAACTGGGAAAGTGCTAGTGCCATACCTTTCACCTCTGTCTTGAATTCTTATCAACTACATTCCAGATTGTAACATACTGGGCATTGATAGACATGCAGCTCCCCGCCGTAACTCATGGCACTTTGCAGGAAGCACCGTGAGCACCGGTGGGGCAACCCCCAGAACAAGCTCCCTCTGTTCCCCTCCTCCCCTCCCATTCCAAAGACAGTGCTGGGGCTTGGAAGGGGGAGGGGCAGGGCTAGGGGGAGGGCAGCTGCAAAGATGCATCTTATCTCCCAGTCCCCAGGACCCAACAGCAAACATCTGTTGGGTCCCTGGGATAGTGGTAACTCATGGTGCTTCCTGCAAAGTGCCATGAGTTACAGCGGGGAGCTGCACGTCTATCAATGTCCAGTATGTTACAATCTGGGATGTAGGTGATAAGAATTCAAGACAGAGGTGAAAGGTATGGCACTAGCACTTTCCCAGTTTTAGAAAATGGCAGACTACAGATAACAGGATCAGAGCATTCTGTAACCAGAGTTGACTTACACAGGTGTTTAAAATCTAGCAAATCATTACTAATTGGGAGTACTTATTTATACAATCATATTAATAAACACCTGGTTAAAAATAATTTTCTTCAACAATATTTTAAAATATCTATAAATGTTGTTACTAGATCCTTTACAAGACACTGACAGAAATTGCTACTCTCTTATTTTTCCCCGAGGGCCAAAGAAACTATAAGACAATATGTCAAATATGCTGTTGCTGCTGTTTATATAAAATGACCCATGCCATCTTGATTGATTGGGTTGTTATAGACATCTTGGACTAGTGCTGTGGCTGTAGCATCCTCTTGACATTTATGACATGTATTTTATGTTTATAATGTAGAAAATTAATTGTTAACATGCTCTATAAGGTATTTTACTACTACTGGTTTCTCTAGAGTTGTACAAAAAGAAGTAAATCAGTTTGAATTCACACCACGTTTTGCTGTAGGTCTCTGTGTGGGCACTCAGATGACAGAAATCATGAATTCAAACTGCTATGCTGATTCTTATCAGTTTGTGTAGAGCAGTCCTCAGGATCCATGCTTCCATATGCCATCACGAGAGGAGTCTGAGGTACATGGGCATTGTAGTGTGTTGAGAGTGAGAGTGGTTTCTAATATGTGAAGAATCATAAAAAAAATTAGGGTTTGAAGGGAACTCAGGAGGTCTAGTCCAACCGCCTGCTCAAAGCAGGACCATCCCCAACTGGATCATTCCAGCCAGATCTTTGTTGAACCGGGCCTTAAAAACCTCTGAGGATGGAGATTCCACCACCTCTCTAGGTAATGTGTTCTCCACCCTGGTAGTGAGAGATTTTTTCCTAATATCCAACCTAAACTTCTCATACTGCAACTTGAGGCCATTGCTTCTTGATTTGTCATCTACCATCACTGACACAGTCTAGCTCCATCCTCTTTGTAACTCCCCTTCAGGTAGTTAAAGGCTGCTATTAAGTCCTCCCTCAGTCGTTTCTTCTCCAGACTAAATAAGTCCAGTTCCCTCGGCCTCTTCTCATAAGTCGTGTGCCTCAGCCCCCTCACCATTTTTGTTCCCCTCCACTGGACTCTCTGCAACTTGTCCACATCCTTTCTGTAGTGGGGGGCCCAACATTGGACGCAGCACTCCAGATGTGGCCTCAGTAGTGCAGAATGGGGGGAAAAGTTAGAATCTGAGAATGCTTGTAGTTGTAAACTCCCCTCCCCCCCACCCCCCCCAAATAAAGCGGCACTTAAACATGGCGCCAAGCCCTGCACATGCCCAGAAGAGGCAGCGTATTACTTCCATCCGTCTTGCCAAGTGTCTGTAAACTTCAAGCACTTTAGTGGGGCTTTTTGCCACTTTTATCTAATAGCTGATTGAATCACGTTTAGTTAAAAGTGCCCAAAAGCCCTGCTGAAGTACCTGAACTGTACATGCACTGCAATGCAGAACTGGGTTGAAGTAATATGATGCTTCTTCCAGTAAAGCATGTTTTTGGAGGGGGTTTTGTTTTTTAGAGGGGGGGTGTTGTTTGTTTGTTTGTTTTTAGCATCTGCAAGTAGCCCAATTGGTTCAGGTATACTGCTGTGAAAACTCGATGTTTTGGTTCTACTATTGCCAGAAATATACTCATTGCTATCTCGTCCCTTGAGAATCTGTGAAATGAAATAGAGCAGTATGTGCAATGTGTCTTGTCTGAGTTTGGTAACATGGCAGGCACTCTTCAGTGGTGTGCTGGGAAGTTTTTGTTCAAATGTCATACTTTGATGGTACTTTATGTCAAGAAAGAGGATACAGTTTGCTTCTCCCCTCTGACACACAACCTTATATTTAAAAAAATGTTTTTGACTAATATAAGAAATAACTTGACAAATAGGAATCGGTTAACTTTTTATTTCATTTCCTACAGTGATTAAAAAAATAAAATGATTGTGACAACAGAGACCTCTATTTAATTTAGTGTTGCATTTTTAAATAAAATGGTTTGGCATATTTCCAGTACCAATTTTTTTATTCACACTGAATTTTCACTTTTGCTGAAACGGGTTGGTTTGGAGGGGGCAAGAGGACATGAAGTGCTTAAATATATTTTGTTTTAGCATATCCCACATATATGAAGCAGCAACACTACATAGTGGGGGCTAAATAACTGTGTCTTTTGTCCCACATTCATAGATGTAATAATACTATTGATGTGTAATTCTAGTTTAGTGAACAAATGAATTCACTTTCTCTTTTCCTTCTGTGATTCCACCATCAAAATACCTCTTTGATTTTCTGTAAACTGGTCTACCAAGTAATTTGCCAGGTAAAGTGCTAATCTGAAAGTTGTATTTGGGTTTTATTCAGTTCCATTAGGATCAACTAAACTTTGTCATACAGGGGCTATTATTCTGCCAGTTGTAAGGAATTTCTGTTTTATGAAGCAATACTGACACAAAGACAGCACTGTGTAAGTGTCTCAATAACTGAACACTTTCACACTGCAATTTAGGAGGCGTGCAGTTCAGGAAATTGCTGGCTTCTGCTGGAGCACACTTTTACTGCAAGGAAAATTTTATTCGTCATTCAAGTAATTGGCAGTTTTAATACCTTGTTAGTTATTACCTTATAAACAAACTAATGCATAAAAGCAAGGCTCTGTGACCTGTTATCTAACTCTAGCCTTATGGTGGTAGTGTTTGTTGTTGTTTTTTATTAAAGTAATTTGTTTCCATTTATTATAAATACTTCCAGCTAAGAGTTAAAAAAAAAAAAAAATGTAGTGTTACTTCTACCAGACAGCCTGAGGCCTGAAACATGATACAGAACAAGAGTGATGTTAGATGGGCTGCAGGATCACTGACTCAATCCCACACATGGTGCGAGGGCCCATTAATTTTTAACTTTTACTTAACTTGAATCAAGTGTTTTGTTTTGTTTTGTTTTTTCTCTTGAGTAATAACCCCCTTCCTATGCACCCACTGCAAAACCTGTGACTTACTATTTGATCAAGTTGAACATTATCTATCTCTTCTCAGAAGCAATGTGCTTGTGGTAACAGTTAAGCAGCTTAACAACCAGCCTCCAGAATCTGGAAAAATGATCCTGGCTTTTTATCACTGGCACAACCACGTATAGGAGGTATTTCAGCTAGAGCAGATCAGCAGATTTGAACCTAACCAGTTAACAGCCACAAACTGGTGGATCATTGCATTCTTGTTGTCATTTTTGTTAGCTCCCTTTATTACCCACCTTTCCAAGTTCTCTATAGCAGGATGTCCCAGAATGCATTTCCCTCTATGCTCATTTCTGAGCTGTGTATATATTTCCTGTGCATTACTTCTTTCTGAAGAGATATGGATTGGTGCTTCGGGTTTCATGGCATATACCCATACAAAGAAGATTAGGTAGTACATAGTATGTATGAACACAGAAACTTGGTTGCTGTGAAAAATATACTGCTCACTGGCCGTAAATTGAAGTGTGTGTCTTTGTAACAATTTAAAATACCCAATTGTTTAACTAGTTATGAAGTTATAATGAGCAGAGCTGTTTAATGGAAAGGAGACACTTTAGCACAGGAGCCATATATGAATTCCAAGCTCAAGATATGAGTTCTGCAATACATACAAGATACATTATTAATAGTTAGAGATGAATTAATATCTTTAAATGCAGGGTTAACAACTGGGTTGATTTATAGGCAGTAACTTTCTGTTGTGTTGTACAACGTAAGTCTTGTTTTCTAATCTAACTCTTTTATTTATGATAGTTTGGGTGGATATTCATGCTTTTAATGCTTAAATCTTTAAAACAGGAACACATGCATCTTTGGTGTGCACTTTGGTTAAAGCAACAAAAATGTTGACCTGATCTCCCTGAAGTACTGAATGTCCTACTGCTCAATGCTAATTCTAAATATTTATTAAAAAAAATATGCCCTTGTTCAAGCTGTTGGGTTTGATGAAAAAAAATACTGGATGAAATTGTACGGTCTGCACAATGGAAGTCAGAATAGATTAGTATAATGGTTCCTTCTGGTCTTTAAAATCCTATGTATCACAGTAGCTGGAGTGTCAGACAAAACTGATTCTTTTTGTCTCCTAGGAATATGGCTATGGAAATGTAGATACATGTGCATGGTTTTGCTTTCTCTAATCATGCAGAATTTTAGTTTGTTACATGCCAGTAGTTAATGTTTTAATTACAGAAACTATTGCATTATGCTACTTTACCTAAAGACTGATTGTCAAATTCAGAAGTTGAGAACTAAATTTCTAGGATGCTATATAGCTGGCATATTTTTTGTTTAGATATGACAGAATCTTTGAGCATTGTTTTCAAATTTCAGGACCAATAACAAGATTGCTGACATCTTGCCTGAATATTTGAAACCATTTCAAGCTCTAGAAACTTTGGACCTGAGCAACAATAATATTGCAGAACTGAAAACTGCATTGTTTCCTCCTTTGCAGCTCAAGTACTTGTAAGTAAAACTTTTTTTAAATGATACAATGTGCTCTTAAAATATTACTCATTGTGGTAAAACTTAGTATGTTAGCACAGAGCAGGTTTGAGTCTAGTTTAAAATATTTATTGCCAGGTTCACCCGTTCTCATTTTATAGATTATTTGATAAAACATCATAGATTGAGTGAGTTTTTTAGTTTGTAGAAAACAAAAACCATATATTTTTAAAAATCAAATGGAAGTATCTCTTGATGGAGGTTATTAATGAAATAAAATTTTTTAAAAAATTATTCCCTTGGATTTAATGGGATTTGAGTTTCATATAGAGTTTCATGAACTTTTTTGAATCTTTACCATATTATTGATTTGAGAATTAAATTAAGCTACAGAAACACTGAGAACATAGTCTGGGGGTATATTTTGGTAATATACCTTTGCAATATGTTGTATTTGACAATGCTACATTTTTGTAGAATGGAGCAGATCTCTTAGCTGTGAAATTCACTGGTAGTAGTGTTTAGATCACTAATAAACATGTTAAGTTAATGCTGTTTGTCATGTGATAGGTAATACAAAATGGTTATATTTTACTACTTAGTATTAAAAACATTAAATTACAGTAAATTTAACATTCTAGACATTGTTTCAACAGGTACATTAACAGTAATCGGATAACCTCAATGGAGCCTGGTACCTTTGACAATTTGTCTCGCACACTTCAAGTATTGAAACTGAACAGGAACAAAATTTCATCAATCCGTCACAAGATGTTTAAGCTGTCCCATCTGCAGCACCTGTAAGTACAGCCTACAATTAGTTAATTGTTTTCAGGTTTTGCAAAACACTGGCAGCACTTGAACTTTAGCCTTTAATTTAACCAGAGGCTAAGCAAAGCAGCCACAACCTTTGCTAAAACCTTCTAATGGATAAAAGTCTTACGCAATAATGAGAAGTGTATAGACTGTATTTAAAATTTTAGTTTGCCTTATAAAAAAAAAATAGGTAAAGACAATAGAAATTCTCTACTTAAGGAAATACCAAGTGAACTCATTTTGCATAATCTGTAGAATACATCTCTTCTTGGTAAGAACAAATGAAAGGAAATAATTTTGCTTTTAGAATATATATCAGTGAATAATAGCATGAAGTTAAACAGAACCTCATCAGTTTGACTGATAGTTTTGTCTGAATGTATTTTACCTAGTCTTAAAAATCTACAGCTGGTATGTAGAAATAGCATTAGAAAAGTGTCTATGTTTTTGTTCATCTCAAAGTATTTTGTCTCTAAAGACTTTCATTGTAGGTCTTGAATACAACATTTATTTTGAAAACATATATGCTCTTGCAATGGCAAGAGGACTATGTAATACTGTTTTGATATTAACAGCAGGCCACCTCAATATGAAGAGGTAAGCAAAGCAAGATAAAGGAAAACACTGGGGCCTGTTATTGTTAAATATTGTTCCTTCATTGCTTCTTCATATTAAACCCAGAGGCAGAAGAGGATAGAGAAAGCAGTAACAGGTTTAGAGGAATGATGACTGAATTCCTGCAAAGGTGAAAATTTCAAAATCACTGGGTGGTAGGGGTTAGGTCTTTATGAACATGAAGTGAGGAGGTTGTGGAAAGAAACAGCTCTCCTTGATGCAGCAGAGGTAGCTTAGCAGATTAGTTAACTTTGTGAAGAAACAGATGAGAAGCCCTGATCCTCAGAGGACCCTTTTTAAATTTAAATCCTTGATTATGAATAAACTGCTTTGTAAATATCAAGAAGAAGTTAATACATGTAAGCTTTAGAATGTGGCCTTTCATAACTCCTAAGCCCATTAACCCTTTGCATTTAAAGTGAAAGTAACAGCAAGCACCTGTGTTCTGCATTTCAAATACAGAATAGTATTAGCATAGTGAATTGTATTTGTATTAGAGTAAAATATCTATTTCTGTTACATCTTGTTTACATTGTTTTATGAATACTTAAAATCTGTTTCATCATAATGATGAAGGTGGTGTAGGCATTCAGATAAACTTACTCTGTTACAGCTGTACAATTTATTTTTTCAGGGAGCTGAATCGTAACAAAATAAGACACATAGATGGCCTTACTTTTCAAGGACTTACTGCTTTGAAATCATTAAAGCTACAGCGAAATGGGATAACTAGACTCATGGATGGAGCATTCTGGGGATTAACCAGCATGGAAATCTTGTGAGTATAAGCTTTCACAGTCCCTTTGGAAGAAAATTACCTTGCATCACACAAATGAGTAGACGTGTTTGTTTTACATATTCACATACCACAACTTTCCAAAAACCAAGCCAAAATATTTCAATTTGAAAATACCTTTAAGTTTGATCAGTCTGTCTTGTTGCTCTGCAATCCTCAGCTCATTGCTATACAATAAATATATACTATCTAGCTGATAACTCACAATCAAATAAAGATCCAAGACAAAACATGCCTTCATTTGAGTTTTTAAACCCTTTTTTTCTGTGCGTGCATAGGCAGCTGGACCATAATAACCTAACAGAGATCACCAAGGGCTGGCTTTATGGCTTGCTTATGTTGCAGCAACTTCATCTCAGCCACAATGCCATCAGCAGGATCAGTCCTGATGCCTGGGAATTTTGCCAGAAACTCAGTGAGCTGTGAGTAGCTT
Organism: Alligator sinensis; assembly: GCF_000455745.1. NCBI lineage: Eukaryota > Metazoa > Chordata > Crocodylia > Alligatoridae > Alligator > Alligator sinensis. Next base: position 3,236,477 of record NW_005841928.1, read on the forward strand.
TTATTCTATTCCACTTCTGTAAGCAGGTTACCTGCCAAAGCATGAGCTGCTTACCACTGATCTGTGAATTTTTCATAACAAAGTTTCAAGGTTGACAACAAGTTTTTAGTGTGTGAGAGTCATATTTTGTTGGAAAAAGTTGAAGCCAACCGTGACTGCTTCAGTTCTCTGTGGCAGTTGTACTAAAGCTTTAATACAGTAATTTTCAAGTGAAAGAAATCCATTCTGCAGTAATTTGTGAATAACAGGAAATAATACACAAACTGTATAATAAAAAATTGTGTTATAACCTTTGTTATACCTATAACTGAAAGCCATGTCTTCATTGTAACAAAGCGTTGAACAGAATTGAACAATAAACACTCCACTATAAACAACCGAGATTTTTCTTTTTTGAACTTTCAGGGATTTAACATTCAATCACTTAGCAAGGTTAGATGATTCAAGCTTCATTGGTTTAAGCCTACTGGTTGGACTCTACATTGGTAACAACAAAGTAAATTACATTGCTGATTGTGCCTTCCGGGGACTTTCCAGTTTACAGACTTTGTAAGTTGACACAACTTGATTTCATGGTCAGAAACCAAACTGATATATAAATATACCCACTTTCATTCAAAGTACTTTTATTTTGTTCTTAAGGAAAAGTAGAACTACAATTCTTTTTTGGGGGGGGGGTAATCTTTCCCAGATTTGTATACAGCTTTTCTTTTTAATAAGATTTTATTCAGGGTAATCATGAAACAATGTCTTGTTCTTCCTTCATCACAGTCTGTGCACAATTTTTTTTAACATCTATAGATCTTGTTGTCTGTCATAGCAAGATTTCTTAAGGTAGCTACTTAAAAGAATCTCTGAGGGAAGAAAATAAATAAATGAATAGGTCATAGAAGGAACACACAATACTAACTCATAACGGTGCTGTTTTGGTTCCTACTACGCATGTGAATCCCAGACAAGTTTGTGAGAGAGACTGTTGTAGTTACTTTTCATTCAGAGTAGGGTATCAGCCAGGGCTTCTTTCTCATACCCAATTCCTAGCCTCCAGCACAACGCTGCTCTTAGACAAGCTATAGGGGAGAGGGGGAAGGGACCACAACAGGACAATCTGCTCCCACTACTGTTTCCAATCATTATCCTCTTCGTACAGTTTTGTTCCACAGTAAACCTCTCCACAAGAGGTACTGCTAAGCCTACTCTCATGTACATGTTTCTCTTACTGTGCAGTCAGCTACTTCAGTATCCCATGTCCTGACTTTGAGTCCTCTTAAATTGATGAGAAATAATCTTTCGAACTCCTGAATGTCATGACTTGCACCTAAAGCACAGATCTGCCATTTCCTGAGGGCTCTTATACACTGCTTCTTCCCTATTGAGAAATACAGGCAGCATCACTACTGATTGCTTAGGCACCATAATCACTGTTACTTCTTAATCTGTTTGGAGTGGTTCCCCCAGGATAGGAGTCATGGCAGAAGAAATCTAAGTATAGATATATTCAGTAGGTAACTGAAGATCAGATGTTGATGATTATGCAAGCTTTTGTCATTCTTAAGCATTTGTCTGTCTAAAATAATGGATGTTTATTGAAATATGTATCTTGGAGGAAGGGTGAGAAGGAAGTGAGTGAATCAAAAATGTTACCTGTAGAATATATCCTGACCCCTTCAGTAGTCAGGAGAGTAACAAAGTACTTATATGCATGATACCTGTTTTTCCCTAGGACTTTGAAAATTAGAGGGTTTTTTCCTCTTGCATTTCCCCACCCCACCTCCCCCAGTCCTTGATCTGTAATTTGGTTCTGATCTCTTTTTTAAAACTCACCTAGCTCAGCCATCACTCTTCTTTCATAGATTTTTCTGATTACATCTTGAGCTGGCATGTGATCAGGCCTTTGCTGTGGTAGACCTGAGGTGTGAAATGTTTTTCCCCTGCTTTGACCTCAGTCTGTTCCCACATTTAAAGAACTCCTTAAAACTGATAATCATAGGTTTTTTATTTAGTTTGAAATGGGTGGTGACCTTCATTCTTATGACTCTTCTTTTTCCTACATTTGGATGCCTTAATTTAAAACCATTCCTGTCATGACTGAAAACAGAGGTGAAGTGGCTGATTTATTAATCAGATCTTATAAATTTTTCAGCAAAATAGCTAATTAAGATAAGCTTTTTTTTTAAACAAATACTTTTTAGAATGGCAAAGGCACTGCTTAGTATTTATTTAAATACTATGCGCTTTTAAAAAATCATGTAGTTTGTGGAATATCCCTTTTATGTTTTGACTTTTTTTTCTTTGAACAGGGATCTGAAAAACAGTGAAATATCGTGGACTATTGAAGATATGAGTGGTGCTTTCTCTGGACTAGATAAACTTAAAAAGTTGTAAGTTGAATTAGGCTCAGATCATATGAACATGCTGATGTGAATGAACCCAACATTTAGAATGCTATGTTCTCCTACAGTTTTGGGGTGGGGAGGGGGGTGTTTCTCTGCTGTTTTGCTGTTTGGGCCCTTCTTTTCTAGGAAAATTAAAATGGCAGTTCTTTTTAGTCCAACTAATATGGAGAACATGAATAACTCTTGAATGTTTGAATCATAGAGTAGTAATGTTGGAAGGGGACCTTTCTAGGTCAAGGTCAACCCTCTGCTCAAGGCAGGATCATTCCTGACTAAACCATTCCAATATGCATTTATGTGATCAATATAGAGTTTTGGGAAGGTGCTTATAAAAGCTTTTTGTGATAAACTAGGATTTGTCATACTTAGGGATGTACTGAAATCATGGAGCCCACGGCTAAATTTCACAAGCTGGCTTCAGCCCTGGGCTCCAATTTGGTTGTCAGATTGCAGCTGCACCTCTCAAGCCTTTGGCTGGGATGGCTGGCAGATGCTTGGGCTGCCTCCAGCCCACTACACCATGGCCCTGCCTGGTCCCACTCCCCACCCAACCCCGGCCTGGTCTGCATGGGAGGAAAAATAAGACCCCCCGGCCCTTCATGGGCACAGCCCTGCCCCCCACACCCTTCCCCAGCCCCAGGTGGGCACTGGGACAGACTACTGCTACCCCCTGGTCAGGCTCCCCTGCCCGAGCCGGGCCACGCTCTCCCCCCTGCCCCGGCTTGGCTGTGCTCCCCTTGGCCCCGCCCCACACCCCCCACCCTGGGCTGGCCATGTTGCCCACCAGCTCTGCTCCCTGTGGCACAGCCCCACTCCCCCCGCCCTGTTCCCCACCCTTCACAGCACCCACTTACTGTGGGATGGATCCAGCCAGGCTGGGAGGCTTTGGCTGCAGAGAACTAAAAAAAGCCAGGCTGGACCTGTCCCTGTCTTCCTGGGCTACAGAGGCTGCATGAGGGCAGCCCTTGCCCAATCAGCAGCCAGCGGCAGGGGCAGCAGCTATCTTGGCTGCTGCCCAGAGGGGAAAAACAAAGAAAAATCTTTTATTTTTGCACAACGCCCCACTTTCCCCCACTTTTTGGGGGGCTCTTTTTTTCACAATTTTTTTTGATTTTTTTGGAAAATGCCTGATTTTGTATTTTCCATGAAAACTGTGAAATTGCAACTTCGGTACATCCCTATTCATACTAGAAAATGAGATGTGCTGTTAAAGAGTACAAAACCATAGTGCCCAACAATAGTCTTTCATAGGGTAATTTGGTATCCAGTGGCAATGGCTGTCATAATGAAACCGCGTACTTCCAAAAATACAGCCATAAATTTACATTTCTCCATTTAAAAAAAATCCACCCTCCTAGGTTTGTACATCTTTTAAAATCTTCCCGTAATATAGATAAAAATAAGAGGAAAAATTAGTATGTTTAGCAATGAGAGATTTTCTTCAGTGAAGAAGGTTGAATGGAGAACATTAGTCACAGTTTAGTAATAAGTGCCAGAAAAACAATTGCACAACATTTTTTTCATAGTTCTAAAAAGTGCCCCTGTTTTATTGCATCTGTTCTACATTATATATTTATATTTTCCAGAATACTCCAAGGAAACAGGATTAGATCCATTACAAAGAAAGCATTTTCTGGCTTGGATGCACTTGAACACCTGTAAGTTCTTGAAATTCGTATGTAACCCAACAGTAGTCAAAGTGTATGTCAAAAGTAACTTATATATAAAATGAACAGGCTTTGGTTATAGCTGTCAGGGTAAAGCATAATTACAAATTTGATCAGAAGTATAATACTTCTAGTAGAATTTTATGTTTAGGGAACCTGCTAGAAGTGTGATGCATAAAATGCAGATTTACTACAAAGCTTTATATTCTTGTCTGCATTTGGTTATGGACCTTGTAACTACATTCTTTTTTTGGAATGTAAACTACTGTTACTTCCATTGTAACTTTATTCAGGTTAATACATGTTTATTCTTTCTTTCAGAGATCTAACTAACAATGCAATTATGTCAGTGCAAGGAAATGCATTTTCACAAATGAAGAAGCTGAAAGAATTGTAAGTTCTTGTCACTGAACAACTCCATAGAAGGAAAATCAAACAATATCAGATAATTTGCTAATTAGTATTAACTTCTTGCTCTTAGTAGCTTTTTAAGTCCTATAACTTAATACATCAGTAGGGTGTGTGTGTGTGTGTCCGTCCACCTAGCATAATGACTGCACTACAGTTGGGTAGCTTCTGATGAGGTGTTCAGTTTCTACTTCATTTGGAATCTAGGCCCTAGTTTAAACAGCTTGATCTTTAATATATGAGATAAGAGAAACTTTGATGTAATGTGCTGTAATCTGAGCACTGCTATCGTTGGACTAGGAAACATCAGCATCATAACTCTTTAGCAGTGACCCATCTGTCAATCCTTATACTTTGCTCCCTCTGCTCTGTGACCACAGGAGGTTAAGTCAAGAAGGGGTTGCTTGAGTGACACCTCCCTCCCCCAGATTCATCAGTTCAGTAGCTGTTTCGATTTCTAGTTGAAATAGAAAAGACTTATGTTGTTTCGTTACTTGGGTCATACTTTATCTCCAAGTAGTGCTATCTCCTTTTTTTTTTTTAACTTTGCACAATCTGACAACAGATAACTAGAGTAGACATGGCTAAAATGAGAGGATGAGTAATCTGGCAGATCAGGGGAAGCCAGCGAGAGCAACTATTCAAGCTGTATGAAGCAGCTACCTGTAACTTTGTTGTTGGTATCCCAAGAAAATCAGATGTCTCCAGATTACTATTCTGGGTTAGAGTTGGAACTGTTTGGAATCTCTTATTCTTGATTAGCATTTTCTAGTGTCACGTCTTGGGGAAGAAGTAGTTGGTGGTGCACTAAGCAAGGTCTAGTAAAGAAAGAGGCTTGAAGACACTATGGCCAATGTATACTTTAGCTCTCCAAGGAAGTAAGCTATTCCATAATTTTTTTTTTTTTTTAGAAAGGGTTACCTCTGGGGTTTCCCTAAAATTGCCTACTAGGTATTTGCCCATGTCTACCAGCCATAAGAGAAAGTGTAATGTCCTGTCCAAAATTTTCCTTAAACTAACTTCTCGCATTATACTTTACCTGTAATTTAACTTATCCAGTATTCTAGAATAGATTAGATAAGGCTATGACTGCTTGTGGTACCAGGATGGCCAGGAAGATCGTAACTAGGTTCCTTCCATCCTGATAATAGGATCATCCTTCATACTTTCATTAAGAAAAGTTCTGTTCCTTTTAGAGTTCTGTATAATAATCAAGTATCTCTAGATTTAGACCACAGAGGCTTTTTTTGTTTTTTTTGTGTTTGTTTGATTTTAATGAAAAAAAAAGAGCAGATAGTCTTTTGCTTTTTAGGGAACAGTCAGAAAAGAATTCGTGTGAAAGCACCTTAAAATAGGCTAATGTGCATTAAAGCACAGGTGTAGACATGCTCAGTATTAATTCTGTTGAGGTTTAAATAGCAGGTGTACCATGGACCTCAAAAATGTTGATTTCTTTTTATTTTTAGCTTAGGTTTTTAAGCACCACAGGAGGAAGTTGTGACCGTATATGCCCTAACAGAATTCCCTTTTGTTTTTTTGAATGCTGCCATTCTCTCCTAGGTTGATAATGTTATCAGTGGATGGTCAGTTGTATATTTGTCATAGCTTCCCAAGAAAATTCTAGCAGGTCGCTGATAAATTGTTTTGAGATCTATCTTTGAACCTTAATCCAAAATACCCTGTGGGATGCCTAGAAACAGAGTGCTGAAAGGGACCTCCTAAAACATCAAGTCCAGCCCTATTCTATCACAGGCAATTAAACTCTTTGGGATTTTTGGCCCACTGCTCCCATTGAGGTTTGTGAAGACAAAAGTATATAAATTGGGTGTTATAAAGGCTCTATTTTGAAATGAAGCTGTTAGCCTTCACTGCTGTTTCTTGACCCTGAATCTTAGATGATATCAAATAGTTTCAAAATCTGCTATAAGCAAATGGATAATACCTTTGCAATTTAAATGCTTATAGGAGTTGAGTGTTCATATGCCAGCAGGCATTCATATTTTTCAGTAAAAGATATACAGCAGTGTCTTGGGCAGAAAGAGCAGGAAACTTACTTGAAAGTCATAGACCTGACAAAATCTTGGAGCCAGTGAAATCAGTGACATGACTCCCATTGCATTCAGGTGGGACAAAAAATTTGCCTGTGATTGTTGATGCATAGTTTCAAAAGATATTACAACATGGACCTTTGCCTCATTTTGAAAAAAAGGTTTCTTGAGGCCAGAAAAAAGGGCTGGATGTTTCTTCTTTGTTTTAAACTATTCATGTATATATCACTGTAATGCTACTTATTTCTTCTATTATCAGTCCTGGTACAGTTTTAGTTTTTAGTTGCATCCCAAGGAGGGCTGGTTAATCCTCAGTTTGGAAGTACCTAGAAGGAAAGGATCTTTATTTTCAAAATGTTTGCCTTTTGAAAATGGCTTGAATATGTAGTACATGGAACCCTTCTCTTCTAGAGCATTGTTTCTCTTAACATCACTGCTCTATCCCTTTTGTTCAGCTATCTTAATCCAGATTAAGTACAGAGCTGCCCATCTGCAAGTGTGCAAAATGCTGGTTTTCAAAAAACAAATTGGCAAGTAAGAATGAAAATTTCTGTTTTTGAAGACTACAGTCTATGGTGATATCACATATGTACTAGATAAAGTTAGCTTATTAAATATTAAATGTGACTATATTAAAATAAATGTAATATTATTGACTGGACTTGCTTGTGTAGATTTAGAAAAAAATGAATGTCATTGTTTTTTTGGGGGGTTTTTTAGGCACTTAAATACATCAAGTCTTCTGTGTGACTGCCAGCTAAAATGGTTACCACAGTGGGTTTCAGAGAACAACTTTCAGAGCTTTGTAAATGCCAGTTGTGCCCATCCTCAGCTGCTAAAAGGAAGAAGTATTTTTGCTGTTAGTCCAGATGGGTTTGTTTGTGGTGAGTACTCCCTCCTGCCCCAACCTCCCCTGCTTCTCTCCTCCTCAA
>NW_005841928.1:3243958-3248414 GCF_000455745.1 Alligator sinensis
GATACACTTTGACTTCTCATGGTAGGCTCAGAGGGGGATTAATAGTTTGCTAACATTTCACCCTCTGCTCCTCATACTTTGAGCTAGAGATTCCCAGCCTGCAGTTTCATACAGAGTAGGTGATAGTGACATTTTTTCTCACTTTATCTCATGGACTGCATGATTACCTGATATGCGCAAAGGAAAAGCTCAGTGATTTGTGGTAGTAAAGGTGTGTTCCCAGAGTTAAGTATGGATGCTGTCTAGTTTAGCATCATTTTTTAAAGTATGACACATTTGGTGTATTCTAAGATGGTGTTTTTGTTTGGATAATCATGTGCAAATTATGTTAGAATTTCCTTAAAGTTTGACATTGTAGGTGAACAAACTTTAATAAATCTTGAAATGAAGGTCTAATGATGACAGCAAAAAAAAAAAATTACCAGGTAGCTAATGAAGGATATTTCTTTACTTAGGAGGAAATCCCTTCCAGTGACAAATTATAGTAGGGAATTTGACATCTAAAAATCACTCTAATAAGCCAAAGGTAATTTTGATCTTTTTTTCAGTGACATAGTACGTTACTGTTTGGTGCTAGCTGTAAAAGATTTCCAAGCCTTTAAAGTACATTAGCCCTTTCCTCACAAAGAGGAAAACCTTAAGGAAAATTAGTACTTGAGTAAACTTAAAAAATAAAGCAATTTTATAACAGAAAAGAAAATGCAGTTCTTTAATAAAACTTTATGAACTATTTTATCGAATCTCTAAAATGCAGCTATTGCAGTGTCTCTAGTTATGTACCCATAAAAAGATACTATGTTACCATTACAGAAGTCGGTCAGATAGGCAGCCTGGCCAAATATTTGGGCTTTGCGCTGTGCATAGAGATTTCTGGAACTTTCTGATGCAAGACTCTAGAGAGAAACAATTTAGCCATTTCTTCCTAGTTTACAAGTATTCAGTCCTGGGTCCAAAGTTGCAGTTCGCGCTAGTCCAGTAGTTTCCAAACTGTGGGTCATGACCCTAAATGGGGTTGCAATATCAGTGAATGGGGGACTGTGGGTTTTGAAGTGAGGGGCCTTGCTGAGGAAATAGGGCCATTAATGGGGTCAGGCTAAAGAAAAGTTTGAGAAGCACCACTCTAGTCCCCAAAATATGTATAAACTGTACTGTACTGTTCCTTTCTAAAAACTGAATAAGCTCCAACAAACAAAAAGTGTAATGGTTAGCTATGAAAAGTGGATAGTAGATCTAGAAAAGCCTGTCTTGTGTTTTGCTGAAATTAGGGTAAATTACTAGTTCTGTATGCTTGACGCACGTGTTCAAGCCCTCAGAACCACACTGTGATAGAATTTGAGAATTATTCAGAAATAGTGGAAGGAGGAGAAAATCTGAAATTTATTAATGGAAACAATGTGTAGTATCTGTGTAACTTGGAAACGGTCAAATTAGCATACTTTCTAAAATGCCCTATTCAAAACTGAAACAAATCATGAGCCATTTTGTTTTGCATAAGTTGTTAGGTGTTTGAAAATAGGTACCTAAGTTACTCATATTAACTATTTAGTCTTTCAACAGTGGTGCTGTGATAAATACAATATGGTTAAATAAGTAAAACTGTTTCTATTTCCTTCAAGTCTAATGCTGAAACTAATAATTTATGTAAAATGAGAAATATATTAAGATTCTCTGAAAAGTCTGAGTAGTCTTACTCAACTGATGATCAGTTATTTTTATCTGGTCTGTTGCATCAACTTATTTTAGTGAACAGCTTCCTTATCCAAACAATATTCCTAATGATTTTAATTTCTGTTTGCACTGCATAGGTGGATTCAGTTTCTTCTTTCGTATCACCAGTGTACTTGGGGAAACTCATATTTAGATTACTGCCTATGTTGTAATTTGATCTGGAGAACTTATTTAGGTGTGAAACAGGAGAAGGAAACAACCTGGTGCTCTCTTAGGCTGTAAATAGATTTGTTCTAGGAGAAAGCCTTTTGTCCCAGGATCCTACCGATCTACAAATCCACTGTCCAGCTTTAAATCCCTCTGAAGTATGTGGGATAAAATGTGCTAGTACTTTCTCTCTGGGCATGGCTGCATGCATCTGTGTAAGGCTATTGCAGGTCATTCCCAGGGCAATCTTTCTAAGCTGTGTGCTCTTGCTGGCGACCTACTGGGAGAGGAACAGCTTGGAAGAGATGTATATAAATGACTGTGCCATGCCTGTTTTAATCTGGGTCAAACCCTGGGGCAGTCAGGGCTACTACCTCAGATGAGATATTCATTTAAAGCCTCAGAACTCAAACTGCTGCTTCTGGTGTGGATGTGTGTGTTAAATTCATTCCATCTTTTTTTCTTGTCAAGTGGTCTGACATTTTACAGGAAAATAACTGAAGGATCGAACATGGAACACCACAAAATACCACAGTTCGGACATCTCCATCTTTGTTACAAAATAAATAAAAGCAACACTCAAAATATATGAGCTACTGTGCCTTGCAGGTTTTCAGCAGTCAGGCATTTATAAACTGGAACAAAGGGTTCCAATCACCGTAGCGATGATTTCTCTATGTGGTTTTATTTTTGTGGATGTAGGGAGAATCCTGGCAATTTTTGGTGGCATAAGAACTACCAAAGAAAAGCTTATTGCAGCCCGAGATATAGAAAAGATGAGGTTGAGGCTTAGTGACTGACAGGCAAAATAGCTTTTGCAGATGTTATGGTACAGTTCTCCTTAGCCAAGCTTTTGTATAGACAGTGCACACAGTCTGCTTTACATATGCTTTCTTTTTATAAAGATGGCTTGACACAGTAAACTCATAAATACGGCATTCTTTAAATGTCTGGAGGCAAATGAAATATACAACTAAAACATGTATTTGTTTCATAAATACTTGTTTGACTCTTCTCTCAACATATAAAAGAAGCCTTACAAACTAAAAGCATGTTGTAGGGACTCAGATCTTGGCCTCTCTTCCTTAGCATCACACCTTTTTCCTTGTCCTATCTTACAGATGATTTTCCTAAGCCACAGATCACTGTCCAGCCAGAAACCCAATCAGCAATCAGAGGTTCCAATTTGAGTTTTGTGTGTTCAGCAGCCAGCAGCAGTGATTCCCCAATGACTTTTGCATGGAAGAAGGACAATGAGTTACTACATGATGCTGAAATGGAGAATTATGCACATCTCCGGGCACAGGGTGGTGAAGTGATGGAGTACACGACCATTCTTCGGCTACGCAATGTTGAATTCAGCAACGAAGGAAAATACCAGTGTGTTATTTCAAATCACTTTGGTTCATCTTACTCTGTCAAAGCCAAGCTTACAGTAAACAGTAAGCACCTTGTTTTCTACTTGTTGAGTTAGGAAAAGACTGATTTTAAAACATGATGCGATGTACAATTTGAGTTCTGCAGTTTTTAGAAAATATAATGAATTGAAATAACATTACCATTCTTGTTGGCTCTATTGTGCTAAACACTTTTAAAAACATAAATAAATAAACCCTCTTCCACAAGGTGTTTCTGTCAAACTAGACAAGACAAAGTGAGAGAGGATATGTTATACTCCCCATTTATGAGAGATAGCAATAGAACTGTTGTATTTAAGTAGTTTAACTGTTACCTGGCAAAGGTCATGCAGGAAGTACATAGCAAAGTTGTGAATCAAGCCCATATTTCCTATGATATGCCTGCACACTGTACCCAGTACTACTAGGGAGGCATATACTTACACCCTGCTCATCCGCTCGTGCTTACCTGCACCAGACCTCTAAATGCAGAACGTAAGCCACTCCCAAGGGAAACCCTGCAGTCACTCGCATGCCTGCTGGAGGGAGATCTTCCAAGAACCTGTGTGAGGCACCCATGCAGCATCCTCAACTGCTGCATTTCGGGGTTCAGTGTGCATGAGCAAGAGTAGCTTGTTAAGTAGCTTGTTGACACAAAACTTTGGGGAGAAGTGGACACACCGGAGGACAGGGAACAACTAGAAGCAGACCTGGACAGGTTGGACATATGGGTACAAAACAACAGAATGCAATTCAACAAGGAGAAATGCAAAGTGCTGCACCTAGGGAGGAAACATGTCCAGCATACCTACTGCCTAGGAAATGACCTGCTGGGTGGCACGGAAGCGGAAAGGGATCTTGGAGTCCTAGTAGACTCCAAGATGAACATGAGTCGTCAGTGTGACGAAGTCATCAGGAAAGCTAATGGCACTTTATCGTGCATTAGCAGATGCATGACAAACAGAACCAAGGAGGTGATAATTCCCCTCTATCGGGCACTGGTCAGACCGCAGTTGGAGTACTGCATGCAATTCTGGGCGCTGCACTTCAAGAGGGATGTGGATAACCTGGAGAGGGTCCAGAGAAGGGCCACTCGTATGGTTAAGGGCTTGCAGGCCAAACCCTATGAGGAGAGACTAGGGCACCTGGACCTCTTCAGCCTCCACAAGAGCAGGGTGAGAGGC
>NW_005841928.1:3248444-3252222 GCF_000455745.1 Alligator sinensis
GTCTGGAATGGGCTCCCAAGGGAGGTGGTGCTCTCCCCTACCCTGGGGGTCTTCAAGAGGAGGTTGGATATGCATCTAGCTGGGGTCATCTAGACCCAGAAACTCTTTCCTGCCTATGCAGGGGGTCGGACTCGATGAGCTATTGAGGTCCCTTCCTACCCTAGCATCTATGAATCTATGAATAAGTGTGTCCCTTCCTGCTAGCACTGGAGACATGGTGTAGACATGCCCTGAGTTTCAACACAAGATTTTTCCTTAAATATAAAAATGTAGTTACTCAGTTTTTCAGAAGTTTCTAGGCATGATAGCTTGGCTTTTTAAAGCCTTGCAAGGGCTATTATTGAAATTGTTATAAATAAGTTTCATGTTTGTTGGAGCTGAGGGCTCTTGTGCAAAGGAAGAAACGTGTATAATTTGTCCAATATCATTTGTTTTGCTTTAGTGCTGCCTTCATTTACGAAGATCCCCATGGACCTAACCATCCGTGCCGGGGCAATGGCCCGATTAGAATGTGCTGCAGTTGGTCATCCGGTACCACAGATTGCTTGGCAAAAAGATGGTGGCACAGACTTTCCTGCAGCACGCAAGAGACGTATGCATGTCATGCCTGAGGATGATGTGTTCTTTATTGTTGATGTAAAAATTGAGGACACCGGAGTTTATAGCTGTACAGCTCAAAACACAGCTGGAAGCATTTCAGCAAATGCAACATTAACAGTACTAGGTGAGAAGTGGCACAAGTTGTCTTATCTTAATGTCATTTTTAGGTGTTAATAAAATGTTCTATAGAATGTAATAGAGTTTTGCATAAATTCACTATTGGTGTATCCTTTTGGAAGCTTAAATTGCCTTAAAAATATTGCTTCAAATGAACTCTCTTAATCATTTTGCTGAATGAATATGTACTGATGGGTTTTGGGTTAGAAATACAGATTTTAATACACAATTATGTTATACACAATAACAAAGAGAGATGCTACATTTCTCAGTGCATTGTTAAAATTGAAATTATTGAATATATGGGAAGGAGGAGGCTTATGGATTCCCTGAAAAGTTTAGGTATGATAAATTGCCACAGCGTCCCCTCCGGAGGGGTAGGAGGGGATGCACTAGCTCAGGATTACTGCAGCTTTGTCATGTCATCTTCCCCTACCCCAGGACAGCCTAAGTGCAGTCTCTGGAGACTCTTAAGACCCCGGACATTCAGTCCCTCACCCTACCTGGTTCTCCATGACCCTGGCTTAAGGAGTTGGCATTATTTCTCTCCTCGGAGAAGAACTCTACCTCCTGCTCGGGAGACCAAGTACAACCTGAAGTTTCCAAGCAGCATACATTTCTGCTTTAATAAAGTCATTTACTGGGGCAGAGTCCATCCAGCCAGTGGTTCTCTGCCCCCTTCTACAAAGGGTTAAGCAGTTCCTCTGTCCTCAAATCGGCCCCCAGAGCATCCCCAAAGATTGCTATATAGTTCTCTTTCCAGTCTTTTCTAGCTCCTGTGCCCCCAAGCTCCTTCACTGTCTATCTCCAGACTCTTCTCAGACTACTCCTGCTGTAAGCTGACACCTTCTTATTTATACTGCCCTTTCCATTGTAATGCTAATCTCATTTAACTTCACTTCAGCCAGTTGGTGTCCACCATCTCACCTTTGATATGCCAAGAGACCTATTCAAAATTCTCTTGGTGCTAGAGGTCCATCTAGTCCCACTTGTAGGTGCTTTGGTGTCTCTTTAACCCATGCTTTCTCCATGTACTACCTATATGGGAAAACTGAGGTATGCATTGTTATAACAACATGAACACAGAAATATTGCAGTAAAACCTATAATTTTTCATATAAGTACATAAAAGATAGTGATCTAGCTATTTAAGAGCAGAGAAGTCGAGTGTGAGTTTAATTCTCAAGAATATGGCATTAATGTGTATCTTCATTGCCTAAGTTTTTATTCTATTTGTAGGGCTAGCATGCATTTAGTTTCTGATCTAAAGATGAGCAGAATTTAGTCTTTTAGCTCAGACTGCCTGAATGTCGTTTCCCTCCAAACAGCTTTAAGCTTCATTAGGGCTTAATGATGCCTCTAATTTAGTTAAATCACTTTCCAAAATTGTTGGCTACTCCAACATTCACGTGGAAGTAAATTTCTAAAATGGCTTTTGGCAGCATATTTAATAGCTGGTCTTGACACTTGAGTGATTGCAACAAGTATGTTTATATAGTGCATGTGTGACTATTTGTTTATCTAAAAATTCTGGCTCTTTAACAGTTAAATGCAAAGTAAAACACAAAAGTACAGGTTTTGTGACATTGAATATTGCCCTCAATAATGTTTTATATTGTGGACTAGAGGATATGAGAGGGATGGACATTTACCTGTTTTTCTGGAGTCAATTCCAAATATTGTGTTTATGGGTTTCCTTTCAGAAACACCATCATTTTTGCGGCCCTTGCTGGACCGAACTGTAACAAAAGGTGAAACTGTAGTTTTGCAATGTATTGCTGGTGGTAGCCCTCCACCACGGCTGAACTGGACTAAGGATGACAGCCCTTTGATGGTAACAGAAAGACACTTCTTTGCTGCAGGCAATCAGTTACTAATTATTGTCGACACAGATGTGGAAGATGCTGGGAAATACACTTGTGAAATGTCAAATACGCTTGGAACAGAAAGAGGGAACATTCGTCTTAATGTAATTCCTACGCCCACCTGTGATTCTCCTCAAAACATAGCCCCATCATTGGATGATGATGGATGGGCCACAGTTGGCGTTGTGATCATAGCGGTGGTTTGCTGTGTGGTGGGAACTTCCCTTGTGTGGGTGGTCATCATATACCACACAAGGAGAAGAAATGAAGATTGCAGCATTACAAATACAGGTGTGTAAACTGAAGTTTAGCACTTGAAAGTACATCTGTCAAGTATGTTTGGTTTTTCGGCGTAGCAATTTATATTTCTTGATTTAAATGCAGAAGGATGAGTTACTTGTTAACTTCACCACGTTGCTAGCTGATCTAAAAAGTCTGCAGAGGATCCTGAAATAAACATCATTTTATGGATTTTTTTTGTTTTTTTGTTTAATTATAGATGAGACGAATTTGCCTGCTGACATTCCAAGTTACCTGTCATCCCAGGGAACATTAGCTGAAAGGCAGGATGGGTATGGATCATCAGAAAATGGAAGTCATCATCAGTTCATAACTTCTTCCATGGGGGGATATTTCTTGCAGCAAAAAGACAGTAATGGTAAGTGCCTAATGGTCCTGCATATCTTATACATTTTACTGGTGACTAGAAATTAACTATTGTCTTTCTAACTAATATATTCAAATGGCACTTCAGTGAAATTACTTTGATAGCGGAAGACCTGTAGCTTGCTTACTAACTGACTTATCTACATAGTGAAAGCTGCTTTGCACCAAAGTATCCCCAAACAAGAACTGGACCATTATGAGAGGGCCTTCTTTAATTTAATTTTATACTACTTAAGAAACAACTCATACCAGATCAAGAAAGAAACTCTTTGACTGGGGTAAACATTTACATGGGGGACAATATTTTTTATATATATAAGGGCTTCGTCTGTCTGTGTGTCTGTCCGTAATGCTCTTGGAGCACTCTCATTGGCTTACAGAAGCAACCAATCAGAGTGCTTCTCACAGACAGCCACACACGGCAGAGCGCTGCCTCCAAGGGGGGGCAAGGCCACCACTCCCTCTGAGGAGCAGGACCTGGGGGGGTGGTGGGGCAAGGGCAGCAGCACTGCCCGCACCCCCCGCTCCGT
>NW_005841928.1:3252254-3269868 GCF_000455745.1 Alligator sinensis
CCCCCCCCCCCCCCCCCCCCCCCCCCCCCCCCCCCCTTGGAGGCAGTGGAGGGGATGGGAAGGCAAGCTTCTCCCCCCTGCTCCTGAGGGGTGGCAGAGGTGTGGGGTAGTGGGTGGTAGTGCTGTGTCCCTGCCCACCCCCCCCCCCCCCCCCCCCCATCATTCTTGATGGGCCATTCACTAGTAGTACTATAACTACCTTGAATTCTTGCATAGAGTAGGGACAGAGCCTAATTTTCAACTGACTCACCTTCCCTTTCCTGCTTAATTGAATCTGGAACCCTCATTGTTGCTGAAGACTCATTTCTATGAGCGAATCTGATGTTGAAAAAAGTTAAGGAGTTTCCAGTGCTATGAAATAGGAGATAGACCAGCAGCAGCTAGCAAACAGAAACATTGCTACAAGAAAGATTAGCTTGATTAGTGGAACATCAAGACGATTAAAAAGGAGAGACAGTTGATAACAACTCTGGAGTAAAGAACAATGAGCTATTATTTCAACTGCTTGACCTCAGTAGTTTGAATAGTAACACAACAGTTGCTAAACTGGAGCAGGAGTCAAAAGAGGGTGCTTCTCTCTAGGGTAGCAAATCAGTTTCCCTACTTAATACATTCACCTCAGTTTTAAGGGGCTGATTTGGGGTGCCAAAGGTATGTGTTATATGCCAAAAAAGACTGTATGTGAATATAACCAATGAAACTTTCCTGTGCAGAAAAGTCCTTAGGGACAGATCCAATAAAAGACTTATGCAACTAAAAATTAAGTTTTGCAACATCTCACCCTTAGGTCTTTGGCCTCTGGAGTGGAGTCTAGAATTTGTGCTCCCTACACTGAGAGAGTTTAGATACCTCGTAGCCATATCCAGAACATTTGTATGCTAAGCAAAGAGCTACATAATGTCAACATGCCTACAGCTGCCTAAAGCTAGTCAGTAGGAGAACAGGGGTAGGACAGGGTTAGGTTTGTAGGACTGGAGTAGGTTTGAATTCCTGCATCAAGCAGGATTTCAAGGCAGCAGGGAAGCACCTGAATCCATTCAGATTCTGTAGCTTCTACCTTTAAGAGCAGGTTTGGTGTTTTATGTCATTTCTTTCAGAGAACTGAGCTTACTGTTCCCTTAAAATTGTATAGCTGTGGGAGGAAGAGGAGATGATGCTGATTTGTCTGTTATACTCGATGGTACTCTATTACACTATAAGGTTATAGTGCTCTTCCAGGAATGGTAACCCCAGACTCCATTCCATTGTCATCTTGAAAGGTTCAGATCCAAATCCCCCACCTGTGTGTGCCCTAAGGTGGACACTTTTCTGGGTGAAGGTGCTTTCCACTCTTCCATTTGAAGCTGTGCAATGGTGCTAGAAGATTAATTGCACTAGGAAAAAAACCACAAGGGAGAACATGATTCTTGTCTAGTGGTTAGGTTCTGGTTTCTGTTTAGGTTTTGGTTTCCAAAATTGTTTTTTTCAGTATTTTTATCCGATAACTGTTTAACATAAACCTCCTGAAAAGGGTTGGGGCTAAAATGTAGTGTCTCTCTAAAACTGATTAATTCAATTTTTGCTAAAATTATTCTTCCTTTAAATGTGATGTCTCTTTATGCATAGTATGACTTTTAGTTGTGTATTTGTATAAATAAGGTTTTGAAGGACAGCAAAACCCCAACACAAGAAAAAATAGTGTAGAGTAAAGCCTAGAAAAGAGAAGCCTGTTGATTGATTTATTGTCTGTGTTTTTAAGGCATTTGTCATCTAGATAATGGCAGTGAAACAGATCTGGAGGGTGTTACGGATCCATTCTTATGCCACTATCTTGGGAATTCCGGAACTGTGTGTTTAAAAGGGAATGCTTATGGCTTGGATGCTTTTGAAGCATATAGCACAAGTAAGTTAAATAAATTTGTAGTCCTCTTACTTCAGTCTTGCATTTTGATGTTTCTGATAATTTTTTTTTTAACTTTTAAGGCTGCAGCCCTGATCAAAGAACAGTGTATATGGATCCTAATGAATCTAGTTTCTTAAAGAAAAAAGAATGCTATCAATATTCACGCCCACCAGAAGATCCATTTGACCAATATGTTGGCAGTGTGGAAATGCAGGCTACAAGTAGCAAACTGCTTACCACTTACACTCAAAATGAAGGAAGTGGAGTGAAAAACTTGATTCTAAACTCTGATGCATTTGATTCAAATAGAAGTCAGGAACTATCTTCTGATATCATTAGCAGCACTTTCATGGGTATGTTTTAGTCACTATATTTCCATTTTGTTGTTGTTCATGGGTTTCCTACACCAAGAAACATTAATTTTCACACCTTTGTAAGAACAGGTAATACAGAGGTTTGTTTTTTTTGTTTGTTTGTTTGTTTTTAAACTAATTAACCCACGTGAGTATCCTTGTACAAATGAAGGGCCTGAAAAGAAGTGAGGGAAAAACACCATGAATCTTATGATCTAATTTTTTTTCAAATTATTTCTGTAACTTCATATATGGATTTTTAAAAAGATACTGAGGGCTGGATCCACTGAAGGACTAATGTACCTGCAAGTTTGGCATTGCAACACCTATGTTTTTGTTGTCTTGTTCCCAGATTGAATCCAGAACCCAGAGTTAGGCACCTATACAGTTCATGGGGGAGAGTTGAGTACTTTTAAACAGTGATCTGAAAAACATAGAGGCTGAGTGAGGTGCTATCTAGACCTAGGCAATAGGTTTGTCTGGACTCCAGCTCTTCTCTGATACCTAGGCATCTATCACAGCTATAGGAAGGTACCTGCATCTCCTTGGGATTTTGATTCTGAAGGCAGGCACCTACAACCATTCCTTTAGAAAATGAAGCAGGGCTCCCTCTCTCTCTCTCAAAATAGTTCTGACGGAGTGGGAGCTCAGCACCTACAGCTCCCTAGTTAAAGCATTCCCTCAGGAAGTTGGGGAAGCCTGGAGGATTCTCCCCTCAAGAGAGCTTCCTGGGTGAGCACTGTAATGATTAGCCAAGTAATCTCTGTCTTGTCTCACAGGCTGCCTGTGAGCCGTTTTTGACTGCTCAGAGCCACAGGAGATTATAAAATTAAAATTGGATTTGACAAACGCAAAGCATGATACTGCTTGCTGTGTGTTATTTTAGCATTGTTGGCCATGAATCAGCAAAAGTGGGTAAGCACAGCACAAGCTGATTAATATTGGCAGTTCCCAACCTTAAACTCGAGGCACCCATCCATAACTTGTGACCTGAGCAGCACCCCATTTCAAAAACTAATTTTTTATTACAGTGCTCATCTCCTTACAGAGGTGCTGGCTAGTGGGGACAGGACAGTGGCCAGGAAGGAATTAGCTTGAACTTGCACTTGTCTGCACATACCTGCTTATCTCCTCACATTTAATGCCTGGCACCCTGTTTGAGAATCATTGAGTATATTAATGGGATATGGCCCTACCAGTGTTCCTCCTGTAACCTGTTTTGAAAGAAAATAGCCATTTTGTGAAGGACCTGGTCCTTTGCGGGTGAGGAGGAAGAAATGGGTTCTGAGCATACCTACTTGTTGGGCTCTTTGGGGACTTACCCAATTCTCTGTTTAGTTTCTGGAACAGCTCTGAAATAGGAGCAAAGTGCCTTGCCCTCAGTGCTCACATTAGGGCTGTTCTGGGCATGCACAAAAAGAGAACTGCAGTTGGCTAAAGAACTTTGAGGTCAAACAAGGACACATCTAGTGAATTTAGGTACTTTCGGAGGAAAGCAGGCATTAAGGGTTTTGTTTTGGTTTTTTTGGATTGTATTTTGGACTTAAAAGTCAACTTAAGTCCTGTTTTAGGATCTGAACATTAATTATTTGAAGAAATGTGTGTGTATCCTCATTTATCCAAGCTGACCATTTTTGTAGAGCCTCCTTTCTTTTTCCTTTTCTCCTTCTGCAGTGTTAGCTAACTAGAATTCTGGATTTCTGGCTAACTGCACACTGCTGACATTCCATTCAGTAGCTCTTCCTAGCAGTGTGTGAGAGCAGTCTTGAATCAATAAATATATGAGACCTACAGAATGAGTAGTTCAAGTAACAAGGCTTTTTAATATCAGTTTTTATAAAACAATGTGTTCAGTTTTGCACATTCTTTTCTATACACACATTTCCTTATTTCCTGTCTCATTCTAACAGTTGTATTCAGATAAAAGATTATACTGTAAGTTGAAGTATAGAAAACAAATATAATACTGAAGATACGTTGTATAGATTATTGCCTAAAGCAACAAAGGTTGTTTGTTTAATTTGAACTCCTTTAGGGTTTATACATTTAACTCATCAGAATAAAGAATTTGTGTCCTGTGTTTTTCATAGGATTTTATGGTTCAACTTGAAACACCACCCACTATTTTTAGTTTGTTTCATAAGTTTTTACATACATAAGTTAGTATGTAGTGACAGACAGCTGTTTAGACTCCAGTGCCTTTGTCTTCAACAGCTGGTGCCTCAACAGAATTTTTAAGCCCTACATTCCCCATTCCTATGGGGAAAACCTACCAGAAGGGATGACAAAATCCAAACCTGTGGTTTGGTTTTTGATTTCTAATTTACTATTGAAGAATCATTAGTGCTCCACCTTTTTGCCTTCAAATTTTTCCCTTGCTCCTACTGAAGACATCTGGCTTTATTGCTGATGCATAAGCTGGAAAGTTCATAGCTTGGATTTTTTTTCAGAATCATGATGCAGTGGTAAATTTCTCTTTATTTGGTAAGAGGAACAAAATAGAGGTACAGATCATTTGGTGCAAAGATGAAACACCACACAGCTAGTTGTTTCACAATAGTTTTTCCATAAACCTTTCATTGGAGCAAGTTTAGTGCTGAAAACATGATTCTTCCCGTACAAAATGATTGATACTTTTACACATAAAAAATTATAATTTTTCAAGAGTATATCTCTTTTTAGAAATAGAAACCTACTTCATCAACTGTAACTTTGTCATAGTGGAGAGGCTTGTGTGCTTCAATGACCCTCAGACCTTCAGTCTTGTACTCCTGGGTCTCCCCTGGCAAACAGGTTTGAGGCGAGGTCCCAGAGTAAGCATGGTCCAAACTTCTGAAGACCCCAGTGGCAGAACAGGCATACTTGAGGATCTGTTGGTTCTCTGCAGCTGTGAAAATGTATAGGGGTTGCAGTTGTCTTGGACTTCCTTGCCACTGTATTCAGAGCTCCATCCTGTCAAGTTTGTGTGGCTGTTGCTTGCGCACTGGCCTTACCACATTAAAAGATGTCACATGCAAGCTTCTGCCAGGGGTGTTAACATCTCCTACAGAGCAAGTCCTGTAACAACAGACAAGTGGTGATGGGGATGGAAACAGTGATCTCTGGGAGTCCCTAGTCACAAATCTGCATGTAGGAGGCAGTCGTGTGATAGTTGTTTGCACTTACTGAGACAGAAGTACAATTCAGCAGTTGCGGCTATGACTGAACTGACCAGTCCTCTTTAGGATACCCTCTGCTCACCCTGAATGGGGAAGAGGCTAGAAAAGGTGCCCTAAACAGAGGCTGTCTTGCACACCCCTGGCTGGATTGCTATATCCAGCGGGATCACTATACCTATGGCTGAAACCAACAAAATCAAGTTTGTTCAAAATTCACCACTCTCATGGACTCCCTGAACAGTGAGTGTCCTGAAAGAAGGACTTCCATAGTAGCCAAAGAACTTACAAGATATGACATTGATATTGCTGCCCTAAGCAAGACCCACTGGGCAGATGAAGGCCAGCTGAAAGGAGGCGGTGGCTGCACCTTTTTTTGGAAAGGAAAGTCACCTGAAGAGAGGTGCATTCATGGGGTTGGCTTTGCCATCAAGAACAAGATTGTCCATCAGCTTTTAGAACTCCTGGTGGGCATTAATGAATGCCTTATGAATCTCCACCTCAAGCTCAGTAACAACCAGTATGCTACGATCATCAGTGCATATGCCCCCATACTTGATGATGAAGTAGTCAACAAGAAATAGTTCTACTGCACTCTTGACACATTCCTGACTTCCACTGCCAAGGAAGACAAGCTTATCCTCATAAATGACTTCAGTGCAAGAGTTGGGTGACATGCTGAACTCTGGAATGGCACCACTAGGAAAGAGGGGGTGGAGAAAGTTGATTCCAATGGTATCCTCCCACTCAGCAAATGTGCAGAGCATGATTTGCTCATCACAAATACCATCTTCAGACAGAATGACAGATATAAGAGCACTTGGAAACGTCCATGGTCCAATCACTGGCACCTTCTTGACTACCTTTTATTGTCGGAGCCCATGATCATACTGAGGTCTGTGTCACCCAAGTCCTGAGAGATGCAGGTGATCATTGGACAGACCACTGTTTAGTCAGGTCAATCACGGACGTGCAGCTTGTACCACAACACTGTAAACAACCGAAAGGAATGCAGAAGAGACTTAACATCAAGACACTCCAAGACCAAACTAGATATGAGGCTCTTCAGCAACACCTTACTGAGATGCTCTGTGACCTACCTGATGACATCCAAGCAGATTGGGAAGAACTTAAGAACACTATTCACAAGGCATGTGCCAAATCTATTGGATACTCCACTTACTGTCACCAAGATTGGTTTGACAAGAATGATGAAACCTTAGCACTTAGCTGTCAAAAGAAAAATGCATTCTGCAGTTGGCAAAATGAGCTCTCCAACCAGCAAAAATGAGAGGCTTACCACTGGCTTAAAGCTGTAGTTTGGAGGAGGCTACAGAACATCAAGAACCAGTGGTGGCAAGAGAAGGCCATGGAAATCCAGAGTTTTGCTGATAAACATGACGTAAGAAGCTTCTTTCAAGCAAGAAAAGCCATCCATGGGCCATGTTCCAATGGCCCAAACCCCTTGCAATCCCAAGAATGCTCCACCCTTCTCACGGATAATGTATCCATCAAACCTGGAAGGAGCACTTCAAGATTCTGTTCACCTGTGAATCTGAGGTCTCAGCTGCCACCATGGAGTCCATCCCTCAGCACCCAGTATCAGATTCTCTTGCTAATCCCCCATCCTTCAAGTAAGTCTGGTGTGCCATCACTCAGACCAAGAAGAATAAGGGACTAGGCATGAGGCAGAGATAGCATCCCTACAGAGGTCTTCAAAGCTAGTGGAACAGCACTAGCGCAAAAACCTCACCAACTTCTCATCAAAATTTGGGTTGATGAGGAAGCTTCTCCTGACTTACAGGATGCCAGTATTGTGACCATCTTCAAGAAAGGGGACACGTTAGTGTGTGGGAACTACTGAGGCATTGCTCCATTGCTGGGAATATTTTTATTTGCATCCTTTTGAATTGCCTCCTTCCCCTTGCCGAAAACGTCCTTCCAGAATCCCAGTGTGGCATTAGACCATCACAGGGTATTACCAACATGATTTTTTGTTGCACGACAGATCCAGGAGAAGTGTAGAAAGCAACACCAGCAGCTGTTTATGGCATTCCTTGACCTAACCAAGGCCTTTGACTCGATCAGTCATGAAGTCTTATGGAAGGTGCTGGCTAGATTGTCCATTGAAGTTCATTAGTATCTTCAAGCTACTTCATGATGGGATAACCACCAGAGTCCTTTGCAGTGGATCTGAGACAGACCCATTTACCATCTGTACTAGTGTCAAGCAGGTCTGCGTCATCACCCCAACCCTGTTGTCCATCTATCTTGCTGTGATTTTGATTCTCATCTATGACTGCCTTCTTCCTGGAACTGGGGTTGAGTATAGAATGGATAGTTAGCTTTTCAACCTGCAGCTCCTTCACAGCAAAATGAGTTACCAAGACTGGTATCACTGACCTTTAGTACCCTGATGACTGTGTTAATCTCATGCACACCGAGTCCAATCTGCAGTCCACCCTTGACCTTTTTTCAGGTGCCTATCATAGCCTGGGACTCTCCTTTAATATTGAGAAGACCAAGGTGCTCCATCAGCCTGCCCCAACACAAGCTGCCCCCCTCCCCCCCCCAAATTACCCCTGGAAAATGTTGAGCATTTCCCACGCCTTGGCAGTCACCTTTCTCAGCCAGTCTCGATGTAGAAATTGAACATACGATTCTTTGTGTCATTGTATTCTTTGGAAAGCTGCTTTGCCATGTCTGCTGACCAAGATCTGCAGATGGAAACTAAGATCCTGGTCTACCATGCCATGGTTATCCCCATGCTCCTCTACAGGTGTGAGACGTGGGTGACGTATTGAAGCCATCTTAAATGCTTGGAATGGTTCCATCAGCATTGCCTCAGGAAGATCCTTCATGTTTGATGGAAAGACAAGACCACTGCACCAATGCCAGCATCCTCTCTGCAGTTAACATAACCAGCATTGAGGCAAAGATCATGAAACAACAACTCCGCTGGGCTGGCCACTGTGTGAGGATGGCTGACACTTGTCTCCTGAAACAAGTCGTCTTCTCTCAACTTGGTCATAGTAAGAGGACCCACGGAGGACAGAGGAAGTGCTACAAGGACACCCTGAAAACATACCTTAAGAAGGGTGGCATCAGCCTTACAAACTCGGAAGTGCTGGTTAGTAACAGGTCCCAAAGATGCTGCATCATACATCAAGGTACTGTCCATCCGCCTTACTCAGGAAGCTGAGAAATAGCAGAAGAGTAAAGAAAGTGCACAGCATCCTGGCCAACAGCTGTGCCCTCTTCCCCTCCCCCTCAACTCCCCCTTCCCCCTGGCACCACCTATCATATCCATGGAAAAATAAAATTGACTAAAGTAGCAAATTTTGCTTGATCATGCCTAAGTTTAGACAGTTGTGGGCAACGGAGATAAACAGGTGCAAATGAATGCACAATTTGGCTTGCAGTACCTTCATTACTGATGTTAGACTCTGCCAAAGAGTATTCTGTTTAGCATTCAGGTGGCATGGTGCATAATTTTCAAATAATCATGTAGATTTTAATATCAGCCTAGCTAAGCAACACATTTTAGTTACTCTTCAGAGTACAGCCACACACTAAGAACATGTTGAAGAGATTTATTCTATTTTGCTTTAGAAAATATCTTGTGATCTGATTGCAGTTTGTTATACTGAGACTTCATGAATATATAGGCAGTGAAATTAGAGTGGGTTGTTCTGAATGGCTGTCAACCAAGTTATTTACTTTGGAAAAACATGTCTCAGTTAAGAGAGTCTTAAATTGTTCATGGGATCAGATTTTTTCCCTTTTTTTCCTTTTTGGTGGGGAAATAATAGTACAATTTAGATACTAAGCCAAATCTCATCCTCAAGAACTTGAGCTCTGTCTGCCTTTGGCTCGTATTCTTGTACTCAGAGAGATTCGTTACTGTTAACATGAGTATATTTGTACTTACACATTTTCTTTCTTGCAGGAACATTTGGAAAGCCTTTATGGAGGCCTCAGCTGGAATCTCTTTCAAGTTACAGACAGCCAGCAAGTTGTCTGCCAAAAGCCTCCCATAATAATCCTCATGCCTCATTGGATTTTGACTCAGAGGCAGAGGAAGATGGAAAGGACAGGACATTTTCTCAAGAGGAAAATAACATTTGTACTTATAAACAGTCTTTTGAAAACTTTAGGACTCCTACTTTCCAGTCCTGTGACTTGGATACATAGCTGCTGGACTTGCCATTGATTTATGGAACCAAAAAAATATTTTAACGTACTACCTCAGTGTGGAGTTTTAATTTAAGCAGAAAAATAAAAAAGAGAGAGCCATCATGGAGCCATGAATTCTGAAAGAATCGATACAATTTTTTTAAACATGAAAAACAATTGCCAAAATGAGATACAGGGAATACATTTCTTATAAAATACTATATTTCTAATTATTTTATAGCTTTTGTTTTATGCAAATGTTATCTTTTGTAAATTAATGGTGTAAATAATACTGTGTGTATTTTTGCCAGACTTCATTTTATTGACATGAGTACTAAAGCATTCTAAACTTGTACCAGCAACTGTACATTTTATGAATGCTGTTTGCAGGTATCATGCATCTTATTTGCACATCACTTAATAAACTATGCTGCCTTGTGGTCTTGAGCCACAATAGTGTATGAGAAATGCAAGGTGGATTTACATTTGTAGAAAAAGTTATATAAGTAGTGTACCAAGTCCTCTGCTACTTCTCATAGATTTGCCTACAATGAAGTGACTTTGTTTCATCAGGTTAAGTATCTTCAGCTCCTAATAGGTCCGATCATACAAGTATGCTTGTGAGTTCACAGTTACAGATGGCTCTTCCATTCTGTGTATGCACAATCAAATATGTATGCACATATTCCATATTTGCCATGTTGATAATGTTGGAATGTTAGCTGTCTAGCCATGTGTGTATACCATGTCAAGGTGAGTATGCTAAATTGATACAAAGATATGCAGAAATTTATTCTGTTTTTTTTACAAAAATCATGGCCCAGTAGCATCATTTTCCTCTAAGTAAATGGCTTGAGTATGAAATATTTGCCAAATATTTATTGTAAGTCTGAGTCTTTGATTTCCCATACTGTGTCCCTCTTTTCTGCTCCCACAACCACTTCCACATGCGCAGCATTAAAAGGACATAAAACTACAAGAGAATTGTTTCCTTATTTTAACTTCTGCTGTTTCATATTCAACTGAACTTTTTTGCCTCTGAATAGATGTGTTCTGTATTTATTCAGTTGCTCAGTCAAGCAACTGTAAATTTAATGTAACAAGAATATGATTAACCCTAAAGCCAAGAAAGAGGCTGGCTTCTTTATATGATAGTAGTTAAGACTCAAAGCTTCCTTTTTGTTTCCTTAGTACAGATATCGGGTATTTTAAAAAGTTCTGAATCCTGTTTTCAGCAATGTATTAAAACAATTCTGCTCTGAAAGGGTTAATATTACAAGTCATTATGTTTTTAAATCTGCTCACTTTGAAGGTGCAAATTTATATAGTTGTCAAAACTCTTCTTTCAAACTCAATTGAAAGCAGCTGCTAGAACAGACCATCATAGAGACAGTTTTCAGAGAATAAGTCTGGAGCAAAGGTTTCCCTGCCTAACAGCTGAGTTTAAGGGCTCTTTATTGTTTGTGGCCAGAAACCTGGTACCCAGATTTGTGGTGTAATTTCCCCCTTTAATTTAGGCACCAGCATTAGAGACAGGAAGCTAATCCATCCTTAGTCACTGGTGGTCTAAATACAGAGAACGGATTTTGCGTGTTTTAGTTTATCATATTGCCAGATTTTCTAAATCTTACTGTTAGTTTGTCTTCATTGCTACCAGATGTGGTGATGTGGTGACAGACATTGAGATGGTTATTTGATTATAATTAAGTGCATTTTTTATTAATTTTCCTGAGTGAAGCCCAAAGCCCCAAAGTCAGTAAGGCAAGAAATCTTAAATTTGATTCACTCACTAAATCAGTATAGGTTTTTCTTCCCTCCTCTGCTAGTTTTCCTTAAGCATGATATCTTGGATCTCTATCCAGATATTGCTTTTCAAATATCTGGAGAAACAGAGTTTCAAAAACAAACTTTAATGATGTTTATTCCAAAATAAAATTATAAGTTTAGGATTCCAAGTTAAAGTTCTGTGACTAAAAACAGCCTTTTTAAAGCATTCTTTTATGTAGAATGAAAAAAAAAAAAGACTGCGTCAGCACTCTCTTCCTATACTCATCTTCCTTTCATTTAAAAACATTTTCCTGGACTAGACTGTCATAACATATAGATCCCTTGTCTTGCAGTGATATTAGACCTGAGTGCCCACAGAAGAGTTCAGGGATGGGTCATTTGCCAGATTGTTAATGCTTTTCATCAAGTAAAGATGTTCCAAATGGTATGAAAAAAAGGGGCAGATATAGCAATACTTTTGCCAGTGTTTTAAATATTGGCGAAATAGAAATAAATACCCTGAGACCAAGCTCTATTAATGTGAACTTAAATATTTAGGGATTTGGTTGCACTTATATATAGTGACATTCCATAAATTGCAAGATATTCACAATGTTGTAATAGATTTTTAAAAAAATATTAGTGTAACCTAATATCTGTTTAAAGATGGTGAGAACATCCTTCTGCCCTGTTTTCTGAGGGTTCAGGAACTAGGGAGCTGGTAGTTAGATGTTTACACAGCTGAGCGCTAAAATCTAAAGTTTATGTGATGGGGAAATATAATGCAGCCAATAATGAATAAAACTTATACTGTATCTCAGAAGCCTCACGGCTGAATAAAAGATGTGTTGTTAAATGACAGAGCAGACATTTTGCGATCTAATTTGCAACAGTGATTGGAATCTTATAATGGGCGTACTTACAACTTGTTAAATGTTCTTTAAAAGCAGCATTCTCTTAACACAGAGAACAACAAAATGTTCTGGCAAATAAACTATTTATTGGCATCTCTTTCCAGTGCATTTTGTAACTGAATGTTTGAGACCAGCACTGGTGGGTTCCTGATTTCAGTTTCTAAACGGAAGTGTTCTATGGACAATTTTTTTTGGAACATTTAATATTGGATTTTTTTTTTTTTTTAACGAATAGGAAAAATTAACTTGTCTAAATTAACTTGTTAAATAGCTTGGTTTTTCTTTATTGCCAGAACATTCTCTGATAATTGAAGTCTTAGACAGAACACAGGGCAGGTTAACACCTTATAGACTAGCTGGTTTAGAGAGGTATAAGCTTTCATAGGTGACAGCCTACCTCAGCAGATGAACCGCTAATTTGACTATAGTTGTTTTACTCTAGTACTAGGGATTTTTTGAACACTCAGTTCTTTCCCTTAAGTGTTTTAAAGAAATAAAAAACTAAAACCAAATCTAGTAAATATTTGTGTTTTGCTTCACTTACCTGCCAAGACCTTAGTCCAGGATTTTGTTTTCTTTTCAAATGTAAATACAAGCATAAATTGTGCTCTCCACTTTAAGCCTTTCAGTTGAGACTTACCGTGAGATTTGTTTTGGCTTAGTTAACAAAATCGTTAGCTTTTTTCTCATAAATATGTAATATTTTGATTCTATAATGCAAGCTGTTGGTTTGCACATCGTGGTCTAGAAAGGAAGCCTCTGACCCATTTGAAGGTAGCTATTGTTTAGCAGCTACATGAAGCTATTGCCCTGATTTAAAGAAAAAATGTAATATAACCTGCTTTACAGGATTTAATTACCAACATTTGAAAGATAAGAAGACATGCTGACAGTGTATATGTTATGAGTGTGATTTATCTTAGATGAACATGTGCATACATTTGAAAAATTTTAACAAGAAATGTTTAACCCCACAAACAAGCATGAAGGTGCCATTGAATGCTAAAAGCTGTGCCTCGTTATGCAAGTGATTGCCTAATGCCATAAATACCGTTAATCCACTTGTTGGTCATATGCAAAGAAACTGGGTAGGACTTAAGGAATGATTATCCTTTACTTGCAAACCGCACCCACCAGTTTTTTAAATTCGGCTGCTGACATTAGGGGTTGTATTTTAAGCAAGGAAAATATGGTAATAGCACAGGACTGGGCAAAATATGGCCTGCAGGCCATATACAGCCTGCCAGTTGATCCTATATGGCCTACTGGGAACCTGAGGAGTGAGGACTGTGCCCCGTGCTGCCCTGCTCTGCCGCAGCCAGGACTGGGCTGGCCTATGCAGCACACAGTCTCCTCTCCCTCCCCTGCATCCATCCCCCCTGCCACCTGGCTTCCTGTTGGCACTGCAGCTGCACAGTCCTGGTACTGTGGCCACTGGCAGCTGGTGTAGTTAGTTGCCTGTGTACAGGAAAGAAAAGTCTGGCTGTAGATAACCTTACATTTACTGATGGATAAATGTAGGTGTCATTTGGTTCTAAGTGTTGAGTCTAACTGCATTAAGATCAACAGTGTGGTATATTATGTTTCCAAGTTTGTAACCACAGGGAGATCCAAACAGAGGAAGCTGATACCTTTTTTTAAAGAAGTTTTGTATAGGAGAGTGAAGCAGAAGTTGCTGGAGAGACTGACCTGCAGCCCCGGCAGGTAGCTGGATTTGTAACAGGTATAAGTGCAACTATAAGACCTTTTTATTAAGCTAAAAAAAACAAACCCAAAACCCCTCTCCTTTTCCCCCAATTGGAAAATAGTAAATGATCAAAACTTTTAATGTAAATATTGTTTTAGTAAACTTCCTTTAAGAAGATTTACTATTAAGCTTCCTTTAAGAAGATTTCAGGAGAAATCTCTTGTCTGTGCCAGAGAAGAGATTCCAGCACAGCAAATGAGCCCATGTTCGAGTCCCTGCTCCAGTTAAGGAATTTCCAAGGGAGTGTCCTATCCACCAAGCTGATAGTCAGTCTCTCTCTCTCTCCCTCTCTCGTTGGTGCTGTTTTATCTGACTAAACATCCTGTAGGCCAAAGTAGAATGGCTCCAACAGAAGGAATTCAGAGTCTGACTAAAGCTTGGTGGTTAGAGGATCTGGGAGATCCAGATTCCAATCCTTGCTCTCCCTCATTTCAAGCAGGGATGTTAAATATCCCTAGAGCAGGGATTCCCAAAGTTTTTATGCTGTGGTCTGGCAAACCACAGCCCAGCAGTCACAGCTGACCGTGGCTGGAATTTCCAGCCAGAAGACAGGTAAGGATACCCCCACTCCCCATGTGGGCAATCCCTGCACTGCTGCAGGTGCTGCAGAAAGAGCCACGGCTTCTCATGCCATTAATTTTGTGTGTGGCCAGGCTGGGATTCCCAGCTGCAGGATGCACACCTGTGGCTGGGAACTTGGATCAGCTGACGGGGCTCCCAGCCCTCTGAGCTACTTGCTGGTGCAGGAGAAACCCAGGATAGTGATCCTGGACTCGATCCCACAATCTTGGCAAATGTGGCATGGCAGAAAGTGCAATCATAGGGATTGCATATCAGATACCATGGTGCCTTTGCTTACATATCTGCTAAGGGCCTTAATGGTTACAGCAGTTGCCCGGGAAGTGGGATTCTAGGTCAGGATGGGCAAAATGATGGATCCAGCCAGCGGCTGGACTCAATTTCTCAGCAGCCCATGCCCGTGTGGCTGGGGCCAGTTTCCATGGAGACTCAGCAGCAGCCACGCTCTGATAGCGTGGGGTCAAGGTTTCCATGGAGACAAGCCCCAGCGGTGCGGCGGGGCATGCAGCAGGGTGCAGAGCTGCTCGGCAGCCAGGCTGGGATCTTGCAGTGGTGACAGCATGGTCTGGAGCTTGGGCACAGCCACGATCTTCAGTCTGCATGCTCTGGGCAGGGGCATGCAGGCAGTGAATCATGGCTTTGCCCCAGCTACTTGCAGTGGTGACAGCGTGGTCCAGGGCTGGGGCAAAGCCATGATCTGCTGCCTGCATGCCCCAGCCTGGAGCACGCAGACTGAAGATCACAGCTCTGCCCCAGCTCCAGACCACGCTGTCACCACCGCAAGGTCCTAGTCCAGCTGCAAAGCAGCTCTGTGCCCTGCCACACGCCTGCCAGTGCTGCTGGGGCCAGTCTCCATGGAAACCTAGGCCCCACCTATCACAGAGCAGATGCTGCTGGAGTGTCCATGGGAACCGTCCCCAGACATGCAAGCAGGGGCTGCTGGGAAATTGAGTCCACTGCCGGCTGGATCTCACTCATGGGCCAGAATTTGCCCACCCCGTTCTGGGTTTTCTCAGCTCTAGATCCAAAATGGAGGCACTGAAGTTTCAGAGAGGGAGTCCTGGCACACACCTGCATTTCCTATTAGCCAGTTCTAAATGGTTAATTGCTTAGTGTGAGTTGGGGTTTTTTGTGGGTTTTTTGTTTTGGGGTTTTTTTTGTCCAGATAGCCCTATGGAAGCATTTGATTCCTTAAATCACCTTACTCAGGCCATGCTTGTAATTTTTAGGAAGTTACTGTGTGTAAGTAGGAGGTGCCTGAAGTGTTTTTTCTCATTCTTGAGAATTATAATAATCTCTTGTCTTCCTTTTATCATGGAAAGCCCTTAGGATTGTGGTGGAAGAATGGTCATTGATGTCAACTTGTTTCTTTTATCCCTCTTATATAGCCAGACCAAGTAGCATAAGAATAAAAAAGTGTGATAGTTGTGATGATGAGAAGTAAGTTTTGCTCTTC
The DNA here is from genome assembly GCF_000455745.1 of Alligator sinensis. Lineage (NCBI taxonomy): Eukaryota > Metazoa > Chordata > Crocodylia > Alligatoridae > Alligator > Alligator sinensis. The sequence goes on from NW_005841928.1 coordinate 3,268,284, forward strand.
TACATGTAATTAGAAGGTGGTTTTGAATAATGTGGAAAAGACTCAAATTGCTGCAAAATCAGTTTTCTTTCCACCCTTCACAGGGTGAGCAAGAGCACATGGCTGCCACATCTGCAAACGGGAAGATGCCTCGCTTTTGTGGAGTGCAGGAAACATTCTGGCTGACAGGGAACATGGGTGAGAGTTGTCTGGTTGAGGTGTGACCCAGACAAGATGGAAGCAGCTCTGATTAGGATGAGACCTCTACATTTTGGGCAGAACTGCATGAGGAAGTATGCTCAACTTTGTCAGGGCTTTCACAGTTTGTAGAATCATTTCTTAATTGCCTGTTGATTCTGGATTTTCAGTTATGGCCAAAAGTATAATCATTCGTTGCATTTGCCATGTAAATTGTAATCGTCTCCCTCACCATGTGCGTGACCTAGCTCCATCCCCTGCAGAATGTTGCTGTGGAACATTGACTAATATATCATGCTTGCGTACCACATGCAACTCTCCCCCAAACAATCAGCCCTTCACATTTTAGTACGCATCTTAAGCAAGAAAACCGATTCATAGATTGTAGAGTCGGAAGGGACCACAATGGATCATCGTGTCCGACCCCCTGCCCCTGGCAGGAAAGAGGACCCATGTCAGTTGACCCCAGCCAGGTGACTATCTAGCCTCCTCTTGAAGACCTTCAAGCTAGGTGATAGCACCACCTCCCTTGGAAGCCCATTCCAGATCCTGGCCACCCTTACTCTGAAAAATTTCTTCCTAATATCTAACCTAAATCCACTTTCAACTAGTTTACACCCGTTATTACTAGTCACCCCCTGGGGCGCCTTAGTAAACAGCGCTTCCCCTATTCCCCGTTGACCTCCCCCAATAAATTTATAGGTGGCCACAAAATCTCCCCTCAGTCGTCTCTTGTGAAGGCTGAAGAGATTCAGCTCTCTCAACCTCCCCCTGTAGGGTCTATCACGAAGGCCACTAATCATGTGACTGGCCCTCCTCTGGACCCTCTCGAGATTCCCTGCATCCCTCTTGAAGTGCGGCACCCAAAACTGGACACAGTACTCCAACTGCGGCCTGACCAGTGCCGCATAGAGGGGGAGCATCACCTCCTTTGTGCTATTAGTCATGCACCTGCTAATGCACAGTAAGGTGCGATTGGCCTTGTTGATGGCCTCATTACACTGCTGGCTCATGTTCATCTTGGAGTCGATTGTGACTCCAAGATCCCTCTCTGCCTCCGAGCTGCTGAGAAGGACACTCCCCAACCTATAGGTGTGCTGGGGGTTCCTCCTTCCCAGGTGGAGTATCTTACATTTCTCTTTATTAAATTGCATCCTATTTCTCTCTGACCATTGATCCAACCTGTGCAGATGAGCTTGAATCTGCTTCCTGCCCTCCGGTGTACTAACTTTGCCCCATAACTTGGTATCAGCAGCGAACTTGGAGAGGGTGCTTTCCACGCCCTCGTCCAAATCACTGATGAAGATACTGAATAATATCGGTCCAAGGACCGAACCCTGTGGGACCCCACTGCCCACCTCCCTCCAGGCCGAGAAGGAACCATCCACCACCACTCTCTGGGTGCGGT
>NW_005841928.1:3271991-3289464 GCF_000455745.1 Alligator sinensis
CCTGTGCTCCAGTCTTCTTGAGGCTGTCTCCCAGTGCATGGAAGTGCTTCATGATGTGGTCAGGGCTGGTCCTAGCTGCATTGTTCATTCCCACATGGACGAGGACCATGGGGTAGTAGTCAGAGGGCTTAATGAGAGCAGGAATTGCCTCAGTGATGTCCCTGATCTTAGCTCCAGGCATGCAGGAGACTTCTCTCACCGTAGGATCCAGTCGACAGATCAGCCTCTCCGTGCCTGTCAGGATTGAGTCGCCCACCACAATCGCTCGGCGTTTCTTCTTCTGCCTGGGCACTGATCCCCCAGCCTGCCCAGTAGGGGCTACAAGGATCACTTCCTCTGCAGGAAAATGCTCCTCCTCTGTCTCCTCCATGGTTGTCAGGGCCCCGTATCCATTCCCCACACGCAATGAGGAAGCAAACACCGGGCCCCACCGCCTGGATCCAGAGGTGACTGCCCTCTACTCCCCTGCTGCAGACTCCTCGCATGGAGTTTTACCCGTGGGCATCTGGAGCTGTAAGGAATGGAAATACCCATCAATCACAGCCTCATCATCCCTGATCCCCCTTAGCCTGCTCACTGCCTCCTGGAGTTCCTTCACTTGCTCCTCCAAGGCCCGAAGGTGGGCACATGAGGGACAGGCGAGGGGGCTCCCCCCCTCCCCCGATGGCAGGGTCACCGCCAGGCCACCCCTGCAGACAGGGGGGCAGGGCTCTGTCTGAGTGGACACCTCAGAGGAACCACGGGTGGGCAGCGCCATCTGAGCTGCAGCTGCCTTCCATGTTCTTACCTTAGGTGCTCTTACCTTAACTGCTGAGCTTTGAGTCATCATCACTCTTGCTAGGTGCTCCTTCTTGTCGCTTACTCTTTGTGTGCCCGCCTCGCGTGAATGCCTGCACAAATGCAGGCGCGCCCTTACAGAGCATGCCTGTTTGTGTGCTCTGGAGTGCGCAGCTCTGGAGCGCGGCTCCCTGCCGGCTCAGCAAAGAGGGATCCGGGCACTATCCCTTCGGATCCTCTGCAGCTGCGCCAGCTCCTGCCCCACTTACCTTCAGCGGATCAGCTGCTGCTGCCCCCACTGTTGCTTCAACCTCCACCACCTCAGGTATGTTGCAGGGGGCACATGTGTCCTGAGAGCCCGCACGTGTGCACAGTCAGCCTCCTGTCCCTCCTACTGCACCCAACTGCTGGGCGCTGAGTCAAACCGGGGCTTTTTTAAAGCCGGCGGTTTGAATTTTTTCGCGGTGGCTGAGCAGCCAATCAGGTGGCTGAGCAGTGGCCGAGCAGCCAATCAGGTACCTTGTTTTTCACTGGAACAGAAGCAGGGTAGAAGAGAGCAATCAGACACCAACTCAAGGTCACTGTTGCTTCTCCCTGAGGCTGTAAAGACCAGGGGCAGGCTCTAGTGTTAACCCTTTCACAGTTGCTGGTGAAGCAGCAGCTTTTGGCTAAAGAACAGTTGAGCTGGCTGAAGGCAAGTGAGCTGCTACATGAAATCTGTAGTATCTTAATGAGGCTCTAGTGTGGAAACTATTATTTACTTCTTTACTATTTACAGTAAAGAAGTAACAATCTTGTTACTGCCTCTGCAAAGGTCTGGGGCCTAGCCTTGTTTGGTGTGGCAGGACAGCAGAAAGTTCTCGCTTCCTCACCCAGATTGTCTCCTGGAATACCAGACTTTCTGGAAACATTGTTTCCAGGAACACATACTCTGTCACACAGTCAGCCACAACTTTGGAAAAATCTCCCTGCTCTCCCCCTCACCCCCTAATAATCTGCCTTCCAAGAACAAGATGTGTGTCTTTGAGGGGTGTGGTGTGCAAGAAGATATGAGACTCTGAGGAGCTAGTTGATTAAAGTAAAAGTCCTGGGAGGAGGAGGCATTTGGGTAAATTTTTGTTCAGTAGTTATTTATAAATCATTGTGCATTACTAACATGATTAGGAAATGTTTCATAGGTTCATAGTAGCTAGGGTCAGGAGGGACCTGAACAGATCATCTAGCCTGACCCCCTGCCACAGGCAGGAATGAACGCTGGGGTCACCAGACCCCAGACAGGGGATCAGCCAACCTCTTCTTGAATTTGCCCAAGGTAGGGGCAAAGACCATTTCCCTGGGAAGTTGGTTTCAGATTTTGGCCACCCTAACTGTAAAATATTGTCTTCTGATCTCTAACCTAAACCTATTCTCCATCAGTTTATTACCATTGTTCCTTGTCACCCCAGGCAGTGCTGGGGAGAAAAGGACTCTACCTATTTGCTGTTGATCTCCCCTGATGAGCTTGTAGGCAGGCACCAGGTCCCCCCTCAGCTCCAGGGTGCTGTGCTCTTCCCTGGTTAAATCACCAAAGACTTCTGTAAATAGGGCAGCCCTTGTTTCTGCTTCTACATTATTCTTAGTTGTTCTTCTACCCTAATGAAGCATACTTAAGTGCACGCAGGAGGTACCTGCATATACCAATAACATATTGCAGTTTTCTCAACCTTTCTAGACTCAAGGCATTCCCAATTGTACCCAACGTGCCCCTTGTTAGAGTCAAAGTATCCGTCAGGAAATGCCAGCTCTTAGTTTTCTCTCATTTTTGTCTAATAACAAATAAGAGACCTTTTTTTTTCTCTTGCAAAAAGCTTGGAAAGATAGGGTTAGGTCAGAAACTCTAACACCATGAATTTCTATTTGAAATCTCTGGGCTCATCTTGTGAATCATGTTTGCATGCCTAACAGTGCTAACATTACACAGCACCTGGCAATACCCTTGAAAGGATCCGCAGGTTGCCTGATGGCTAGCCCCACACTGTAGCACCCTCATGCCCCAACACGTTGAGCCAGGTCAGAGCAGCGCCAGGCTGACTCCCAGGCCCCCCTGCCAGCTGGGGCTGCTCCACCCTGGCTCAACGTGCTGTGGTCCTGGGCACGTGTGCAAACACAGCACCCTGGAGCAATAAAGCATGGCACAAATTGTGCCAGGGTTTATTCAGCTGTATTAATTGTATGCAACCTCCTCTAAAAGCTCCTCCTCTAACCAAGTCAGTTCACTCTAACATTTCCTGGTCCTACAGTTAAATGTGACTTTTCCTGTTAAGAAAGTATGTTTCTTCCTTCCTTCCTCCCAACCAAACAGCTTCAGTGCAGCTCTGGGTCTCTCTGCTCCATCTCTTCCTTTAAAGGCCAGTAGCAACACTGGTTGGCCTATTGTTTATTCCACCCTTCAAACCCCTTGTTGAGAGGTGGTGGAAATTTGTTCTTCTAAGTTCCAATCTCTTGTCCCAATAGGTTCCCACTGAATAAGTGATCCAGTTAAGGCACCATTGAGCCTTTTCTATATGAAATTTGCTACAGCTTTGATAGCAAAAGACTCATCCCACGTCCACTGGATCTCTTTCAATCAGAATTTATGTAAGCAAAGCCCATACAGATAAGTACATAAACAGATTCCCCAAATCATCACTTTTACCAAGACCTGAATTGAAGGAGGAATAAAATTCTGTATGCAATCCTCTCTAACTGATCAGCTGAGGAAAATCAATGGAAAAGATCAGCCAAAAGCATCAGTTCACCAAAGTTTGATTTATGGTAGTTAATATTTTTCCCTTCTCTCTCTGCACCTAGAATATAAAAAAAATAAAATAAAAAAAAATGCTGAATTGGGTCAGATCAAACTTGCATCTTAATTCATTATCCTGTTTCCTGCAGTGGCAAGTTATGAAGCATAATATACTACTGGAATGATATAAATCAGCATTTTTAAATGCAATCATATCTTTTCCCCTCCCCCCACCCTTATCTCTCTAAAAAAAATTGGGAGAAAAAGTTTGTTTGATACAAAAGATAAATGTTCACAAAGGCTGGAATGAGCTAATTCTGGAAAGGGATTCCTTCTTCCTATTCCTCCCTCTATTTTTCTCCTGTTTAACAATCTTGGAGCTCTTTTCTGACAAAACATTCCTCAATGGAAAACGAGATTTGTGGATATATATATTGTTTTAGATTACAAAGAAACTATTATACAAACTTGGTGAGATTTTTATTTTATTTTTTTAATGAGGCTTTTCACAAAGGAGGAGTTTTGTATCGATGTGGGTTTCTTGTTTAAGCCTTGTTTTCCTCAGGGAAACAAGTCTGCTTTTTAGGGCCAGATGTGTTATACAGCTAAGATAAAACTTGTCTTATAGTTTTGACTTTCTGAAAAATAACTTCTAAAATCTAGTATTTAACCTATCTTTAAACAGTTTCTCATTTCCAGTGGTTCCCCTTGTTTGTAAATCTTTTGAAGCCATATGCTGTTCTGGAGTAGTAGAATCTGAAGTGGACATAGGTTTCTTTCCCTTCCCCCTCTATTCTTGCAGATGTTGCAGTAAATCAATTATAAGGATGACATAGCACTTGGCTGTATGACAAATGTTCCATAATAATGTAGCTCAGTAAAATGTGGAATTTCTGAGGTACTGCTTGTAACGTTTTCAGTACAGTTGTAAATTCCCAGCCATGTCAGCACAGGTGGAAACTAAGTCATAAATAAAGTGTGTGCACTATTCGTAAAGAGTTCCCTAGTTGGCTGACCAGTTTCATGATTCAGCTCAGCCACTTAAAAAAAAATCTTGATAAAATAATAATAATCCTGCAGCAAAGTTTTAGGACAAGAGAAAGAGAGAAACTCTATTGTCTGTATTGTGCAAACCAAAGCAACCGGAGCACTGTTTCTGTTAGAACAAGCTTTGTTCAATCTCATGGAAATATTTTAGGTACTGCATACTGATTTTGATCATTCGAAATGAGCTTTAGTTTTGCAGCAGGAGGGGGATATAATAGATAGTGCTAGAACAATAGAGCTGGAGGCGATCTCAAAAGGGACCTCAACTCCTTGTCCAAAGCAGGATTATTCTTGCCTAAATCAGGGTTTGACAACCTTTTAGGAGTGGCAAGCCAAATTGACACATCTCTCTCCACTGCCAAATTACTCCTGAATGTCAATGCATTCTCAACCTAACCACCCCTTCCCCTGCTGCCAAATTGCCAACAGTGTATTCCTAACTCAACGTCGGCTGTCTTTCCCCCAGCTGAATTTCCACCGACATCCTGGCTTTGCTCACTTATTCCAGCCCATGGACAGTAGGTTGCTGGCTGCTGGTCTAAAACAGCTCAGACAAATGTCTGTCTCCCCTGCATTTTAAAATAACCAATTTTTACTTTTGTGTAGTTTTGTATTTTACTTGTGTGATACAGCTTGACACTGTGAGCTTTTAGTCATACCAAAAACCTATAAAAGTTGAATATTTAAATGTATTAACTAAATTGTGAGGTAGGATTGTTTATGTACTTTGTAAGACTTTAGCATAGCACTAAAGATTTCACATCACATTTTTCTATCCCAGTTCATGATGGTGTTTGACACTTTTTTTTTTATCTGTGCAGAGCTTCAAGATAGACAATGTTGCATGTTTTGCCATCTGGTGCCAAGATGACAAGTTTTATGCCATTGCCAACTCTGAAACAACCAACATAGAGTTGGCCATGAAAAAAGTATGGGCTTCACAGGTTGAGGCCAACAGCTTTGAGTGATTGTCCCTGTGCCTTGTTGATGCTCATGGCAAAACTGAGGCGGATCGGGACCTGGAGCCATTTAAATTGAAATAGCAGGTCAGAGGGAATGATTGGAATGTGTAGAATGAAGACATCCTGACCCACTGCTTGGCCAGTCATGATGGTAGCTTCAATGACATGTGGCATGAGCTCCTTGACAGCCAATCGTGTTCCACTGCAGAGTGCTGGTGGGTCCAGATTCCTGAGAAGAATGATGGGTGCACCAATCTTGAGCTCCAGATTACATGAAGGTGCACCTGGTGGTTCGAGAGAACTGAAAAATTCTGTTGGGTAGTTGACTGCCTCTTTGGTGTCTGGGACAGAGTCCACTGACTTGTATTTTTGCACAGTGCCAGGCAATTGTGAAAGAAGGTTTTTGTTTATGGTATTGACCATATTGTTTTTTGGTGCCAGGGTGGCTCTTTGGCATAGCCACTTGTGGTCATGAAAGTGATGTGCAACATTTGGAAAAACTTCCTCTTTCAGTTCTTGAAGTGTTGCAACTGTTTTCCCAATGTTGTTCATTGAGAGAGTTCATTCTCAATTCTCAGATACCATGGTCCCATGTCTCAGTTTGAACAGGCTTGCAGCAAACTCTTCAGGAGATGCATCACCTGTTAGATGCACTCGCATGTTGGTCATGAGGCTGAGTCACTGAATGCTTTGCCAAATGTATGAAGCTTTGAGGCAGGCCTGCAGTTCAGCAGTTTGGTTCCATGTGGAATGACTGGCAGTGTCTGTTGAAAATCCCCAGCCAACACCAGAGTCATTCCTCCCATTGTTTGGTCATGTAGCACTGAATGGCTCCAAAAATCTTTCCCTTGTTGATGAGATTCATTAATGCCTTCACTTTTTGTCCGAATACTCTTGCCAGCAAATCATCCTGTGGTTTTTGGCCTGGCATCAGTTCATTAGCCACTTCTGCCCAAGCTGCGTTGCAGGTGAAGGTAATGAACAGATCAGGGCAGCCATAGTTTCGCACATAGGTCATGGTATCCTGAGTGTGCTCATCCATATAGTGAGGCCCACCTGTGAAACTGGAAGGCAAGATGACCAATTGGCCAACATCGGCAACATCTCCATCATTGTTCATGGCATCCCTGAGGTGAACATAGTTTTCAACTATAGAACATAGAGTTTCTTTTAGTTCATTCGAATGAATCTCAATCTTTCTGCTTCAATTTTGGCATACATGTCCACAGCAAATTGGTGGAAGAGATCTTTGCATTGCAAAACACAATTGAAACTTCTAGCTCACAGCATCATCCTGTAGGCATAAAAGTCCATGGCAGAAATCTTCTTTTGAGTTGGCAGGCCTGTTGCTGGGTTTGTTTGTTGCAGTTCAAAACAGTAGCCATCATCACCCTGCCAGAAAATTAATGGATACTGAAGTGCATCATATGATCGCTGTGTCTCAGCAATTCTCTTGAGGTTGTTATTCCTGAGTTGCAACATGATTCTCGATTGCCATGTTGTTCACCAGCCAGAATGACAGCCACTTCTGATGTTGTGGGTGCATTGAAGCACCGCTCATGTTCACCAGCTGGAGTTTTGTCTGCATGAATGACAACATTATACTCTGGAGTCATCTTCTCCATGGCACATTTGAAACTGTGAACATAGTTGTTTTCCTTGTGGACCATGTCTTGCAACTGCAATGCCACCTGCAGGTTGGTTTGAATGACTGTTGCAACACTGTTCAGCCTGCTTTGTATTGTCACCCATGAAGTAGATCTACAGGAATTTGGCCTCTTAATTTGTGAGTGGCATCAGACTGCCAATCCAATGATAAACCTGGCTCATCACTTTAAATGTGGGCATGTAACCAGATTCTCTGATGTCTTTTGTGGTGCCAAAAGATGTAATTTGGAAGCATGAGTTGGATCTTCTAATGTTGCTTTGGAAATGATGTGCATCTGGAGTGTTGCCTGTCAACAATGTATGAAGGGGCTCAGGAGGATCATTCATTTGGGGCAGTTGAACTGAGCCAATTGCAACTAATAGATCAGAACCGTAATCCAAGGCTGGATTGTAGAAGAATGCAGAGTTTTCTTTTTCCCTCCAGGGCCAGTTCCTGGCTGCAGCCATTGCTGCTCTGTTTGCAACTTGCTGTGCAGGAGTCTCAGTTGCTCTGGATGCAGCCATTGCTGCTCTGTTTCTCATCTTGTAACTTGCTGCTCTGGAGTCTCAGCTGCTCTGGCTCTAGCTTTTGCAAGTCGATTTTTGGCAAGTTTGCTTCTTGTAGATTGCCTTACAAGGAATGCCTCTCACAACCCCCTAATCAGTACAGTTTTCTCCCTGGACCTTCCTTAAGTCCTCACTCCACCTGCAGGTGCTCCCAGGTCCTGTTAACCAGTCCCAACCACAGCCCTTAGGGGAATACTCCTAAATGTGGAGCCTTCTCCAGATGTACCGGTTAACCTTGGCCAGGAGCTTGGAGCTTTGCTAAAGAATGTTTAGCACATGCAAATTTATTCTGCTTTCTGGGGCTGACCTGTCACAGGGGGTTATGCAGTATGGATCGAAAGTAAATTAAAAAAAAATCGGTGATTTTTTTTTTTTTGAGCCAAATCAAAAAAATTGAATGCAGGTGCATGCCCCCAGGGTCCCCTTAGTATGCATGCAAAGTTTCAAGTCTCTAGGTATCATGGTCTTGGAGCTATGGCACTGACACAAGCGTACGTGTACGTACACACACACACACACACACACACACACACACAGAGGCCCTTTTATTAATATAGATAAAGTTAAATGAGACAGCATCAAAAGGTTCCCCCCCCAAAAAAAAAAGCCCTTCACCGTTTTAAACAAGGGAACTAGGCAATATTGGCATGATTTGTTCCTAACAAATTTATGTTGGCTGTTACTTATCACCTTGTTATCCCCTCCAAATTGATTGTTTGATTATGTACTCCACTATCTTTCCAGGTATCAGAAGAAGGCTGAACAGGCGGTAAATCCTAGGACACATCCTGTTTTCCCTTTAAAAGAAAAGATTGTTGTCTATTTTCCAATTTATGACATTTTATCTGACTTCCAAGAGTTCTCAGAAATAATAGTCAATAAATTACTGCAGAGAAATCCCCTGAGTATTTTTAGGATGAATCTCATTAGACCCTGCTGATTTGAAGACACATAGTTTATCAAAGTAATCTCTTTGCATTTTTTTGTTTGTTTTGGGTTTTTTTGTTACCTACTGTAGGCTAAATACCTACCTCCAACTGTCCTTGAAGCTAATCATGTTGATCATCTGATGGCTTACCTTTTTTCTGAACACCAAAGAAAAAAAAGCAAAAAAACCAAACAAACACTTTGGCCTTGTCACAATGATCCACCACTAATAACCTTCCTATTCAGTAAATGCCTATGCTTTGCTGGAGCTTTCATTGACTGCTAATATATTTATAATATTTAGTTTTGTTTTGTTTTCTCTTATGTCCTTTGCTAAATATATCTCAATTTGTGCCTTGGCCTTTCTGATTTTTGTTCCTATATATTCAAACTATTCATTTATACGTTAATCCTTAACAAGTTTCCTTCTTAAATTCTAGTAACTGAGGGATTAGCCAAAAGGATTTTTCCTATACTTCCTATAATGACAAATGCAGTATTTCTGTTCATTCAGATTTTGTGTCGGACGTATTGGTTAATAGGAATTCTCTTGTGTCCCTTATCTGACTATATAAGGTCAGTTCTTGCAGCTGAATATGAAAATAGATTAAGGAACTGTAAGGGTGCTCTGCGCTGACATAATGGTCCATCCATATGGTTCTCTGCTCAGGACAGGAGTCATATTATGCAGTAAATGATTTCTGCAAAACCTTTGTTTTACATTTCCATTGTACCTAAAGGCTGGGATTGTAAAATGTGGAAGAGCTGTGACAGTGGAGCACCTTTACTCCTTTATCCTGTTTCTTTTTATATCGCTTAAAATAAAACAGCAAGCTGAAAGTCATGAATGAACTGAATGAAAATATCCTCCAAATCTGGAAGGTTGGAAAGCTCCAGGACTTTGTGCAGAACATTAAGGGAGTAGTCATAAACTTTGGATCTAAATTGAAATTTCTGCAGAACCAAGTTATGAATAGTTGGGACTGAGGTTCTGAATTAGGTTCACTTTTTTTTCACCAGTAATTACTAAAGATGTTTCCTCCTCAGAACAAAATAATAAACTATGGCTAAATAACTTTGAGATCATTGCTAGATGCATTGTTGTTTTTTTTTGCCATATATAACATACAAAAGCCATACTAATAGTCTAAGTTTCCACAGTCTAGGACTTGAGAATTAGGAATTGCCAGCATTAAAACTGAGTCTTCAACCTTATCCTTACCTTCCAGACATGTACAGCTTTTAATCTTTAATTACATGATCCCAACCCATTTTTAAAATTACAAAATATACATTTCTTGTAAACTTAGAGTTGCATATGTAGCATTTTTCTTCAGTGTTTATGTAGGAACTTAACTAAATCTTGTTTTTTTTTTAAATTTGTATAACACACCTGTTTATTCACTGGATAAGTAAAAAGGCAATTTGTTCAACCAAACCTTTTGTTATTTATCATTTTGTTTGCTACTGGTATTCCAGAGGCAAGATCCAGGCAAACACTTCCAGAAGTGACACCACAGGCATCACCCTATATAAATGATTCTTTCTAAACCTTAGCAGGCCTCAAAACCAACACATTTTTTTAAAGTATTGCCTTTGGTCCTCTGCCATTTCTTGATAAATAAATCCACTGAAAAGTGACTAAATTAAAATGGTATTACTTAACATAACAGATCTGCTTTTTATTCTTTTTGTCTTTATTCATGTTTATTACAAAAGTGCCAAAGAGATGTTGTACTAAATATGGTACAAATACTGAGTAGTAAAGAGATCTTGCTTCAAAAACAAGATACAAGCTGGGAAAGGGATAAAGCATATGAAGTGAACAATGTGAGGATAGAAAATTTCATTTGAATTCTATTTTTCTTTTTCCTGAAGGACGTAGGCATCAGCTACATGGAAAGGAAAGGGATGAGGTGGCCAGGGGAATGAGAGAAGAGTGTGGAGTGAAGTCAAGATGAGGCAGTGAGGTTGGATGAGTGGCCATTTCTCTGGTCTGATAGGAGCAAAGTCCAGACAAGCCTGTAGAAAATTCTCTGAATGGCTACAGGTGCTCTTGCTGCCTGGAGACACTGAAGGAAGAGCTAGACAAACTTCCCCAAGGCCATAGGATGGGGTAGGAAAGAATCACTTGATTCAGGTATCTCCAGGGTTGAGCTACTTCCCTGGCTGATTTTTGGTGCCTTATGTGCATTTGAGTCTTATATGCTCTATTTTAGATGACCAAAAATCACTTTTGTTGTATCTCTTTCCTGCATAAAACTACTGGTTCACATGGCTGTCAGTGACTTTTAGCAAGTTTATGAAGAGTGTGAATGTCTGACGGGCGAACTCCCAGGCCCGGTGACAGTGCTGGCTCACTGCCTGTCTTTGGGTAAGCCTCCTGCCTTCCTCTCCTGCCATGCCTTGTTGCTAAATAAATTAAGATGTTAAGTAGGTGGGAGGCTGCCCTTCGAGCACTCTGCTCTTCAGGGACAGTAAGCACATGACTCTAACCTTCCCTTTATCATGTCCCATGCCTCGCAGATGTCATATCTGAGCTGCTCTATGCTCCGGCCTGAGGCCAGGCAAACTCAGTACATGGTTAGGCTTCTCTCATGCTGCCCTATTCAGGGTCTCACTCATAGAGCCCCCCTCTCACTGTGGCCTCTATCACTCCATCTGGTCTCACCAGGACTCTCACACTCATGCCCTTTACTGGGCCTCACTCACACTGTCCTGCTCCCTTGAGAGACTACATGGTTCATCCGGCTTATCCCTCCTCTCCTTGGCCAGCCCTGGCATAGCCTCTTGGGCCTTTCCCGTGACCCTCATCTACATCATGGCTGCATAATTAGTCAAACCCTGGGCTGACTTTGCTTCTAACCCCCACACTGAGTAGTATCCTTCATTGGGGCCAATTACCCACCCCCTTTACTCACAGCTCCTTCTGTGCTGCATACTTGGCCTCAGGCCCATATGTGGTCTCAGGAGTTCAAAGCCTTACCTGGGCCTCAGCACACTCACCCAATGGTCAGGGCCTCAACTTTCCACTCCTGGGGTTCCAGAGTCTTACACCCCAGTGGGCTCAGGTTTCCTTTGCACAGGTGTGCCTGCCCCACTACTCCTCTCCAGGGTCTCTCACCCCTGCAGGCTCAGGTGTCTCACATGGGCATGCCTGGCCCCATTTCTCTATGGTCTTATAACTCACCAGAATGGTGGGGGCTGAGGTTAAGGCACCCCTATCCACCTTTCACTGGGAAGGTAACTGGCCTAGTATTTATTGGCGGCTGTTTTGCCACAAACAGCCCTGCCAGACCACCCTTCCCTGGCAGGGTGTATTTTCCAGTCATACCCAGGACCAATGCACAGGGGTTAATTGATTTCTAATTGCTTGGATCTCACACACCAAGTGTATCACAGCCCTGGAAGTAGACAGGCTATCTAATACAACAACGCCAATGGATGGGGACAGCCTGAGAATTTAGGGAGGCATGCCATAACACGAGATCACAGCCTTCAAAGCAGACAAATTGTCTAATACAACAAGGACACAAAGCCTGGGAACCAAGGAAGTATATTCCATACTGTCCCATAACACGAGATAAGTGACACCAGCTACAGGGCCCGAGAGAAGCAGGGGGGCCTCAGTTCTGGTTTTGGGGGAACAGACCAAATTAGGAGAAGGCCTGGAAGGCTACATGGATGTGTGACCACAGAGAGACAACCAACCAGAGAGAGCCATGGATGAAGAGTCATCAGGAGTCATCAAGGGGGAAGGGGAATACAAAAGCAGAGACTCGAGATTAACAAAGGGTCCCGCCCTGTCCCTCCTCCTCTTCCTTCCATCCTTCCTCCTCCTCCTCCTACTGCTCCTCTCTGAGAGGAGTCCCCATCCACATCCCCATCCCCTGGGAAGGGTCCCTGAGGCCACCATGGACAGAGGGCACATACCAGCAGCCCATCTCATGCTCCCTACTTGGAAGGGGCCTGTGGGCCTCAGCATCCCACCTCCAGACTGCTGACACCTAAGATAGAGAGCTTCAGAGTGGAGCCTGCATCCTGGCCAAATGTACTTTGACTCTGATGACAGCCCTAGGATTAGTGGATATAGAATTGCTTGATTGTTTGTATTGTTGCTTTTTTGTTATCACTCTGTATCAGAAAACTCACCTATTATCAACTGGCAGGTGTTGTGGTTGGTCTGAGGATTGTGCTTGCCCAGAACAAAGATATAAGTGCTAGGTCCTAAATCCAGCACCAACATGGACCAGCAGCCAACCCTTCACAGCCTGGTACTGGGCCATAGTCCGGGGGTTGGGAACCTCTGCTCTAAGATCCCACAATTAACTTGCAAGCCTGGCAGTTTAGAAAAACAGCATTTAATAGTAAACCAGGATGCTTTAGATATTTGAAGCTGAAACAGTAAATACTGGACTTCATAACACCATTTATATACAGTCATTTCATGCTGTAGGATGAGGAAGATGGTTTTGATGTTTTTGAGTAAGCAGGCATACTTTCTAGATAGGAAGCCACTGACATCTCCAGTGAATATGATTTCAGTTTTATGTGACTTACTGGAAATTCTGGCTGGGGTCAGGTTGTGTGGCCCACCTACATTTAGCCATCTGCCCCACAGATGAACTCCAATGGGTAGCGTAATCCACTAGTGTGCCTGTGTGAAGTTCTGCTTATCTTGGGCACCAAGTTAACCATTAATGGAAGCAGGGAAAGGATGGGATGTTAGATAGGTTGTGGTGTTTAGCCCAGAGCCCCATTATTTAAGAGATACAGGACAGGTTACAAAAAAAGTTCTGGAGAATTCTGAAGAGGGACTAGCAAGATGGAAAGCTGTCAAGCCCTAGTTTTGAATTAGAAAAGATTCAGTTATGTGCTTAAGTGAGATGGTGACTTGTAGGTAGGTTCAAATTGGTTTCTTAGGCATTGCAACTGCTAACTGTGGGTCCCTAGGTCTTAACCTCTTCCTCCAGAGTACAATTCAGTTTGATAAGGTTAGACAATAGGAAATGCCCAAGCACATTTTAAGTTGCACATTTAAAGTTGATCAGAACTTTAAGTAAGGCCTCTCCAGGAACTTAGGTGGAGTTTAAATGCCTTTTAACAACAACATGAATCACAACAGGACATAAGCTGGAGCTAGGTACTGTTGTGCGCCTTGGTGGTCATTCCTTCAGGAGCATGCTTAAGCATATTCATGTAGGTACCTAAACTGCTTTGCAGTCCAAAAAAGAGGCACCCCTGTTTTGTGGCAGTCTATTTAAATTGCCCTTTGGAGCTTAGGCAGGTAAATTGTGCTTAAACCTCACTAAGCAGCAGATTCTGATATCTTCCATATTATGGTAGTGTTAAAGTGGCATTGTAGCCATGATGGTCCAGGAATTATGCAAGAAGGGAGGATTTTTGGGGGGTGGGATCTTTTACAGGAACAGCTGCATGTTTAGAATAAAGTTAGACAAGTTTTTAAAAGCAAGGCATTAGGTGTTTAGCCTTGTCTCAGGACATGATTGTAACAGGGCTCTGCCCTGTTACTATGGTTTCGGGGGAGTCTGAACAGCCCCACACCCCAGAAGCAGCTCTGCACACCCACCCCAGACCTGGGAGAACTCCCTGGAGGCTGGGAAACCAGGTCCTGGGAAGTAGCGAGTCCTGCAGCAAGGGAGCTGACACAGGTGTGGGGAGAGAGAGAGGGTTAGCCACATGAGCCCACAGAGTGGGAAGGATAAAAGACACTGAAAGCAGCCTCAAGGGGCTGCACCTGGCCAGGGAGCAGGCTGCCTGGAGTTACCAGGGGGTAAGCAGCCATTGGGAGAGCCTGGAACAGAGTTCCTGTTTGCTTGTTTGATCATTTCCTTTGTTGTACAGCTCTGCATGGTCTGCAAAGCCTCTGAAGGATAAGAGGCAATCAATAGGTGAAGTGCTAACTTATTATTATTTAACTTCTTTTGTTTGGTTTGCATTGCTACCAAGCCTGGGTGGCCTGCTAGTCTTATCTACTAGCCTGGCTGCAGCAGAGGCAAGGGGCCTGAACAGTGGGTACTTGGCCAAAGCCAGCAGCAAAAGTAAAACTGGTCAGCTCAACTAGCATGACCAAACATACCCTGCTGTGATCTGCCCAGACTCGGTCCATAGCAGCCTACAATGATGAAGAATGTGTTGCATTCAAAAGCTCATCTGAATTTATTCCAACCATGTAGTTCATCCAAAAAAGATGTCACCCTAAAAATCCTTGCCTCTCACATAAACCCCATTAAGGAATCAATCTGAACTTAGCTTTGGTAATTTATGATGGGGCAGAAAATCATGACTTGAAGTGAAATCCTGATCCTTCTAAAATCAGTGGAAACATTCTTCTTGAGTGCCATGGGACCAAGATTTTTACCCAGGTTACTAGGGGGTCTTGTTAGAATGGAGCTGGTTCTTTCATTTGAAATTATCTCATTAGCTACATTAGTTCACCTAGACTCTCCTTTGAACCTGAACTGGATCTCTGTTTTGCCTTGTTTTTCTTTGTACCTGGTTGACAAATTGTTCTCCCATAATAATCTTATATACAAATTCAGGAATATATTTGCAAAATGAGTTTAAACAGCTAGGATTTCATTATCAAACTAGGTCATACTATAATATAAACATCTTTGTTTAAACATACCGATTGTGAAAATAATTCTTTTTTTCACAGGCTCTCCCGAAGGCATAATATATATTTTTCCTATTATGGAGCTTGGGAGGTGAGTCCAAAGAGCATGAAGTGTTATTAAATTTAATTTACTATTTTGTTATAAAATGTTCCGTTATGTAAGTATTTATTCTGTAAGTTTGAATGGGCTAATTATGTTGTGCTGCTGGAAACTCTTATGACTTTATACTACCACCCAGAGAAATAAATAAAAGATAAGGTGTATGCTAACATGAAGAATGAATGGAGATTAGTAAACACTTTATATACAAAAAATGTTGCTTCCTATCAACAGAAAGCCTGAGACAATTAAAACCTTCTGAGGTAGCTGTACAACATAAACTGGAATAAGAAAAGTTTGTTTTACTGCTGAGGAAAAAAAAAAAAAAAAAAAAAAAGATTTGAATATCTGTAAGGGTTTTAAGAAGAATTTTAAGGGTTCTCTGAGCTTGTATATTTAGAATTCTTTAAACACAGTCAAAATATCATTACATTATTTGAAAAATTCAGATGTACCAAATTTTCTGATGCTTCAAAAAATCATATTCACTTCCCGAAAAAAATCTGGCTTGCCATAAATGCTACAGATATCCTAAGTAATTGTAATGTTCCTGTCTACTGATCAAGTGTCTGGCATAGAAATTTTCCATCATTATTTTATTTTTCTGTATTATACTATGGCTCTGATCTCTGTTTCAGTGGACTTGTGTTTTTCTCCTTTCACGGGTATACAAACAATATCAAAATTGTGATTTTTTTTTTTTTTTTTTCTTTTGTTCATCCCCAAAATACAAAATGATGGGAAACCAAGGAACTTTTTTCCCTCCTTTTCCTCTTCAGGAAACCTGACCCTTTCTCTTCAATACAAACTTCTCCCCACCATCCAAGGATATGTTTGCAGATTAGATTGTGTATAGTGCACTCTAAAAGGATTCAGAGATTCCTAATTAATGGCCCCACATGCAGACATTTTTTCTCTAAGGAGCACTGCTGTTGAAGAGTTTGGATCCATCTACTGGAACCCCAGCATTCTCCTGCTGTTAATGGAACTGCTTGAAATTGAATTGTCTTGAGATATGAGGCCATCCATATAGAATTCAGCCCCATGTCTTGATCTGAAATAGTCTAACTCTATCGACTATCTGAAATCGTCTGACCCTATTGACTGTATTGAATATGATGCGAAGCCCAGCTATTTACAGCAAGGACAAAGTTAGATTGCAGCCAGGGAAATGTAGGAAGAACTCTTTCACTATGAGAGTGAAAGGTAGTAATCTGTGTTAGATAGAAATTAGGCAGAAGGCAAGGCAGGATGGCAACTTAAGGTGCATCCAGCTGAGCATGCACATGTATTTCCCCGGAGACAAGTAGGGACGGCAAATAGTTGTGCCACTGCTACTTGTCCTTGGGGAGAAGTAGCATGTGCGCTCTGGTGCATGGCAAATTGCTCCAGTTGGAGTAGGGGAGGCTGCGGGCAGCACCTGAAATGGCCCCATCAGCCTTACCTGCGGTCCTGGGGTCCTCCTGGGGCTACAGCAGTGTCAATCCAGGAGCACAGAGCCTGGCCAGCTGCTGAAGTGTGGCTCTGGCAGACCGGGCTCTGGTTTTGGATGCCATATGCTGCAGCCACATGCATCACCCTGCCTTTTTTCTCTGTGGTGTTGTTTTTTTTTTTTTTTAAATATTGGGATTTCCTGGTACAGTATCTAATTTTGCTGCCGCACAGCAAATATGCAGCATGGTGAACGAATACACATGTGCCACATGCTTTTCACAGCACCTCAGAAAGCTTTGAGGTGCTGCAAACCACACGATACTAGCTTTCATAGGTGAGAGCCTACTTAATCATCAGATGCTAGTTCATTCACAGAATCTGTTGTAGTAAGCTGTTGCCTATGAAAGCTTATGCCTCTCTGAACCACTTACTCTCAAAGGGAGCCTATGACTCAGGAGGCTGTTCCAACATGCTGTAATTACAGTGTGTCAGAGCAGATTCAATTGAGTCTGCTGGAGTGTGGTAATAACTGCACTCCAGTTATTACCACTGTCTTGTGTATCAGTGTCCCCATGCTTCAAAATGGCAGGGGGGGGGCCCTTTTACAA
>NW_005841928.1:3289524-3290285 GCF_000455745.1 Alligator sinensis
TGAAATTCATCGAGCGTTTTAATTACAATGGCTCTTGGAGCCACTCCACCCTCCACTCCCAGAACACACATAAAAATGCCATAAAATGCAACCCTGTCCTGCCTTCTACTATGAGGATGGCTAGGCTTTGCAACAGGCTACCAGAGAGAATGTGAAACCTTCATTATTGGATATTTGTAAAAGTAGGTTAGACAGACAGTTGACAGGGACAATACTGCTTTGAGCAGAGGGTTGAACTAGGTCATAGAAACATAGAATAATAGAGTTGGAGCGGACCTTAAGAGGTCAACTAGGTCAGTGTTTCTCCCCCTGTGGATTGTGACCCAAAAGTGGGTTGCAAGAATATATGAAAGGGTTGCAAACAAACTTTAAAATGGATCATATTTTGCATACATTTTTAAAAGCATAGATACTGCTTGTGCTTTGCCATATGTTAACATTGCATACTAATAAACTCGGATCTGGGTTTACTGTTTGCCATGGAAAAATGTGGATTTCCTTCTTTATCCATGATTTTGTCCTTTAAAGGGGAAAAATGTGGGAAACTATGAGTTTACCCTTGTAGACTGGCAGAGTTCTAGCCTGCAAGGGGCTGCTTGGGGCTGAGGGTAACAGAAGGAGGGTGATCAGGCAGGGGTGCTATGTGCATTTGCACAGGTGCACATAACAGCCAGGCAGCATGGAGAGCATCTCCCGACAGGTAAATCTGTGGGGCGGGAAGGGGGTCATAGATAACATGTCAGGGAAAATGGGGAAACATT
>NW_005841928.1:3290365-3290886 GCF_000455745.1 Alligator sinensis
CTTTTGTTTCGCCCCCTGCCACTGTCAGGACCCCTGCACCAGCCACACTGCCAGCAGCATAAGGAGTAATGGATGAAGGGGAGGCTGCACTGGTCTCGCCGCCTCCTACCACCAGCCGCTAGCACGCCAGATCACAGCTCTACCCCACCACCATGGGCTGGCCATCACCACTGCTGCTATTCCCCTCAGGCTGCAGGTCTATCCCAGAGGGGAGGTGGGTGGTAAGCAGCCTTTGTGGCCTGAGGGGAGTGTTAGTGACAGCCAGGCCATGGTGGGGTGTAGAGCTGCATCCTGCTGCATGAGTGGCTGGTGGCAGGAGGAGGTGAGGGCAGTGTGACACCTTCCTTCCCTCCCCCCCCCCCCCCCCCAGTCTATCGCTCCTCATGCTTCTGGCAGTGTGGCTGGCATGGGAGTCCTGGTGGCAGGAGCAATGAGTCTTGCACCCCACTCTGCCCTCCTACACTGGGTCCTACCCTCTGGGCCATGGAGGCACTTCCAGCCTGTGCCAGTCTGGTTAGGCT
>NW_005841928.1:3290924-3296486 GCF_000455745.1 Alligator sinensis
CACAGGGCCAGGGGGCTGTTTTCTATTTGAACTATTTACTGGGTGGGGACTGGCTCTCAATGTTTACAGATGGGTCCTGGTACAAAAATGGTTGAGAACCACTGATTTAGGTCATCCTGAGGTCCTTTGCAAACCTACTATTGTATGACTCTGATTTGCATAGCTGTTTTAAGGGGGGAAAGCAGAATAGGCTAGATAATGAGGGCATTGCTGAGTTTGATGTGTTCTAGGTACTGGTTTAATCTTAATGTTGTTGTATTTTTACCTTGCATACAAAGTACATAAGGTAAAATCTTGGCTTCTCTGAAATCAGTGGAGTTTTGCTATTAACTTCAATGACATGAGATTTCACCTGATAAATCTTAAAAATGTAATAAAAATGAAAATATAGAAATTAATGTTTCTTCACATAGTTCTGTGGTGCTGTTTGACCTGACACAAATAAAATCATATGATTCAGGTAACCAACTGCACACTTTGAAGCATGATTTCCAAGAACATAGAGCTTGCAGAAGGATTTTTTTAAAACTACTTTGTGATCTGAAAACAGTGCAAAATAGCTATACATACAAATAGCAATTTTCTTTTCAACAATTCTTGAAGGAAAAAAAAAAGTGAAATTAATTGGGTTAAATTCTGCAGGAAATAATTTAGCCTGCTTTCTAATTAACCTATAGTTAGACTAGGAAAACAAAATAAAAATCTGTCTATGGTAAAATCTTCTGTTTGCTCTTCCTTCCTTGTTAAAATGCACAGAGATAATTTTTATTGGTAGCAATTTGGTTTTAGTGGATAACCAACAATTTATTATGAAATTCATGCCATATTGCTTTTCCAGCTTGTGGAAACCTACTTCTTTCATGCATAGCACTTTTTAATTTATCACCTCTTGAGAGCACTTAAGCAACTGTGATTCAATTAAATCCATGTTCAATGGCTCTGCCTGTGTTTCACACTTGGCTGATAAAAGAAAAGGATGGTATATGTTACAATTATTGATTGACTTCTGTTTATTTATGGTTTCAACTGAAAAGTCTTTAATGATCACTTTAATTTTGTGTGTGTGTAGAGTGCTGATCAAATAGAATACAGCCCCAAGTACAATCCATATTGAGAAGAGTTACATACTTTGCTTGAACTTTTTATTTGTTTATGTTAGTGATTTTGGAGCTCACAAAAGGATGCCAGACTGTGGCAATTTTGATTTATAAAAAGAAGAAAAAAAAAATAGTCCTTTCTTTCTGTCAATAACAGAATCAATTTGAGTGTGGGCAGTGGAAACTTCCTTAAACCACAAAATACCTCATAGTCTTCAGAAAGAAACGGAACCATCTCCTCTAATATAGCACTCCTTTACCAATAGACCTCATGCCACAATGTTCACTAGTTTTATTTGGCAGTCAAATAAGTTGGCCCCCCCGGCAAGTGCCATTTTGATCCCTATCCTCCAAAGGAATACCTGATAATTTGTGCCTAATGCTCACATGCTGTTTGTGGCATGCATGCTATGGATTTGGCCACCCCATCATAGCACTTGTTTAACACTGTTTAACAGGTGGGGAAGTTGAGGCACAGAACAGTGAAATTACTTGTCTGAGATCAGACGGCAGGTCAGGACAAAGCAGCGAAATTCTTTTCCAGAGCTTTGGTTACTGTATACTTTGTCCTCCCTTGTTGATTATTTAGTTTAGTCATGTCCAGAGAGGGCTGCAAGGAACTTCAGGGGAACCAACTAACGTAACAATAGATGGAATTTGACATTGATAAATGCAAAGGGAAGGCCTTGCAAGGAGGGAAAAGTGGAAAATTGGGAGGCTAAAATGGAAGGTCAAGTAGTGAGAGGCATTTAATGCATGCATGGGGTTAGCCTGCTTGATGTCTACTTCATGGACTCCTCTATTTGGCAGATCTTTCAGGTGATCAATTTGTAGAGGTTTACAAAAGCACAGCTTACACTTGTTTTCTGAAACTGGCCAGGATGTAGTCACTTAAACTATTTCAATAGTGGACAGGCAATATCATATCTCTGTAGACAGGAGCAAACTCAGGAGGGGCACAATGGCGTGGTCGAATCCCACTTCCACAGTACCGATCCATGGCCTAGATGCCTGGGTCCCCTGTGGGGTCCAAGTCACGACTGGGGACCCAGGCTAGAGTGAGACAACCTGGCACCCCATGCAGCTGCTCCTCGCAGCCCCTGCTGGAGTGATACAGAACTGCCCCCATGCTACCACTGATATTTCATTTCCAAGATCCTATTCTGAGCTTCTGCTTTTAGGAGCTGATACGTATCCTTTTTCTGCTGGGATGCAGTGTCATCTTGCCAAGCAGAATGGGCCCTTCTCTCCCAGTTAAGGAGGGCTTGGATCTTGGCATCACCAGTTCCATACCAGTTTTGTTGTCAATGGGTGATTTAGCCAATAGATTCAGCACAGGCAATATGGAAGGCAGTTTTAAACCCCTTCCACAGTTCCTCAATATTGCCTTCATTTGTGGGCAGGGCAGAGAGCTTTTCATGAAGACGGTGTTGGAGATCCTTACAGACCTTTAGGTCTTAAAGAGATGTGATGTTGAGAGGCCTTTGCATTGCTTTTGGCTGCTGTTGGTGTTTTGGAGCAAGCTAGATGTTCATAAAGAATCTGAAAAGACATCTGTTCAGCAGTCACCAGTTCCTTGCATG
Source organism: Alligator sinensis (assembly GCF_000455745.1). NCBI lineage: Eukaryota > Metazoa > Chordata > Crocodylia > Alligatoridae > Alligator > Alligator sinensis. The sequence continues at coordinate 3,293,605 of NW_005841928.1, forward strand.
ACTTGTGATATGATATCCATTCAGTCATGGGCTCTAACAATAACATAGCTGAGGTGCCAATGGTTAGAACGAGGCTGTCTCCAGGTAGTCTTGCATTTGTCACTGTGTGCAGATGGTGTTCATGATAATAGAACTGTACTCTGCATTTGCGCAGGAGAGGGATGCCATTGGAATTGGCTTTCCTTACTCCTTCCTTCACAGTGGTGCCACTCCCGAGTTCCAGGCTGTGTCTGACTCTGGCATTGAAATCACCTAGGAGAATGACCTTGTCCTCCTTGTGAGTATTTATTAGAACATGGGCATGGATGCAGTAGAATTTTTTTCTTTGATATCATCCTCAGCATCAAGCATTGGGGCATATGCACTGATGATATGGTTGTACCGGTTGTTGCTGAGTTTAATGTGGAGTATCATAAGACATTCACTAATTTCCACAGGGAGTCTGTAAGTTGATTGATGAACTGATTCTTGATGGTGAAGCTGATACTGTAAATGCATCTGTCCTGGGCTGGTTTCCCCTTCCAGAATGAGGTATAGCATCTACCATCTTCCCTCAGCTGTATCTTGTCCATTTGTCTCGTCTCACTTGGAACTGCAATGCCAATGTTGTTTCTTACTAGTTCCCTGGAGATGATAGCAGTACTTTCTGGTCATTTACTGTCTTGGTTGTCCATTTAAGGTGTGAAAATTTCATGTTGCAAAAATCATTATCATCTTATGATATTTTCAACTGCAAACTGTGTAATCCCACTGGATGGATTTATCTAGCAAGAAACAGAGAAGGCACCCTAAGTTTCGGGCACCTTTTCTACCCCCTCCCTATGCAGGGTGAGCAGAGGGGATCCTAAATAGGACTGCTTGGTCACAGTAGCAGCTGTTAAATTGCACTGCTATCTCAAACCAGGTAACAAGGAGAACAAGACATATCCATAAACGCATCTACTTTGCAAAGTTACTCCATAAAGAAGTCTTTGGTCGAACTTCGTTGCAAAAACTGATGTTTTGTGAACAAAACAAACTTCCCTGGCTTATTAGTCTCTCTCTCCCTCTCCCCCTCATGATTATAAAATATCACATAATAAAGTCTCCCTGGTCAGCAAGAATATTTGATTTGTTCTGTTGTTACAGGCCTTCCCTACTTCATTGTTGTTGCTATTTTATTTTTGGAGCAAGCAATTCTGATATGTTCTATATCACATTTTGTACTGCATGCTGCTTTCTGGTTATACCTTCCGTCTCTAATTCTGTACATAATGAACAAATAAAAGAAAAACAAATACAATAGTAAAATATGACATTTATCTTTTGCATCTCCTCTATGCTTTTGGATGTTAATATGCACATAATTTGTAGTGCTTCCAACACCATCAGAGTTTCAACAAACTACCTTTGGGATTCTAGTTCCACTTATGAGCTATTTTATCTCTTATTAAAATGTGACTAAGCAGTTTGGTAGGCTACAATGAAAAAGATACAGACACAGGTATTTAGACTAAGTTTTTGATGAATTGGCAAAAGCCATTTCATTGGGTATGGCATCATACATTTTTAGTTGGCAGTTGGCCGTTTGAGTGTGACTCTCATGATCTTTTTCCCTCCATTTTCAACTCCCATCCTACCCAGTAAAAGAGACCTGTTCTTTTTGGAAAGTTTCACAAATCTATCTGGCAAGAATTTAGACCCCAAAGACACATTTCATGCAGTCATCCCTTTTCATCTACCTGGGCATGTCTACAAGTAACTACTGCATATTTAATTTAGTACTTGTTTAATGAAGTACTAACTAAATGCGTACTAACTAAAGTTATTCCCTAGTAGTGCTGGCAAACAACTTTTTAGTGACACTACTGCACAGTAGCCTAATAATACTGCACAGTAGCATATTAGCACTGTCTGTGCCATGACACACTTTTTGCGCAGTGTTATTAGGCTACTGCATAGTAAGAACCTTGTGTAGATGTGCGCCCTGTTCAGTTATGTATGCCATATTTTTTTACCATACAGAATTAGATAACCCAATTTAATTTTCTCTCCTTTTGTCCTTTCATATGAGTAGCCTTTTTGGGTTATGTTAGGAAGAGAGAATATAGGAAGGCAGGTAGTATTAATTATGGCAGATAAACCACCACAAAAATGTGGGTCTTATGCTTAGAGGTAAATCAGCAAAAGAAATGGGAACACACATTTATAGCCTAAACTGTTGACCTTCAATCCCAAAATAGCTGCCTTTTCATGGATGATATTTCAGAGGAAGATGCCATAGTGATAGACAATAAGTATTTTTAAAGCTGAAAGCTACACTGCTTTTGAAGCATTACTGTACTTTCTGGAACTGGGTTACGAAAGACGGCAAATCTTATTGTTCTGTGAAAGTGGCAGGTTGGTGAAATACCTTTCTGTGCCAGTGGGTGTTCAGACCTGCATTGAGAGAGAAATGCATTCTTCTTACAAAACACATCAGTACAGTTTAATAATGTGCTTGTGAAACATCATAAAGTGTCTGCATAAATGAATCTGAAAAGCATCTGCTAAGCTCTGTGGAGCATAAAAGGCAGCATTGTTTGAACTGCCCTGTTTTCTGCCTTGGTGTCACTTACTGAGCTGTGTTCCAGCAGGTTGGTGTCAGACAACTACGGCTAGCACTAATCTTCTTCTAAAGGATTCCCTACTTGCTAGGGTAGGCTATCCTAGCAAGAGGAATATCAGAATACCTTTTTCTTCTAGGTGCTTTTATTTTATTATTCTATTAATTGATTTATTCTTTTGAATTTTATACTTATATTGGATAGGATTACTATAGAATTTAATTTATATAGGAAGACATTTATATTTTATTTCTATACTGTGCGGGCCGGGAGCGGTCTGAGGCCCTCGGGGGGGGG
>NW_005841928.1:3297100-3329837 GCF_000455745.1 Alligator sinensis
GGAGGGAAATAATTCAGCAGTGCCGAAGCACACACAAACAAAAATCACACCCTTGGGTTGTGACATATACATTTAAAGCTTTGCAACATATATACGTAGTAGAATTTTTATATAGGAAGAAATATATATTTCTATTTTTTATACACTTCTTCTTTGCACCACACCTACATTATTGAATTCATATAGGCGGAAAGCCATATTTCTATTTGTTCTTATATATTTTTCATTGCACCACATACCTACACTTTTGAATTTATATGGGAACTTGAATAAATTTTATATACTTGTAGATAAGGAAGACATGAAACACACTGTGAAGCATGGTGGAAAGGCAGGTGGCCATCCTTCAGGGAAGGGTAGAAGAGGGGGTAGAGGGAGAGCTGTAAATTCCACCCCCCAAACTGAGATGCAGCCTCTTTCCACCAGCTAGAAGAGATGAGGCTTCTACAAGCAGCAAGGAGAGGGGAGCAGTGCTAGTGCCACTGTCTGTGCCTGAGACTGCATCCCCTCCATGAGCACCAGCCATAACCCTGCCCCCCACCGCCATCACCATGATGACAACAACAAGCAGCAGCCCCAGCACCAGTATGGCAGCCTACTCCACCCCTATTTCACTTCACTGAGATCACCCAGAGCACTGGGGAGATGCTTGCTGTTGATGGCCAGCCCTTCTCCTTAGTTGAGTGGCCAGGGTTCAGGTGGCTCATGGTGCTCATGCCCCATCCTACCAAGTGCCTGCATGCACCACCCTCAGCAGGACAATGGTACTCTCCCTGTATGAGGCATGCAGGGAGTACTTGAGGGAGGAGCTGCACAAGGTAGGTCTGCAGGTGGCCTTACACTTCACCTCAGACATCTGGAGAAGCTGGGGCAGAGATCATGCCTACCTCTCCCTCACAGGGCACTGGTGTGACCAGTCAGGACATCAGTGGGCTCTCCATCAAGCCAAGGTGATGGATTAGTCCCACATGGCAACTGAGATCATGGAGGCCATGAACTGCTTGGTGCAGGGGTGGCTTGCTGGGCAGAGTGAGCTCACCTGTGGGTTCATGGTCACTGACAATGCAGCCAATATGGTCAAGGCAGTCTGTGATGCTAACTTTGTTAGCATCCACTGTGTGGCACATAAGTTGTACCTTGTTGTCAGGGAGGGGTACAGGGCTGCCAGTGACAGTGCTATCACCACCAGCAAGCTCATTTCCAAATGCAGGAAGGTGGCAGGCTACTTCCACTGGAGCATCAAGGGAGGCATCCTGCAGCATAAAATCATGCAGGATGTGGAGGCTCAGTGGAACTCCACATTAACTGATGCTCGAAAGGCTGGTGGAACAACAGAAGGCCATCCATGAGATGGCCTTGCTCGGGGAGATTGGGATTAGTGGCCCCCTGAACAGAGCTGAGTAGGATACCATCTCCCAGTTCTTAGTGGTCCTCAGGCCCTTCCTCGAGGCCACTGAGACCCTCAGCACTGCTGATGCCCTCCTTAACTAGGTGATCCCTGTAGTGAGAGAATTTCAGAGCCAAATGGAGAGCTTCCAGGGGATCAATGTTCCTGGCAAGCCTCTGTCACCAGACATCCGGCACTGGTGGGGCAACTGAAGGAGGGCCTCAGGAAATGGCTTAGAAAGGAGATGCCATAACCTCCAGCTAACACATGCACACAAAGTCCTGGCTGGGGAAAGTCCAGACCTGTTATGTTTTTGACAGGCCTGAGGCTTGCTGGTTGCAGTGGAGTTGAGGCTCCAGGTGAGTTCAGCTTAGCTGCCTGGGATGCCAGCTTTTGGGTTGAAAAACCCTTTGAAAAGCCCTAAGACAGACACAATCGGTCACACAAGCACCCAAGTCACAAGTTTTGCCTGTCAGCAGCCTGATGTGCAGCATCCCAGAAACCCCTGCACCTATCTCCTTGAAACTTGGCAGACTTCATGGCCTCAGAAGGGGCTAGTAGGCCTGCATGTTTCATCCAAATCAGGGAAGAAATGACAAAGTTATAGGCTGTTTTGTGCTTCTCCATTATAGCCTATAGGTGAAACGTCGAAACAGCAAAACTGTTTCGACAAAACAAAATGGATCAGTGGTTTCGAAATGAGAAAAAATTCTAAATGAAACACTGTTCCATCGAAATGCAACTCGAAACAGAACGGTACTATTTTGCACAGCCTTACAGTGCATATATGTCCAGTTTAGGGGAGAGGTTTAATTCCTGTATAACATTTACTATATTAACTGTCTTATCCTCTTAATGCTTAAAAATAGCATTGTATGTTTGTCAAATGTACCCATTTGGAATACAATTTAAATTAATTCCTGCCAGAATGTTATTAAGATTCTGAAAGGATCAGGTAAATTTTACCTATGTTTACAAATTGTCAAGGTATCACAGAGCTTTGATTACTGTTTGAAAAAGATGAAAGGGGTGAAGATGCAGCACAATACATTTGGCAACAATAATTGTGTCTTTGGAGCCACCTGATGCACCACTTGTTTTTTTGAGAAGCTGGTATGCTGGTAAATAAGTCACTCAATGAGCAATTGAGGTTATCCACACTTGTCAGGAGGCTGATGGAGATGAATACAGTAGCAACTGGGAAGAAGGTATTATGGAAGCTGAGTATTCAATAGCAACAGATTATCAGGTGATGGTTTAGTGATGAAATGGCTTACCACACAAAGTCCCTTTTTTTTTTAAATTTTTTGTTTTGTATTACATTTACTCCTATTCTTTCGGAAAGTGCTGTGGTATAGTAATGAATATGCTCAAAGTCTGGGGACAGTTCCTGGACACCATCTCTGTTACAAAGACAGAATTCTTTACCAGAGAAGGCACAAGTACCTTTGCGATGAGAAACTTAACAAATGAGATGAATAAAAACCAAAGCGTATGTGTCCTTCACTTGATTCCTGTGAGAGGCAGCTGAGAAGGCCTTTGCAGCAGCCAAACCTTGAAATGTTAAAGCAGTTAAAGACAGCACAGCCAAGTCAACAACAGAACCATAATATTCATAACCATAGCACTAAATGTTGCCAGCAAAGTAGATTTATAGAGTTTGGCTTCTGAGTTCCTCAGTTGCTGGGCATACTGTGTGTGTGGCCAGGGGTGTAACGGCATGTTCCTGGTGAAGCCAAGATTGAAGACAGTGTTATCACACAATGAAAAAGAAAGTCTGAGACTATCCTCAGCATATAATGTCTATCTTCTGTTTTGTTGTTCTCAGTCCAGAGGGCAGAGAAAGAAAAACAGCTGCAGGAGCAGCAGTAAGATTTAGGTTCTTATGTGGTCAGAATTTCAGTTTTATGCAGTGGTCAATGAGATTTGTAATTTATGTGGTTATGTTAAAAAATCCAGCTGTTGGAGCTATGTTTTGCTCTCAGATGCACGTGTGTGGCTTCCATGCTTCAATGGTCACTATGTGGGTAGCATTTGGCTTCGTGTGTGCATGTTCATATAGACACGGACACATGTATGAGTCTGTGCATATGTAGTCCTATAGTAACAATGAGAGGAGACAGCTGTTACTGAGCCAAATATTCTTCAGTGCAGACTGGTGGTGAAAAGCTGAACATTCCTCTTATTCCTGTGCTTCTAGATGGAATTTTGGAAATATTAGTGTTCAGCAATGTTCTCAGAAATTGTAGCCCACCCAGTGCAAACGGTGAATCAGTTCTGACCAAGAGAAATCTATTCCAAGTCTTTGCCCTGAACCTTGACCTGAACTATGCCTGAACTTTTGGGGAATTTTAAAATAGTTTTGTATTTTATTTTATTTTTTTGCAATTTTACCATAAAAATAAGGCAGGCAAAAGACTGAGCATTCTGGGGTTGTTTTTTTGTCTGAAGCAGGAAACTGTGATCAAAACATCCAAGAAAAGCTATTTTTGCTGTCTTACTGACCCTGCCAAAGCCAAGTTGTACTGGAAAACTTTCAAGAAATCCTGTTTGAGTTATTTCCAGTCTTGCATCCAGGCCAGGGAGGCTTGGATAAGCATCTGAAAGTCTGAATGCTTATCAGCTGCTGCTTACTCTGGTTTCTTCCTATATACAAGAGAACTCAGACAAATCACCAGTTCTCCACTGATGTGGCCCTTCCTTTATGATAGCTCTGATTGGTTCTTCACTCACATAGATCAGCCAATTGGAAGAAAATCTTTATGCCAAACTGAATCTATCAATTAATGTCCTAGTACTTCTATTTAGAAAAGGCCTCCTCTTATGCAAGGCGCTCATTCCTTTTTTCCTGTCACAAGGTTATTTACTGTGAGGCAGCAACATGCCAATAATTTAAGCAACAATAGCATAATTGAAAAAATGACCTGCTTTCTGTGAACACAGCCCTTCCTCACTTTCTTTTCTCTAATGTTTGTAGTTCTCATCAGATCATTTCTAAAATTAAAACATGATGCTTTTGTAAAGGGCATTATTTTATTTGTAAAGTGACTGTCAAATTTTTTTCAGGTGCTCCTGAAATGAGGATGGAGATGAGGTGGTTTATTTGGACATGAAAATGCAGTTGTAGCAAGTTACTTTTAATATTTTTTTTGAGATAAGAGTTGAAGTTTTTCTTTTATCACTTTATTTCCCCTCTGTGGCGTTGGTCAGGCCGCAGTTGGAGTACTGTGTCCAGTTCTGGGCGCTGCACTTCAGGAGGGATGTGGACAGTATCGAGAGGGTCCAGAGGAGGGCAACCAGCATGGCCAGGGTCAGCAGGGCAGGCCCTATGAGGAGAGGCTAAGGGACTTGAACCTGTTCAGCCTCCACAAGAGAAGGCTGAGGGGGGATCTAGTGGCTGTTTACAAACTGACTGGGGGGGGCAGGGCAGTGGAAATTGAGTGGGACTCTGTTCCCCTGGGCACCACTGGGGGTTACTAGAAATTACGGCCACAAATTGTTAGAAAGAAGGTTCAGGCTGGACATCAGGAGGCATTACTTCACAGTTAGGGCTGTCAGGCTCTGGAATGGGCTCCCAAGGGAGGTGGTGCTCTCTCCTACCCTGGGGGGATTCAAAAGGAGGCTAGGCAGATATTTGGCTGGGGTGATATGACCCCAGTACTCGTTCCTGCCTGGGGCAGGGGATTGGACCTAATGAACTGTTTAGGTCCCTTTCGACCCTAAGCAGCATGATACTATGATTTATACTTATCATAAGGAGTTATTTATCTCTCCTTCATTTTCCACATAGCTATTTAAATTTGGGGCAGGTATGTGGGGTTATTTTGAATCTTAACTAAAACATTGAATAATTCTGGTTGGAAAACTTAAAAAAAAATGATAATTAGAATCAAAACAGAAATGAATTCCTGAAATCTTTCATGCTTATTTTTCTGCTTCCTGGACAGTACTATAATTAAAATTGTATTTATATTTCAGTTTAAGGTTTGATATTCAAACCAAACATCTTTTTTACAACATAGTTAATTGTTCAGTTTTCATTTCTTTTCAGATATCTCTTATCCCAGTCAGTATAAGCGTATTTAGCTAAGATCTTAGGGAAGCCTTTTCAGTTAATTTTATCTGTGTAATAAGACTTCTTTATAAGCTTATTTTAAAGTATTCAAATCCAAATTCAGGTTGTAATTGAATTTACTTTGAAATAAGTCAATAGTTGAAAAAGAATATCTCTGTACAATTGAAGTGATGATTGTTGTTATCTAATCTGACCTCCTGTGTAAGACACATCATAGCTCTTCCTAGAATTAGTTCTTGTTTGAACTGGAGCACTTCTTTTCGGAAAAAAAAAATCTAGTCTCCGAGTAGTGGGATAGAGAAAGGAGGATAGCTAACCATCCTGAATCTTCAGACAGGACACACTACCACCTAAACAGGAAGAAACTATAGTCAGCTTAGTGTGGTTCTAGGAACTGGCTAATTAGTTCTCATGATGACAGAAGCAGTTATCAACTTGTGTATTAGCTATTCCATTATTTTTTGAAGATCAGTGTTAGTCTGACAACACTGGCCATCTTGTTCACCCTTTTTAAATATCAGCATAGCATTAGCTTCCTCCCAGTCTTCTGGAACTTTGCCCATGTTCCAGGAGTTATTGAAAATCAACATTTATGGTCCAGAGAGCTCCCTCAGCTATCTCTTATAGTTTAGTTTGAGATTTCTCTATAATTCAAAGGTCATTACACCATGAAGGATTACAAGAATTTCCCCCACAAGATCTTGGATGATTGGATATGAACTATAAGTAGCAGAGAGGATATTAACAGACTTGATTAGGAAATACTTTTTCTGTCCAGTGATTTTTTTTTTTCAAGATTTCAAAAACTTCTTTGTTCTACACAGGGGGGAAAACCAAGACCTTTGCAGATGTTGAGAGAGAGACACCCTGATAAAACGCTCACCTGAGAGGTAAAAAGATGGCAGGGCAGGGATATGAACCAGGGTTTCCTAAACATTTTGGCTATGCTGTTGTAAAGATTCATATGAATAATTTTGTTTAAATAATTTACTATTAGGTAGAGCAGGGACTATGAACTTAGACTTGTCTCAGCTTGTGTAAATACCCTAACCACTTTGCTATATGGTCAGTATTTCTTTCATTTCTTGTTTTCAGAAAATGTAAGTATTTATACATAACAGCTCCCTAAGAGTGAGTGTTACTAGAAGTAATCTTATAACCCTTGAAGTTTAGTCAATAATGTAGTGGTCAAGGAACCCACTTGAAATGTGGGTAACCTGTGTTGAAAATCTTGGCTTGAACTGAGGTCAAATTGTTTTATGACTAAGGTCCCTGACATGCATTACATGTAAGATGCAATTAACAGGTTAATTGTGCCTTAAACGGTAACCCAGCCACATGTTCAAGTCAAGCTAAGGCATGAACCACAAAGTTATTCTAAGTATAACATGGAACAACTTTGTGGCTTGTTTCTATCACACTTTAAATTGAATGCGTGGCCAGTTGGAGCTACCCCACGACAGATCCCAATCCTAAGTGTTGGGATTCAGCATAGGGAAACCCCTTGTCTCCTATCCAATCAGGCTGAAGCCAGAATCAGTCCCTGGACCCCAGACCTCACCCCTGGAGGCATATGGGCACAATAAGCCTGACATTGGGGAACATCTCCCCTGTGTTTGGCTCACTGCACACTAGACTTTTAAAAACCATGTATGCAGCTGAACTGTACATGTGGTTGTCTGATATTCCTGGTGCCTGGGGACCCCAGGATCAAGGAGTCTCTCCCTGATCTCAAAATCCCTGTGCACTGGGGATTTCAGGAAACTGTGTGCAGCCCCAAAGCTGCACCCATGGTTTCTAAAAGTCCCAGCATGAAGGAACACCAGGACTGGGGAAAGTTCCCCAGATTTTGAGGTCTCCAGGCTCCAGGACCTGTAAAAACCACATGTGCTGTCCATCTGGGTGGCACACTTATTTCTGTGCATTGGGATGTATAAAAACCACATGTAAAACCCAGCTGGGGTTTTGACAATCAGCTGATTATTGGCTGGGGGCAGGGACCAAACTATGGTTGGTTACAGACTCTGGCAGTTCCTGGACCTAGCTGACAATCAGCTAATTCTGCGCACCAAGCTTTCTATCTGGTAGTCCAGGATCATGATCCCAGGCTCCCCCTGCACTGGCAAGTATGGTGCAGTTTAGATCTAATTCCCAATCCCCAAATCGTGCAACCTGACATAATACATAGCATGTCAGAAGGTGCAATTTTGGGGATTGTAGATCAGATCCCATCATAGCTTGAAATGAACGTCTGCCAGTGGCCTAAGCTATTTTCAATCTGGTACATTCCTATGAATGTTTCTGTTTAAATTAGCATTTTCAAATAAAAAAGAATTTCATTAAAAAGTTCCTAATCAATTCAAGTATTGAAGAAATCATAGAATAGAAGAATCCAGTAAATCTCTGTAAAGCATGCTGAGATCCTCAGATGAAAGCTGCTATGGCAACTTATTTACTGATAATTATATCTTTTCAGTAAGATTAAGATTAGTTAATTCCTGTTACCACTGTCAATACAATTATACTAATGTTAAAGCATAATATATCTGTGCATTTCTGAATACATATATGGTGACAATAAGTCATTAGGAGATTTCACCCCCTATTCTCATGTTCTGGAGATCAGTGTGTATGTTTGTGTGTGTGTGTGTGTGTGTGTTTCAAAACAGTCAGTAGGTTGATAGATTTCTACAGAATACAAACAAATGTATTTTAATATCACAAATTATTTCAGAGTTTAATCTGAATAGCAGGGGGATTATCAATAGGGCTATAAAGGTAGACTACTCTAATATCATACTGATCCATCATTCATAAAATATATAAAAATGTGTGGAGTTTGGATTTAGACTAAAGGCAACCTCCCAGACTGGTACTAAATAAGCAATTTAACTCATTTTATTCTTTGATCATAGGCTCTGAGTGTAACAGACAATAACACTCCTTATTCCCAATTACATGCAATAAAACTACAGGAAATATGATTTAATTTAGCAAGGATTTAAAATGTAACAATTTTGTGCATCCCAGAGCATCAATATGGAACAGAGCAGCTTCAAAAATAGACAATGAATACCACATGGCTACATGAAATGCCTAGAGGTATAAAAGAAATAAATCACTTATTTCAAGATGAGAATTTCATTGTCCTTTGCAACTCATCAACACAATTATAGCATGAATAAATCACAGACCTAGAAGTTTTTATAACAATGAAATATTCAGAATGACAAAGAATTGGACTCAATAAGAATAATATTCCAGATAAACCATCAATAATACATTTGTTGAGAAGTCGTAAAGGCAGTGATATATGCAATATAATGTATGCATATTGCTGTTTCAAAACAAACATGACCACATAAATATAAGAGAAATATGGAGCAGCAATTCATATGCCATAATCCTGATGGTAAAACCCATGATTATGGGCGTTATCCTGCAATCCACATTCATAATACAAGACTTTACTCAAGCTAGTAACCCTGTCAAGCATTCCCACATTGAGTGCTATAAATCCTATTGGCTCTTCTTGTATAAGGTATCAAAACTCAGTGTTTTATTTTCTGAACCCACTACAAATTTTTTGCCTACTTTTGTTCATCTTTTGCCTTAACAACTGCTACCAATATCTTGTGGATCTTCATATATTATCTCACCCAACACTTAAGTTTCATATTTCAATTTAATCGCCTTCTCCTGTAGTTCTGACCTGGTTATTTCCCTCTTTGATTTTGTTTTTGGGGGGTTTTTTCAGGCTTCTTCTAGCCTTCTCCATGTGATACCATTAACATGTACACATGATGGAAATGTCACTTTGTGTGGCTTAATGGTGTCACAGATTATGTGTGCAAGACTTTTGGGGGTTTTAAATGACTTTGTATCATTGTAACTACATCCAATGTAGTTTAATATGCAACTTTGCAAATTGTAGTGATGCAGCAGTCACCTCCCCTCCCCCCACCCCGGCCACGGGAGAGGCAAGCAGGCTCTGCCAAAAAGAAAAAAAGGTTCAGGCCCCTCACTGCTTCTGCCTTCAGCAGGCACCTGCTAAAGGCATAAGTGGTGAGGGGCCCAATCCTGGGAGGGTGAGTAGCTGGCAGGCCTGAGAGCAAGAGTCCTCCTCTCTGCGGTGGCAACACCAGGTGGGTTGCTACTGGACCAGGTGCTGCCCCAGCTTGCGACTGGGGAAGAGTTGGATCGGACTGGGTGCTGCCTTCAAGCTAGGGCAGCACCTGGCCTACTAGCAGCTCACATGGGTGGCCCCAAGGGGCACCGCTGCTGTGGAGGAAAGGACTGTGGTCCTTTGCAGCTCAAAGGCCACTCAGCCCACTGGCAGATCACCCCCCAGCTGTGGAAGAGGTGTGCAGGCTCTCTTGAGAAAAAGGATAAGGCCCCCCGCCGCTTCTGCCTTATTGGCCCCTGACCTGCAGGGGACCCTGGTTCCTCCCTCCATGGTGACAGTGCCCCCCAGGACTGCCTAGGTGGGCTGCTAGTGGGCCAGGTGCTGCCCCAGCTAGGAGGCAGCACCTAGTTAGATCCAACTCATCCCTAGCCTGCCAGGGCCTCCAGTGCCCTGTGTACTGTCTCCGCTGCCTTCCTGCCACCTGGGACTGCCTGGGAGTGGGCAGTGTGGGGAGGTGGAAGGAAGGTGGCTGAGTGTGCTGGCAGCCAGAGAAAGTGGCAGGGATGGTGCATGGGGTTTTTATTCTATGCCCCTCGCCGTATTGTGATGGAAAAATTGAAGTGGTTTAGTCCACAGGGTTTTATTCTATGCTCCACTATTTCAATTTAGGATGCATAGAATAAAAACTTGGAGATTAAACCCCCACCATATTTACAAGCACTCCCAGACCGCATTCAGCCAGCTCTGCACCTGGGGCAACCATGGCACACAAGGCAGTTCCAGCTATTGTGCTGCTGATTGCAAAGGTGCTTTTGTTGTAGCTATTTTTGCATTTCCCCCAAAGGTAGTACCCTGGTTGCCCCCTTCAGTTATGCGACTGTCAGTTCCTCATATTCTAATTATCATTTCTGCTACTAGTGTAGTCTTTAGGGAAGGATTTTTGTGGATGATATTTTTTTATTGGACCATCTATATAATTGGGAGGGATAGAGACGAGCTTTTAAATTCCAAGCACTTGATATTAATTATGCAAAAGGTTGCCTCCCTCAACTATATAGTTAGTCCAATAAAAGATATTATTACCCACAAAAATCCTTGCCCCACTCATTATCCTTGTGCTATCACAGGTACTACATTATCCCCACTCTTACTTAGATGAATAAATGTCACAGAATCAAATATTTAAGAAGTAAGTTTCAGATGCTTTAGAGAGTAGCAGCTGTTCATTGTTGGTTGCTGTTGTTTATGGTTCCTTATATTCTATTAGTGGTGTTTATGCTATCATTTAGTATATAATTATGCTAGTAATGATATAAGTATTGAAAAACTTCAGGGACTATGTGAGACTCAGCTGAGAGAAGCAGTAAATCCATCCTGTATCTAAGTTCTGATACAGTTTGCATGAATCTGATCAGTACAGAATAAGGAAGAAACACCAGAAGAATTCATATTTGGAGTTTCTCTAAAGGTGATTATCAGGTAACCACAGGTGTATTTATATTCTTATTGCTTTCACTTTTCAAATTAATGCCATTCAGCAGAACTCAGCACAACAGGTCTAAAGGAAGTTTGAACAGAAGATGTTGCAAGACTGCCAGGGTTTGTAGCTGGTAAATTTTGAGAACACTAGTTCAGTTAAAAAGTAACTATTTTTGTGAAAGGTAATGGGCCCAGGCAGCATGCAAAATTAAAACTGTGAGCAAATGAAACAAACACATAGGCAACTTCTGTCGGGGCACTGGTGAGCTGTTTTCAACAGTTAACAAAACCTGGGAGGCTAGCAGGACACTGAAGTAAACTAAGAAATTAAAAATAAACTGATATTAAGGCAACATGATAAAGAAAATCACCTGCTTTTTCTACTGCAAGTTGGATTATTTTTTAATGGTTAAAATGAGAAGTTGGCTCCAGCTGCAGTTTCTACTTGGCATCTACTGTTTGGATGCAGTTTGGTTCCAGGTTTGGTTGTGACCTTCTCTTTCCGAGTCTTTGGACAGTTCAGATTTTTCAACAGCAATGTGTTTTTCTTTATACCAATAGTAATTTAGACGGTTCACTACCTGATCACTTGAGTTCCTGTCTGTGATGTTGCAACACTTCCAGAGCTCAGGTGCCATTTTTTGAAATCCAGAAGAAACGATTGATTTTATTTTTTAAAAAACCTGGTTGTATGTGATGTAAGGTAATTAATCTGTGTAAAGTAATTTCCAAGTGATGGCATACAGTCAGTTTGCTCAAGAACAACTACATTGTTTCAAAAGGATGAGATCTCAAAGAAGACTTTTAATCACATTTTCACTTCCTGCTGGGTAAATTTTAAAGTCTGTCCACTTTCTTCTGCTTTATGCCAATTGCTATGTTAGATGTGCGACATTTGAATATAGCCAATCGGAGAGAGATAACTGAACTACGGGAATTGTTTTTTCATCTAGAATATCAACCTATCAACTATCAAAGACTGGGGAAGCCACTGTAATGGGATTTTGACTTGTGATTTTAAGAAAGGATAAATGATCTGTTATTTCAGGGATCAGAAATCTATGGCCTGAAAGCTGGATTTGGCTCATGGAACCACTGGATCTGGACCATGGACATGGGACTTCAGTGGCAGAGGGTTTCAGTTACAGGCACTCTCCCACTGCCTTTTTAGGGACAAACACTGGCAGCAGCTTGGTCCTAGTACTTGCTCCACCCTGCCACCTCTGACTTGGGGTTCCAGCCTGCAGCTTGAACAGCTTGCCTGCCCCTATACTATTTCATAAGGTTCCAGGGCCAGGAAACTATCTATGATAGAGTGAAATTGGGTATTTTTGATAAGTTCTTAAATGGGAGGTACTTAAGGATCAATTTTTTGGAAAATACAGTCACTGGTCTAATGTACCTCCATTCCTATCTATAAAATGGGAGAAATAATCCTTTTTTGTCCATCCTTTCTGCCTTGCCTATTTAGATCATAAGCTATGTAACCCTCTTGACCTGTGACTCTAGATCTAGTGCAAATGTCTGTCTCTGCTATGGCCCCATGACTATAATAGTATACAAATGATAAATATTAATAAGATATTATTTTCTACCTTTGATATATAATACTTGTGGTTAGAGCTTTAAATCATCCCTAAAAAGAAGGAAGAAGGGCTACCAGGAAAACTAGGAAATAATAGGAAGACAAATAAAAGTAATGTTTTTCTGTCCATCAGCTATGACAATGTGAGTATTAATACATGTCCACACTAGTTTTAATTTAAAGAGGCCTTTAAAAGGAGAAAAAGGTAAAAGTGGAGAGTGGTAAATGTCCTCCTCTCTTCAGCTTTTAAAAGATTCCTTAACAGTAACTTAGTGCAGAATATCCATCACTGTTAGGAACAGAGCATAAACTAGCTCCTTGGATCTCTTTACTGTACTATAACTTATCTTTGCCAGCAACTGTCACCCCAATAACAACTTAAAGTTTTCCCTTGGCTTCTTTCTCACAAATACAACAGTAGCCAGGGAAAATGATTTACTGTGCCTACAGAGGCAACACCAGAAGAATAGATTTCTATTACAACAGTGCAGTGACAAGCACAACATGTTAATTCTACAGAGCTCTCCACCAACATAAAAGAACTATTCTCAAGAGCCTATTTGACTGGTGGAGTGACTTGGGCACTGCAAATATTGTTGTGAGTACAAGAATAGTAACACTATTGTGAGAGTCTCTGATGAGGACTGAATGTAATTTTATGGCAGAAAATGGATCCTGACTTGTTTTTTCTTAGTGCTGTAGAAGTAAAAAGATGGAATAAATGAGTAGGACTGCAGTGTTAGAGATTACCTCATTTAAGAGCCATTACATTAAAACTGTAAAGTTTTGATTATTGCTACATTATTATAATGGCTGTTGTGTTACAATGGCTATTGATGTACAACAAATTACAAGCCTAAATATACATATTACAGGGATGCCCATTATAATGTTACCCACGTTAACCAGTGTGGATCTTTGTTCCCCTCTAGTGGGTGGACTATGAAAGTGGTTTAACATTTGAGTCTCCTGTTTTCTTTAGTTAATGGATATCCAGTTAAATTCTCAAAGATATTTAGATGCTTCACTCTTACTGATTTATAATAAGATATAATTGAATAAGTTAAATAACTTTATGGATCTGGGCCTTAATTCTATTTCTTGAATAATGGAGGGTTCTGCTTTCGGACTTCGAGATCTTGAACTACCTACCAGTAACCCATATAAAACACATCTTCATAGGATCTTTCACACAATATTAATTTGTCATTCATAAAAATATAGAACATGAGGCTCCTAACGTGAGGGGAACTCTAATGTCTGAGAACAATGGGGACTTCAACTCAGAAAGAAGTTTCCCTAAGCAATAACAATGTTTTTCTCCTTTTAAACCTAACTAAAAATAATTTTTAAAATAAAATGTCTTTATTTATTGACCTGCTCTGTCCTTGGTGATGAATGCAGAGATGTGAACCAGTATAAACATCATAGGAACAATTCTGTAAACTGGCACAAGTTTTTGGAGTGTTTTGGTGTCAGTTTATTTGCATTTGTTACTGCTTTCTATAAGGAAAACTTTTACCTTACTCTATCCTCCAGAAACATTTAGCTTGGAACCAAGTTTCTTGCTTTCTGTTCATTTGTTTTTATAATCAGCATAGAAAGTATGAGGATATTATAAAGTATTATTGAATGTAAATGTTAAGTAGCGCAACTCCCACCTCCATTAGAGCTGCCAGTTATATAACCTAATTGGAGGATCTACATTATAAGGTTGTAGGATCTCCTTCATTGGAGGCTTATGAAGGAGGCTAGATAAACTCTGGATAGGGATGCATTTGTGCAGGGGTTTGGATCAAATGACCCTTGAGTTCCCTCCCAACCCTTCAATTCTAGCCTTTCTCTGATACTCAGACTGTCCAATGCAAACATATATTTGTCTGAAACATAGGTTTTCCCTTCATCGGTATTGCTATACAGCTCTGAATTTTTCCAAAATAGCCATGATATGTCTTTAAAGACTGAAGGGAGCAGTACAACAGGTGTGGTTTTAATGAGAAGGTGAACTGCAAGCTCCACAGTCAGTAAACATTTCAGATTTTGACTATTACCTACTTGTAAATTATCTACGGCTAAATTGCAACCTGAGAATTGTTTAAGTCATCATGAATAATTAATAAATCTGAGAGAATTCCAATCTTTTCACAGAAAAAGCCAAAATCCATTGAATAAATAAAATATTCATTACAAATGATTCACCCATCACTGTTATATGCTCATTTATTTTAGTTTTCTGTCGATATTTCAGTTGATATTCTCACTGAAGGATTCCTTCAATAATAAAGAGACCAGCTTAGGGGCAACAAAATAACATTGCCTGAATATGTCTGCAAGAGTTGTATATTGAAGCAACAAATCACCAAAACATTAAAATAATTTAACTTTAAACACATGACCTTTATTTCTTTTTGGTCAAAAGAGTCAGCTACGTGCTTAAGACTAATTAACATCAATGGACTATAAATATTGCTTAAGTGCATTCTTCAACCAGGGTCTACTAGTTAAAGTATTTTCCTGTCATGAGATGGACCATTTGACTTTTTATGCATGCAGCATTTGAAAGAAGGAACCTGAAAACACCATAGTTGTCTATCTAAAAAGGATTCTCGCTATGTGTCTGTATTTAATGTATTCTCTTCTTTAGGATGACAAGGTTCTTTGGGTAAATGTGAGATCAACGAAATAGTTGGAAAAAAATGTTCTTTGCAAGCTTTCAGGTACAAACACCCTTCTTCAGGCACAGGGAGAGTTAGTTGTTGCTGTGTGCGCTCTCCTGGGCGGAATGGAAGCCAATAAGCAAAATGCAGGTTGGTGAAAATACAAATACGTAGCAGTGAGGATCAAAGGCCCTGTGAAAATAGGTGTGACAAGTGGGGGGGGGGTGTTGGAAGTGATGATAGCATGTATCTGGTAAAATGCAGACAGGTTACCTGGGGTTATCAGATGTCAGGCAGGTTATAGTGTGCCATAAATTCAATGTTTATATTTAGTGCATGATTTTTTCTATCCAGTAGATTTCTGAAGTGAAGTTTGTAGGCTCATCTATGAAAGGTGTTTTGTACATTCCTTCTGAGGTCCAGAACTGAGAGACTGGAGAGAAAGTGGTTATCTTGTGAGAAGTGTGCACCCACAGGTAGTTAGGTATTCTTGTCTTCAATAGATTTTTAGTCAGAGCTCATTCTGGTGCGCAGTCATTGATTGGTTTCTCCTACATATTTTCCATCTGGACATTTAGTGCACTGGATGAGAGATTACATTTCTGGAGGTGCAGATATAAGACCCAGGAATGATGATGGTTCTGTTGTGTGGTATAGTTGTTGTGGGGGTGGTGGAGATGTGGTGGTGGAGCTGTGTTGGCAGGTTTTACATTTCTTGTCCCCGCATGGTCTGGATCCATTTCCTATGCTTCTGGTGATGAGGTGGCGAGGTTCAGTTCTTGTTTAAGCTAGGATGGGTGGTTCTGGAAAGATTTCTTTAAGAATTGGGTCTTCTTCCTCCACGGTTGCCATGCTTGGCCACTGGAGGATTCTCCCCCTGTCACCGGTTGGCTGCCGGGGGGCCCCACTCTCCAGTCCTGCCCTGCTGGTGCCGACTTAGGAGGCACCAGTCACCCATGATTGAGGTGGGCATCTATTTGCTTTATGGCAAGAGACCACAGACACCTGGAGTTGCTTGCTTTCCCAGTGCCTCAGGCAGGCACTCCCCAGGGTTGAGGGCCCTCATCCTGCATGTCTTGGAACTCCTGAGTAGGATCAGGCTCAAGCTGCAGAAGCACCCGCCCACCTTTCCCTGCTTCCAGAGACATGCTTCTGGCAATCTCCAGGATGCATCTCTTGAGGCAGGGAAAGTCAGGGTTCACTGCTTCCAGACGTTTGCTCTGGTTATTGTCTGAAGAACACCTCTTGAAGCGAGAAACACATCACGTTGTCTCGCAAGATCAATGGGTAGGACAACAGGTGATGTGTTTCTGCCTAGTGAAGCAGATCAATTGTTCCAGGACACATCATAGCACAGCTGATCCACTTCATTTTGTGATGTCTATTTCCAGCCTTAGTGTTGTCCCATAGGCAAGAATTTTTAGAAGAGTGATATCTTTTATTGGACCAACTGCATGGCTGGAATAAAGTTAGGCAAGTTTTTGAATGCAAGACATTTTTCATCTGACTTTCCCATGGGCATTCAAGTGAAAAAGAATGTCTGCCATAGTTCTGCATCTCATCTGATATGGATTCCAGATATGTTTATTTATTGTACTCATTCTATTTTTTGAGTGAAATTATCCTCCACTGGGATAAAACAGTACATTTAAGGAATGTTGACATAATTTTGTTGACTCTCTTTACAAGGGTGAATTTCTTCTTCTTTATGTCACAATCACTGAACTTAGTATAGATACAGAGGAGTTAAAAATGCCCCCAACTATTTCTGTAGGAACTACCATCAATGGGCAACTTTATTAACCTTTATGAATAGATCCTGTTGACAGCTTGTTCAGATACTCTAGATTGCTTTTTAGAAGGATTTTTTTCATTTATTAGTCTTCACATAGTTTAGCTATTCTGGCATTACTGTTTCAGAGATTCCTGATCTCAGTTTACTCTTCAGATGGAGAGGGCACATCAAGAGACTTCCAGTGTCTGACAATAATTTCTTTCATAATTGCTGAAGCAACAAGGAGCCATCTGGGTTGTTTATGTGAGAGTATAATCATGCTAGTCTAGTATCAAGAAGTTGTTTGAAATGAAGAGTTATACTTTTGTATACCAGAGACCATGAAGATTTGATTTTGGAATGTTCCCACAATAGATGAGATAAATTTGTTTGGCTTATTGTTTCAGTTCTGTGCCTGAAATGCCTATTTACATTATTATAATGGGTGACCAGTGCAATTTGCTTGAAATATTGTTTTTCACAACCTGAAAGGAGGCAGAATGTGAGACCTAACTGGCAGCTTAACATTCCATTAACTTAGAACAAATATGTTTCTTTTAAAATCGGAAATAAAAAGAAGCAAGGGGAAGAAAGGCAAATCTTATGTCTTCGTTGTAAAATCTGGAATGAAAAGAGGGTACCAGTCCTTTGAAAATAAGCTGTATGTAGCAAACCAATACATTTATTACATGGGGCAAAAATTCTCATTTTTATTTTGTCACTTTTGAATTAAAAGTTTGAAATGTGGCAAAGCTTGCTTCAAACAGAATTCAGTTGTGACATTCTAAAAAGGTATTTCCATTTCCAGTCAATACAAACATAAGTTTTGAGCATATATCCTAATGTGCATAAGACCTGAGTGTCAACCAGGAGAGTATTATGTACAGACTTTGAATGCACATTAGTTGTATACAATTTTTCCCTATTAAAAGAAAATAAGGATGTGAGCGGTGCCATAGTGAGTTAAACTACTAGTCCATCTAGCCCATCTCTGACCATAGTGGTAGAGGCTTTGCAAAAGCAGATGAAGGCATATGAACAGGGCATATATAAAGTGATTGATGGTTCATTGTAATCCACCATGACTGGTTTAGGGATGTCAGAGGATATCCCTTTTCCTGTTCTGTTTAATAGCTATTAATAAACCTATCATATAAGAATTGGTCGAATCCCTGTTTGCACTTGCCTATACTATCTGCTTCTACAATTTTCTGTGACAATGAGCGCCACAAATTAACTGCACACTGAAGAAAAAAAAAAAAAGAAAAGCCCAAAACAACAACAAAAAAACCTGTATTCTGTTAATTTCAGCAGGTACCCCTGTTCTAGTATTCTGGGATTTGGTGAATAACAGTTCCCTGTTCACTTTATCCACACCTTTCATGATTTTATAGACCTCTGTCATACCATTGCTCAGCCATCTTCTTTTCAAACTGAAGAATCCTAGCTTTTTCAGTCTCCCCTGGTATGGCAGCAGCTCCATACCCCTGATCATCTTTCTGTGAACCTTTTTGAATTCCAGGATATCCTTTTTGCAATGTAAAGACCAAAACTGCACATAACATTCCAGATAAGAGCACACTGTAGATTAATGTATTGGAGGGATTATATTTTCCATATTATTCTTAGTTCTCTTTTCATGATGTCCAACATGTTATCGTTTTTTTTCAGATCACCACTTCTCATTGAGCTGATGTTTTCAGAGAACTATCTACAAGGACTTCAAGGTTTCAATCTTGAGTTCTAACAGTTAGTTCAGAACCCAGCATTGTGTACATATACAGTATATGAGGTTACTTTTCCCTATGTGCACTTGTCAACATTGAAAGTCATCTGTCATATTTTTGCCTGATCACTCAGTTTTGAGATCTGCAGTTATTCACCATCAGCTTGGGATTCAACTACTTGGACTAGTCAAATTCTGCACTCGCTGTTATTGGGTATATAATTGCACTGTAATGCTGAGTTCTCCCTGTAACAAGCTATGCAAATGATACATGCTTTTGAAGTCAATATTGCCTTTAATGCTATGTATACAAGCCAATTTTACTTCATATTGCTTCTACTTGACCAGTCAGACTCTCCAGAATCATTGACTTTGAGAAAAATGTTGACTAAACAATTGAGGAACTTTGGCAGTGTTCACAACAGAAAGAGCAAATAAAGGACTGAGGCAGACAAGGTTCCTTGGGTGAATTTGATATCTTTTATTAGACCAACCCAAATGTTTAGAGAATAGTTATTAAGCAAGCTTTCGGGTTCAAAAGCCCTTCATCAGGCTAAGGAAGCTTGCTTAATAACTATTCTCTAACCATTTGGGTTGGTCTAATAAAAGATATCAAATTCACCCAAGGAACCTTGTCTACCTATGTCCTTAGACCAACACGGCTACAACCCAAACCCCTGCAATAAAGGACTGAGGCATTTTACATTAGAGGCATTGGTTATAATACATGAGTTGCTCCATGTATACTGGAGCATAGGGCTAGGATTCAGAGAGACCTTGACAAATTGGAGGACTGTACCAAAATAAATCTCATGAGGTTCAATAAGAGCAAGTGCAAAATCCTGAATTTAGGCAGGAATAATCCCATGTGCCACTATAGGCTGGGGACCAACTAGCTAAGCAACAGCTCTGCAGAAAAGGACCTGGGAGTTACAGTGGACAATAAGATGAAATATGAGCCAACAGTATACCCTTGTTGCCAAGAAGGCTAATGGCATGCCTGGGCTGCAATAGTAGGAGCATTGCCAGCAGATCGAGGAAAGTGATTATTCTACCTCTAATTGGCACTGGTGAGGCCATATCTGGAGTACTGTGTCCAGTTTTGGGCCCCCCATTACAGAAATGTTGTGGACAATTTTGAGAGAGTCCAGCAGAATGTAATGAAAATGGTTAGGGGGCTGGGGCACATGACTTCTGAGGAGAAGCTGGGATGATCTAGTTGGGACTAGTCCAGCTTTGAGCAAGGGGTTGGGCTAGATAGCCTCCTAAGGTCCCTTCCAACCCTAATTTTCTATGATTCTCAAGAGAGGGATCTAGGCTCTGGGTCCCAATTGGATAGTAGGTCTCATCTGCAACCGTGTTGCAAGTCTCTAAGAAAGTATGAGAGAGGACTTCTACCTTCTCCCTTTCCCCCCTCCAGCCTCCTTCTGCCCAATCCCCTCCACACCCCCATAAAGCATAATATGAATTATTTTGCTTACTGACCACATAAAAGATACCTAGCTAGGATAGACTATCCAGATCAGACATGTCCACCTAGCCCAACCTTCTGCATCTCACACTAACACAGAGCAGATGCGAAGGAAGAAAGTATTTCTTCAGGGCTTATGCATACTGCTCTGTCTCTTTCCTTACAGCTTCAAGCATTCAGAAGCCTTGGAAGTCATAGTTTGGAGGATTAAGCCCTACTATTGTGTTTAATATCCACTGATAGACGTATCCTGTATGAATTTGTCTAATCCTCTTTTGTACCAAGTTAAACTGTAAGCCTATGCTGCAGCTCGTGGCAATGAGTTCCACGCTATGTGAAAAAGAACTTCTTTTCTATATTTTAAATCTGTTTCCTAATAATTGCCTTGCACATGTCCTTATCCTAATATTGTGAGAGAGGGTAAATATTAAACCCATATTTTCTTTCTCCATGCCATTCATCCTTCTTGCCCATATCTGTATTTTCCTCTTTCTATTATATCCTTTTGGAGCTGGGGTGGGACAAGAACTACAAGGGTGAGGGTGTACAATTGATTTATACAATATCATAATGACATTTTCTGTTTTGTTTTCAATTTCCTTCTTCTTAATTCCTAACATTTGTTTTTTTGACCATTGCTGAACAGCTGATATTTTTCAGAGAAATGCCCACAAGATCTCTTTCACAAGTAATAACAGCTAACAAAGAGGTCAACCTTGTGTATCTGCATCTCAGGTTATTCTTTCCTGCATGTATGTACTTTATCAACATTGAACTTTGTATGCTACTTTGTTACCCATTGACAGGATGTCATGAGATCTTGGGCAGTTCTTCATAATCTGTTGGGTTTTTTTTTACCACAATGAGTAATCTGGTGTCATCTTCAAACTTGGCCACCTCATTATTCACCACCCTTTCCAAAACATTTGTTAAGTATGTTTAACAGAACAGACCCCAGCATGGGCCCTTAGAGGGCCCCACTTCTTACCTCCCTCTATTGTGAGACCTGAACATTTATACCTACTCTTCGTTTTCTTTCTTTAGCCAGTTGCTGAACAATGAATGGGCCTTGCCTCTGTTTCTATGATAGCCTGATTTCATTAAAAGTCTTTATTGTGGGACCTTGTCAAAAACTTTTTCAAAGTCCAGATACACTATAAGAACCAGACGGCCCTGATCCACATACTTGTTGATGTCAGCTCCCCACTTAGGGGCATTTTGGATCAACATTTGGAGTGCTTAATTCTCCCCATGTACTGTAAAGAGAGTCAAGCACCTAACTCAGGGGTTTGAATTCCACTGTGGGAGGCCAGTGGAGGTACCTAGAAGTTAGGTAATTGTGGCATCTAATAGCATAACTTTGAGGCACCCACATCCTTTTCCTGGATGTGGCACCTAGTATTAAGTCTCCCTTAAAATCATCATGACTCAAGTGTTTACACCACTTAGATCCTGTTGGAAATGTTACCCTTTGTCATAAAAGTTGTAAATCACCATAATGCAACAGGTGATTAGTTTTATAAATCCTGCCTGCTCTAATATCTCTCTCTCTCTGGCTTTTCTTTATTGGTGTTTCTTTTTCAGAAGGTGGAAAAACTAGAAAGAAACTGTGTAAGGACATCTATGGGTATGACATTTTTGTGACTGCAGTATAGACATATCCTGAATTAAAAGTAGCAAAGAATTGAAGTAATAGAATTGCATTTAACTTGATGGGCAGAAATTCATGGGATGTCAAAATGCTGAGTAGTCATAGCACAAATGTATATCTAGTTTAATTGAGAAATGATGGTTTACAGAGAGTTGCACGGATTTCTAAGAAGGTCTTTGAATGATCTCATACTTTTTCAGAATAGTAACCTAAGATATAATTGCCAGGATCATTAGGACATTGCTAAGAAAAATGTGCAGTAGAGCCACAGACGACCTGGCATAAGCCAGAAAAATTGATGGCGAGGTGAACATAATGAAACAACTTGCTTAGTTATTAGAGGTAATCAAAAATCAAGTAACCAGAACTGACTATTCTGTGATCATATATACTAAACAGCAGGAAGAGTTGGGGTGCTGGACAGTGGGAGGAAAGGAATATAACATCCAAGGTCATGATGACTTGGAGAGAAATGAGCTGTTTTACATTACTCACTTGGCTTTTGTCTCACCCTCTTGTGGATGTAGAATGAAGCCAAATATCAAGCAATGAGGTCAATATCAGGCTTGAAATTTCAATGGCTTGCCTGCCCTTAAATATCAATCAGCAGAGGTAAAAGGATCTATTCAAAGAGTAATGCTAGAGAAGGATGTGAAGAAAGGTATCCGGAAACCTATGGATTTGGCTGGAGGAAATATCTTCTAGGAGGAGAACTGAAGAGCAAAAATATGAAGAGAAAGCAGTCTTTAAATACTTCCAAGTAATGGGTCCATATGGTTTGCAGTGTGTGTGTGTGACATATGATCTTCATTGTGTTTGTGATTATATTATGTTTATCAATATACTCTGTCTTTAATCATTTTAAGAATTTATTATTAAGCACCCACTTTTTATGTTTTGAAAGAAACAATCAGAACTAAATATGCTGCATACATATTACAAATTCATGAGCTGAAGACTTTCTTGCATTGTTTAAGGGAAAGCAATTTAAACATTATTTTAAATTAATAATTATGTTTTCAATTTTTTGTGCTAATAAAATTACTATTTCAAATTTCAGTTCATGATTAAAAATTGGCAGGCTACATGAGGCAGACTGGGTGACTCCATTTCAAACAGCATAATGGAAAAAATATTAAACTACTATCACATTTAAGAATTATATTCAGCATAAACTCTGCTTTTTTTTAGGGCTTGGACATGAGCCCTTTGGACTTCCCCAG
Source organism: Alligator sinensis (assembly GCF_000455745.1). Classification (NCBI taxonomy): domain Eukaryota; kingdom Metazoa; phylum Chordata; order Crocodylia; family Alligatoridae; genus Alligator; species Alligator sinensis. The sequence goes on from NW_005841928.1 coordinate 3,320,255, forward strand.
GGCACTTGAATTTGATTCAGATAACAGAACTAAGAGGATCTAAGTGGTCAGAAGACTGAACGAGTAATGAAAAGTAAAACCAGTGCAATTCTTCAGTCCTAGAGGATCATCTGAGTACTCAGTCTAGCTACTTCTTCTACCCTGCATGTTTAGTAGCACCTCTAAGATGAAAAAGCCTGTTTCAAAATAAACTACCACCCCAACATTTGAAGTTCCATTACCATCAACACTATACTACAAAATTTGTCTATTCCCCATGAATGACTGGTGCCTCCTGAGACTGGCGGGGCACCACTTGTAGGCAGCAGTGTCAGTGGGGACTGCCCATAGATGCTGGTGATGGGCGGGGAGGGGAGGGAAGTGGCGAGCGGTGTGCGGGGACCACCCACAGACTCTGGCAGTGGTGTTGGTTGGGAGGGGGGGTAAGCAGCGACCGCCCGCAGAAGTCGGAGGTGGCTTTAGCAGCAGCCAATCTTGAGGGGGGGGGAAGGGATATGCCCCCCAGTGCCCGTCCTACTCATTGCCTATGCTATTCCCTATTATAGTCAATGGAAGCAGTAGAACTTCAGAGTAGAAAGGTGGCAGGCCACAAAAAAGCAGCACAAGCTCAGGGATTCATGGTTTCTAATCTCATGGAGCTACCTGTGAGTACTCTTGCTGTAGGTTGCTTGATGCCCCTACCTCTAGTAGTGGTTTGCTTTACAGTTGATGCAATGCTGCCCTTGGCAGATGGATCCCTGCAGCACTGTAGGGAATGTGGTAGAGGGTTACATATAAAAATGAGTTAATATCACCTTGCATATAATTGGCTTTCCAAGTGTTCTTGAATGGGGACATATATGCAAGATGTGACACTTGATATCAAGCATCATATTCACACATCAAGAGCGATCTGGACCAAATCCAAATCCAAAGATTTTTTGGAATACAGAACTTTGAACTAGCTTTTCCTGCCTTGCTCTGCATCAACAATACCAGAAAATGCATATCAGAAAGTTGGTTAAGAAGGAACGTTGAAAAAAGACACACAATTAATCTTTTCCAAGAGTTAAAGTACCATCTGGAGCTAAATAGTGAACAGTACAACTCAAAGTCTTACTCTGCCCACTTTCATTCAGTATACAGGATGGACCATCAAGTCAAGTCAGTTCCAAGGCAGCTGCAACTGTTGGGGCACTTCAGATGCTGTAACAACCCTCCTCCACACTGCCTTGTGTTTGACTAACTTTGTGCACTCTGTCAGTTGAAGCCCTGTCCAGTCCTTAATATTGGTTCCCCAGCTCTTCTTGGGTCTACCTCTTTTTCTCTTTCTCTCCACTGTGCCTTGCATTATGGTGTTGACAAGGGTATCCGGCCTCATGATGTGTCCAAACCATTGCAACTTCCTTCATTGCACAACCTCGAACAACAGTTTGTAGGTTCCAATTTTGTGACTGATTTGCTGCTTGACAGTCTCATTGGTCCAGTGCTCAGTGTATGAGACACAGAGTCTTCTAAAGCAATACATTTCAAATTCCTCTTCTGTTCTCAAATTTCTTATTAAGCATCCATGATTCACAGCCATAAAGCATCATAGAGATGACCATAGCATGCAGCAGATGCAACTTTATCTTCAGTGTAATACTGCTGCTTGGCCAGATTTTCTTTAGATTTATCGAAAGAAAGAAAGAAAGTCTAGAGGATAGAAAGTACTCTCCTAACAAGTAGCTTTTAAACATTTATTTTTATCTTCACCATTCACTTTCTACTCCCACTGATGAGGAGAGGGATCCTGTTAAAAACAGAGTGGACACATCTACACATGCAGTTAGCATGGGCAAATAAACTCTGGTGAAATTTGTGCCAGAACTTATTGCTTCCAGGCATGGTATTTACATGAACATGTGGAGCGACTACTCAGCGAAGCTTGTTCACACTGGGGGAAACTGCCAGCATTTGGCACATGTTTGTTCAAGTAGTCCCTAAAGTCAAGGTTATCAATTTTCTCCAGAGGAATGCTGGCGACTATGAATGCCTCCACTAGCACAAATGTAACCTCTCTTTTTGTCACATTGCTTTCAGTTGTTCTTTTAAAGATCAAGGGCATAGTCACTTGTTTCTTGCTCTGATCATCAGTGTCTGCAGCAGCCCTTTACTTTATGCAATTCAGACTACAGTCACCTACCATAGTGATCTTCAAAAAGCGTCTTGATGCCCATCTTGCTGGGGTCATCTGACCTCAGCAGTCTTTCCTGCCCAAGCACAGGGGGGCTGGACCCAATGATCTTGTAAGGTTCCTTTCAGCCCCTAACATATATGAATCTATGAATGTGTTCCTGGGACTGCAGCATGTTGAGCCAGGGCAGCACAGCCTTGGCTGGCAGGGGACCCAAGCAATTAGCCTGTCAACCCAGAAATGCTCCACCCCAGCTCAGTGTGCTGCAGAGAAGCTGGCTGGGGCATGATGGTGCTCCAGAGTGGGGCTAGCCAGCAGGCAGCCCTGCACTGTAGCACCCTCATGCCCCAAACAGCCCTGGTCACCATCTACGTGTGTATTGTGGCTCACTAAATAACTCCACCATAGGATAATACTTGTGTTGGGCAGTATTATCCAATGGCAGAGTTAACTAGTTTACGCCTACTTAATAGTACTGCACATGTAGACGGTGACGCTTTGCTGCAGAAGTAGTCAATTCCTCTGTAAAGCACATGTATAGATGCCCCCAGTACTCTAATATAATAAAAGCCTTGGTCTATCTGTCCGTCTGTAAAGCTTTTGCCCAACTGCACATGCACTGATTGCCTGGGCGGGCGGGCGGGGCCATCTGAGTTAAAACAGGAGCCCCTGCGCTGGTGCCGCCTCCACCTACAGCCTCCAGTGTGGGCGCACCCCACCGCCTCACCTCCACAAAGGCAAAAAAAAAAAAATTGCCACGAGCACTTTACAAGTGCCAGGGCCAGCTGTGGAAAAGTGGGAGCCCCTCCATCAGCCCTGCCTCCTCCTCCAGCTTACAGTGCAGATGCTCCCTCCACCTCCACAGATGCTCTTTTTAATAGTGTCCCTACTCTTTTTAAGCCCTCTGATTGCCATCTGGGTGGGGGTTTTTTTATTAATCTGCCCAAATGCCCAGGATTTCTCTTTGCTCTGGGGATGGGAGCAGGCGGAGAATGATGGAAGACACAGGGAGCACACATGGACCTGCCTGCAGCCATGCAGTGCTCCCTGCTGCCTCCGATCACCTCCCTCTCTCCCACCCCTGGAGCACAGCAAAATCCCGGACATTTGGTCAGGGCAGGAGGACAGGGGGCTGCAGCTGCGATGGGGCAGGGGGAGGGGAGGGTTGCCTATTCTTCAGCAGTGGAAAGGGGCGGGGGGCAGCGCAGGCACTATGCCAGTCCTCAGAGGAGCTAAGTGGCCGCTGCCCAGGGAGGGGGGGAAGGAGCAGGGAAGGGAGAGGGGGCTGTGGCCAGGCTGACAGCAGGGCACTGCAGTCCTGTCCTAGGGTGAGGGTGCCATAAGCCTCCCCTCCTCTTCCCTCCAGCCCATGCTGGGGCCAAACATGCTTCGCTGCCACCTGCATGAATCAGAGCCACCATGCTCCTGCCTGGGCAGGATGGGAACAGCTGGGCCCTCTATCACAGCTGGGAGGGGTCATGGGGCTGTGGATTGGGAGTGAGGGGCACTAGGGTGGGGGTGGGGGACTGTGGGTTGGGAATACAGGGCACTGGCAGTGCCAGGAGCTGTGGGTCAGGAGTGAGGGGCACCAGCAGGGACGGGCCATGGGGGCCTGTGGGTTGAAAGTGAAGGGCACCAGGCTGGGGGTGGGGTACTGTGGGTTGGGAATGCAGAGCATCAGCTGGAATGGGGGGTGGGGGCCTGTGGGGCACAAGTGAGGGGCAACAGCAGGGATTGGGGATGAGGAGGTGTGGGTTGGGAGTTAGGGGCATTGGGATGGGGGCAGGGCACTGTGGGTGCACCAGCAGGGACGGGGGGGGGGGCTGGCGGGTTGGGAGGGGGGGACAGTGGGTTGGGTGTGCAGGTCACTGGCAGTACCAGGGGGTTGTGGGTCAAGAGTGAGGGACACCAGCAAGGATGGTGAGTTGGGGCCTGCAAGTTGAGAGTGAGAGCCACCTTCATGGCCCAGGGGGCCAGGGTACTGCAATTTGGTGAGTGAGGGGCACTGATAGGGCTGTGGTCAGTGGGTTGGGAGTGAGGGGCAGCAGCTGACCTGGGGGGCCGTGGCTTGCCAGTGAGGGGCAACAGAACGGACAGGGGCTGGCCCACCCTTTGGGGCTGGCCATGTAAACACTTCTTTGAAATCCATCGTTCCGGACGGGCAATTGGCTAGTGTTATAATATAATTGAAGCCTATGACAAATTCATAAGAGGGCAATTCTAATTCAGTATTTCCTATCTTCTGGATGTTTGAGTTTTCAATGTTAGCATTCGTTTAATGGCTTTTATGTTTATACACCTGAAATATATAGGGTTTAAAGGTCCTCTGATTTTATACTGATATAACTCCACTGAGTTAAAAAGAACAACCTCTGAGTTATATCACTGTAATTAAGAGAAATGTCAAAGCATACTGTGTGCTAGACTCATTTAATGTAGAAGAATGAAAAATTAGAAAAGCAATTACTTCCACTTTTGAATAATATGGATGGAAATGAGTACACCTGTACAAACTGTCCTTGGGTCTGGCAGACCAATCTACATTATAGTGCACTGTAGCTTACCAGCACCCTAGAGGTTGACTTTGTTGTTGTAAAGCTAGTATGAATGAATGGAGAAATAAGAAAATAGTGACTAGTGGGTGCATCTACATGAGACACACACTGTGCATTAGTGTAATAACACTGCGCAGTAGTATGTCACAGCAAAAATCGTGCTAATAGCCCACTGCACAGAGTTATTAGGTTAATACGCAGTAAGCATCCCTAAATAACTGTGTGCTGGAGCTACTGCACAGTAACTCTAGGTACTGCGCATTTATTTAGTACTTTATTAAGGAAGTACTAAACTAAATGCACAGTATCTGAGGCTCATTAATGAACATGTAGACATGCCCAGTGAGTTCAGTCTAGCAAGCAGGTACTCATCATGTTAACTGCTTCTGAAGTGCATTGCCAAGACAAGATGAGCTTCTCTTTTAGTCATACACAGCTCTCATTTTAAAAACTGATCCCTGGATATCCACTGTAGAGGACTGAACTGGTCAAATAAGCTGGATGTGTTCATCTAAGAAGATCCCTTGCTCTAATAATATCATGCCAATCATTCAAGGAGCAGAAAAGTACTATACAGGAAGTAGCCAACCAAGAAGAACCTTGATCCAGGACATTTCTTGCAAACAATGCTTATAAGGAAAAAATTGGACATAATGTGTTACTACTGGGGGGTTTTGTCATGGTATACGCTTAGCTTACAGCTGGGCTTGCATTAAATCAAAAAGTCTGATGCATCAACTGATTTAAAGACTAATAAAGGATGCAAGGTTCTATTTTTTCTAGCCCACTGTGGAAACCTCTGAAATTGCTTCCAGGGCAAAGCCGGATTTTATGCTGACTAACCTGGCTGGAAGCAGATACAAAATCAGCATCTTTCTGTGCAACTGAAGGTCACCGATTCTTTCCCAGTAAGTCATGCCCCAGCTAAGTCAACAGCCATGCAGGTTAATACTAGAAATAGCTTAAAGGAAGCAATAACATAAAAATAAAATTGACATGCTGTTACTTTCAAGAATGCACAATGAGTTCTTAATGATTCTCTGACAAATCAACAATAAGCTTCAAGAGACTATTTCTAACCGGAAAAAATGAACTGTCAGTTGAAATGAAGTGAATTTCACATTTCTCTGTGAAATGTTAACTTGCATAAAATAATTTGCTTATTTGCTGCTTTTCCACAAATGAAATACATGCATATTTGCTTTTGATTTACTAGTCTAATTTGCAGCCATAGTAACTGCCACTATCAGCTGTATTTATGCTCTCTCTTACTCATCACAGAAAAACTTATAATGCCAATGTTGCAGCTTTCTGCAATACAAGAGTCTTTTATTTAACGATGAAAGACCACTGACTAATAATACAGCCTGACATTTATTGCTATTTGTCTTAGAAAGAAATTCAATGCATAAACTTTAGTGAGATTGATCAATTCACATAGCTGGTGGAGAGATTTATACATTCAAAGTTTATCTATGTCCAACCTTTAGAGATATTATATTTTCTTCAATATTTTTAAAACTGTACCTTAAACTATATTGTTTATCATTTATGGAAAAGCATATGATAACGTTTTTAAAGCATTTTAATGGTGTTCACAGTACAGCTGATCTGGTGGAATATTCCTTTTTGAAGGTAGTCAAATACACATTATATAAATAAGTTTCTTGTTAACATGTGGTGCTGATGCAAGAAGAATATTTAATCTACTGTGTTATTTACATGGAAAAATGTCTTAATGGTTCCCAGACTAGGATGAAAAGCTGCTGTGGCACCATCCATGTATTAGATAATGTCTTGGCACTTTCCCTGTTATACTGTTATAAATAAATATAATGATTAAAAGAGGGTGGTGTTTGGTGCATAAGGATGCATTCCAAATGTATCCATGTTTCCAGAACAGAAACTCCATCTACTGGTGGGAGGTTTTCTATGCAGACATCTGGTAGATGAGTGGAATTGGTAAATGATTTAGGATATGTTCCAATCCCATTGAAGTCAATAGGAGTCTTTCCACTGATTTTTAACAAGCCCTTGAATATGAACATGTGTGGTTGGCACGTAAAGAAAAAAAACAACAACATGGTATGGAAAAACTGAATCATTTGAACATTAGGCAAATTTGTATGCTAATTAAGTCTTATCTCAGAAAATTCTGCCCTTTTCTGAGACACTCTATTCTATGGTACACTAAATTTAGGACCTCGTCTCTTTTGCAAGTTTGACTATTTGCCACCTTGTTTCACGCCCCATAAAAGTAAACAGATCAAGGCGCTTCTATTTTGAGAAAAAAACCAGAAAAAATCAGAAACATCGAAGTCAGCATCAGATGTTAGATGGATTTAAACTGCTTGTAGGTAATAGCACCCATCCAGTAGAAATATTAAATGTTCACGAAGGAGAAGAAAAATAATACATGAGTGTATCTAATAAGAAATGAGGTAACATCTGAATGTATCCAATCCAGAAACTACTTGACACTTCTTATCCTGTTATCATCAGTCCTACCACTTCTTACTGTAAACTTAAGTCCCTCCTTCTTTTCAAGAGAATTGTTCACTGTCTCCAGGCCTAAGCCACCTGGATCTGCAAATCAGTGTCTCAATGGCTTCTAAGCCTCTCCTGCTGTATCTTTACCTACAAAACACTAATATGTTCTAGAAGGATTTCAGCACTTACCCAACTGTTACTGATAGGACACTGCCCTGATGAGCATATGCATGCTGCTGGCATGCATGGTACAAGATGAAACACAACGTGTTTGCAGTTCAGAAACTTTTACTTCATCCTATTGTAAGAGTTCTTGGCCTTTTGTACTAAGCAGAAGACTTAATCTGATAGGGCTTTGAGAGCAGCAGGCTCTGTGAAGCATCATCTTCTCTGTGTCTGAAAAGTATATGTAGTGTGGTGGTGTGCTTGACAAGGCCTAGGAAAAGATGATGGGAGAAAAAAAGAGAGAGAATGTTGTTTTGGGGGGACCTCAGCCAGGATAACAGACACCTCATACTAGGTTGTGTCTAAACATGGCAAAACAGAGCCCAAACAGAAGACCCGCCATGTATTTTGATCAGAAATGAGCATTTTCAACACGAGTCTGTTTTTGGAAAGCATTTAAAAGATTTTTTTTCTAGTTCCAATGTGAAATGAAAACAAATTTTGCAAAGTTTTCATGAAGTGCAATGATGCTCCTCTGCCCAGATCAAATTTTTGGGATGTGACAGTAGTTTAAAAGGTAAATTGCCTCATTGTGTATTTGTTCTAGATGTTTTTCTAAGATGGTATAAAACTGGCAGTGGAAGGGGATGAGGGAAGTAATTTCAGTCATGTAGTGAGACTATTTCTTATTGATGTGTATAGTGGTACAAGTGGGTCAGTAATCCAATAGAGAAATAAATAGATCCAAACCCAATTAATATAATGACAGTTGCTAAAGTTGTGTTATTAGTATAATGAAAATGCTTTCCCTTGGCAGGGAATTCAGATTTGTATTCAGGAAGTCTAATACTATAAATGAAAAGCTTATTCTAGGAGATGCTTCTCTGTGGGCGTGTCTACATTTGCAATCAATGCACCTGAATTTTCTGCACAGAAAATCAGGCGCATTAAACTGGGGCCCCACATGCATCTGAATTTAAGCCCATTGGGAGCAAATTTGCTCCTGATGGGAGCAGTTCAGTCCAGGGCTGCTCCTGCCAAGCTCCACTGCCATGTAGCATCCAGGGGGAGCTTCAGGCTCTCCCAGGTGCCAGCCCCAGGCAGGCTGGTGATACAGGGACTGGTTCTGACCTCCACAGAGTTGGGGAGAGTTGTCGTACCTGTCAGGCAGCTGCCTCCCAGCCACATGGAAATCAGGACCATCCTGATCTCCATGTGGCTGGGAGACAGCATCCTGCCAAACCAGGACAGCTCTCCCCACCCCCTGTGGCCTTCTGCTGCCTAGGCTGACCAGAAGCAATTTGCTCCCTGTCAGCATCTACACATGCGCTCCAGCACATTTATTTAATGCACTGATTTCTAGTACCTGTATTTACAAGAACTAGAAAATGGAGCATTAGAGTAATCAACTGTGTAGTAATTGCTGTGCACAGGTAGACAATGCTTTACTGTGCATTAGTTTAGTCTAAGACACAGTAAAGCATCTTGTGTAGATGCCCCCATTTTACAGGTAAAATCATCCTGCTTGGAAAACTTTCTGCATTACTGCCTCATATTACAATGAGAAGTTTAAAAATTGGTTTGAATATTTTTATTTTTTTTTTACAATGATCAATATACTCCAGGTATTTAGAGGGTTTTTATTTCATATTACCATCTTTGTGCAGCTTGGCCCACATAACCCATATATCTTTTTATACTTTTTCCATTTTCTATCTATCCTCTAAAAATATGTAACCAAAACTACAAGAGTTTTGTTTTTATTCAAGCCATCCTCAGAGTGTGTTGGCTGCAGCCAAGGCTGGGGATTTCAGCTGAAATGTGCCAGTACTTCTGGTGGGACTTAAAGCTGGAGGTTCCTGGCTAGAAGGTCTTGCCCCTACCCCATCGTTGGGGTCAGAAAAGGGAAGACCATGGATCTTACCCCATGGTCAGATTGGTATGGACTGTGGAGGTTTTTGCCTTCCTCTGTAGCAAATGACATGACCCTCTTCCTGGGATCACTTATTAACAACTACTTATGTAAGCATGATATTGGCTGCCACAGTCCCCTTGCTTTACCTATAGCAGGTTAAGATGTTATGTCTTGTCCTATGTCAAGGTTGACGGTACTTGTAGTAAGAGGCCAGATTATAGATTCATAGATTCATAGATGTTAGGGTCGGAAGGGACCTCAATAGATCATCGAGTCCGACCCCCTGCATAGGCAGGAAAGAGT
>NW_005841928.1:3330939-3334846 GCF_000455745.1 Alligator sinensis
ATGTGAGCCTTGATAATTTTTTCAAAGACTTTGCCAAGGATGGAGGTGAGACTGACTGGCCTATAGTTGCCCAGGTCCTCCTTCCTCCCCTTCTTGAAAATGGGGACGACATTGGCCCTTTTCCAGTCCTCCGGGACTTGGCCCGTGCGCCACGAGTGTTCAAATATTCCCGCCAGTGGTTCTGCAATGATGTTGGCCAGTGCCTTCAGCACCCTCGGATGGAGCTCATCCGGGCCTGCCGACTTAAAGGCATCCAGTTCCTCCAAGTGACTCTGCACCATCTCAGGGTCTACGCATGGAAGTCTGGCGCCTTGCTGCTGCCTCTCTACAACCCCAGTGAGAGACTTGTCTTGCCCCTCACTTAGGAACACTGAGGCAAAGAACTCGTTGAGGAGTTCAGCCTTGTCCCCCCTGTCCATCACCAATTATGGATTTGTATAATATGGCTTGGATAGGGATGATCCTGCTGCAGGCAGGGGGTTACATTAAATGACTCCTGGAGGTCCCTACTTATCTATTGATTTCACCCAAACAGCTATTGCAAGATTTCATAAGGGCCTCTTCTGTTGTACCACGGACTTAAATCAGGTCTGAAAGAGAGGTCTATAAAGGGTACCATAAAGATGGCTTGTCTTGTAACAGATTCATCCCTCAGCCCTTTCTTGTTTTGTGCTCTGTGAAATGGGGAGGGAGAATGCTGATATTTGATTCTCTTTTACATGTGGTTTAGTCAGCAGTCTCTTCCCTGGCTGCTTAATTTGGAACAGGTTTTAGAGATGCTCTGTGAAGTTCTATTAGGCAGCTTAGACAGTATTTAGTTAATCTATGAACTAGAGAGCCCAGAAGTATCCAGCAGAATCTAGTGGTAACTAATGAACAGCAGTGAGGCTGTTCCCTTTATATGCAGTACAATTCAGTCTTATCTGTTTTCTAATTACTATAATGTATCCAGTTTCTGTTCGACAGAGATGGCAAACTGGTCTCCTGCCCACACACTTCTTTCACCCCTCCAACGTACCACAGACACATTTGTGTCACCATAGTCATAAGTGTTGGCAGGTGCAGAGACATGCACATTGCTCTTTTCCTCCACACTTATACTATCCCAAGCACCCATTCCAGTATCTAAATTCTCCTGGTACCCAGATCTGAAGCACACATCCTATCGTTCAACCTGCAATCCTCCCTGGTAAGACTGACACAGCTCTGCCTCCGCTCCTAGATCTGGCAAATCTTGCTTTAGGTCTTCTCTCTCTATGTGCAGCACTGACATAGGGAAGGAGACCAGTTGATGGATGTGGACATTTTCATACTTTCAATCAGCATAGGGTTAATTCTAATAAGAGCAGGGACTCAAATTGTCCCACAATGGAATGTTAGAGCTAGAAATATGGTCAGGCAATGCAATACATATGGATGACAAATTCAGTCCGACATGGATGTGCTATGAAAAAAAAGTCAGCTGCCTGGATACAAGTCCACCCTGTTTGAGATGAGAGGTGATATGAATTGGTCACTATCCAGCTTAAAGAGTATAGTTACACTTATCGATCAAGATGAGGCCTAAGCCTAAATGAGGCTGGACCACCAGCTGCCAGTCCTAGGAATGCATTAGCTATTTCATAAAGGAAACAGATCCAGATTGTTCATTTTACACATGTACTGACTGCATAAGGTTTCTGTAAGGGCAACACATTGAATAGCTCTTGCTATTGCTCAGCGCTTTCAATGTAAACTCAATTTAAATGTAAAGTTTAATTAGCTTTCAGTTCTACTTTTAGCCAGAATTGTGTGTTAATTAAAGGCCTGGAGCAAAGCTGTATTTAAAAGGCTCATAATTCTCCCAGTAGTGCTGGGGTGATGATCAGCTCTTCTGCAGGTGCTTTGGCCAGGCAGAAACAATTTTCTGTCACGCTACTCAGAATTATTTTTTTCTAATATTCTCATACAAACTCTCACTTGATGATAGGTGTTTCTGCATAAGAGTATAGATAGATCCTCATGAAAGATATTTTATTGAAGTAGAGCAGGTTGTAATGTCCTTTGATTAACTCCCTTCTACCACTGCCTCCCATATCTAAGTACAGGGTGAATACAAAGTGAATATGCAATTACACATGTTATTTCAAGTTTTAAAATGCAGTATTTATTCATTTTTTCCAGCTTGCTAGAATATTTTAGCTAATGGTTCTCTGCTGAATATATTACTCCCATCCTTTAGGCACAAGCAGAAAATTTGAAATTAAGCTAATATCGACTCTCTTTTTGACCTTCTGAGTTATGTGCAATTAATTAAATGCTGTACTGTAGCTCATGGACACATTTCTCTATGGATGCAATGGCAGTAGTGCCTGAAGCAAAGCCCAATGATGGAGTGCCCACTGGAGTTGAGAGAGACAGCGCTGCCAGGCAGAGTGATCCCTCATTGGCTGGTATTATCTGTCCATCTTTCCAGGCTGCCAATTCTCTTTCCTTTCCTGTGTGCTGGCTTTGGGTTTTTCTATTCCCACACCTCCTCTTATGGCTCCTCTCCAAAGTTGCCTGAACTGAAGCAAGAACTGGAAAGTGAATTTTCTAGTCTAACTTTAGCAATCTGATTGAAAGCAGCATGTTTACTGAAGCCAGTGTGTTCAGCATCATGCAACTGCAAGCATATAATGCCATGGCAGCAAGCCTGTGTAACGATGCCACATATGGTTGTGACTGTCATGTGATTTATGCGAGGTTTCATCTTCAGCTCCATAAAGAGGAGCATTATTGAGATTATAGAACCCCCACTCTCCTCCCCCGTATGCTGGACTACTCAAAGGATGCATGTTGCAGGTGATCTGCCCCTGTAATGCTGGTAAAAGATGAGTGCTTCTTGCCTCTTTCTCCTACCGCTTCGTTTCCTTCTATTTATTTTCCTTCCTGCCTCTCTTTGACTAAGTTTAAACTAGTTCTGCAGCACCCTCAGGAATACTCCTCCTGAGCATTCCTTGCCCATGCCTTCCCAGAGTCAGCAGGTTGAATCTTCAAAGTGGCATTGCCATGTTATTTTCTGGTATGGCTTGAGCAGAGCAGAACCTGGTGGTGATAATTTGGTAGCAGAAGTGGTGTAGACACAGAGGCATAAGTAGCAATTTTGGTGCCCTGGGCAGAGATGCACCAGAGAGAGGGGGTGTGGAGCAGTGTGGGATGCTTCTGGCACCCCCTCCAACTTAGTGCATGGGATTGGCGCCCACCCTAGTTACACTATGATATAGATATACCCTCTCTCTGTTGTGTCTCCTCCTACCTCATAAACCAAATTCTGGGATGGGCGTCATCTGACTTCTGCAACAACTTCCTGCCCATAATCCCACCTGGTAAGATCCATTTCCACTTGAACAAAGATGTGCTTGTATATTTTCATGTCCACAAAAAGAATTACAAAATGAAGCGGGGACATGGCAAACAAATACCATATTTACTCATATACTACACTCACCCTTCCTCCAACAGTAGCTATCCAAAATTGGGGTGTATGTTTTAAGTAAGGAAGCTGATTTCTGCACCAGAACAAAGGCATGGGGTTACCATATTGGCTGCCAGGGGGTTGTATACTATTCTCAGCCACATGTAGGAGGGGTTGAGTCTGCTCCTCAGCTTCACTCATGAATTCCTTGCAGCTCCACAACTACAGCTTTAATCCTGTCACAGCTACTGTCAAACTGGTAGCAGCTTTTGGCTGCTCAGCCAGCATTCAGTCATGATGAGCCCATGATCTGGCAGGTAAGTTTCTGGAAAAAATCTTTCCTCCTTCATCCTGCCTTCTCAAAATAAGATGTCTTTTATGGGGATGTGTGGCTATGAGTTATTTAATGGCAACTGTGAAGCTGTAATGGGTCAGATAAGAGCACATACCTATCTGCCAGATGGAAAGAGT
>NW_005841928.1:3334957-3375745 GCF_000455745.1 Alligator sinensis
GATTAAGGAAAGGACAAGAATTAGACTAGCACCATTTACAGTATTACAACTACAAGTGATGGGACAAAAGAAAGACAAAGTAAAATTTTAGACTATTAGAATAAAACATCTCGTAAAGTGGTAGAAGTCTTATGATTTTTACCCTTAAGGTTTTAAACTGGATACAACCCCGATAAATGCATGTATAGTCAGAAATAATCCTATGGGGATAAAGAGATGGAGTAGAGGGCTTACGGGAAGGAAGGGGTAAATGAAATGACTAAGCCCTGTTGAGAAAGGGAAGGATTGTGCAGTACTCTTTGGCCTGTGGGTGGGAATGAATGGATGGAACTCGAAGTTCTAGGGATATCTTTGAACTAAAAAAAATTAACTATCTAAATTCTTTCTGGTTATTTTTGAGGTGATTCTAGTTGTCACCAAAGAGCAGGAAGGTGCTTTCAGTGTGCTATCATACTGTGCACAAATGGGAAGTATGCTCATTAATGAGGACATGCTATTTCAATGTTTAGTTTGTGGAAGAGGGAGCTTAAACACAGCTTTTTAGGGGGCATAAGAAATACCATAACAACCCACAATAAAAATAGTCCTCAGGATCTGGATCCTTTTTGTGGCCTCTACGCATGCATTAATCCATTTCCATCAAACTTGATAGAGTAGGCAAACTATCTTAACATTGGAACTGGAGTTTTTTTTTTTCCCTTTTGAAATAAACTTGTAAAGCAAACACAATTTATTAAAAAAACAACAAAACAACCATCTCCCTCCCCCCCCGGAAATTAAGTTGATCATAACAATATAAAAGAGTAAAATCTGAAACTAGTTGCTTAGTACTTTAACTCTGGCAATTATTAAAGATACAAAATCAGTCCAATGAAAGAAAGCAAATTTCAGATGTGGAAATGTAGTTAACTCATGTCTCAGTTTAAATTTAAAACATAAACTGAAAACTCCAATTCACACCACGCATTACAGGGAAGGAGAATGACAAGAATAAAGGATCTCTAAGATTCTCCTCATCGATTCATTACAGAGCAGGAGACCAGCAGACAGAAGAGTAGCAAACTTTGTACAACAAACACATAAAAAAACCCAACAAACCAAGAGCTCTAAAGAGCACGTGTGTCTGCAAATCCCTGTGGGTTTAATTATGACCTTAGCTGTGTTGCCCAATAAGGAGGAAGTATTTTACCGTATCAACAGTAGATTGAATAGAAAGACAAGTCATCCTCTGCTAGGCCCTCCACAAAATGGTGTGTGGTGGTATGGAGTGGATGGCCCTTATGGCACTGGTGAGCACAGCTGAATTACTGTAGAATGGGAAGTAAGTTATATCTGAAGATGACCTAAAGCAGGGGTGCTCAACCCCCAGCTCACAGGCCAGATCTGGGTTGTGCAGCCATATGATCCTGCCCTCAGGGCTCCCCATGGGTCTGCAAATGTGGCAGCTGGGGAACACTGACAATTAACACTGCCATTGCTCCCCCACCACCAAATTTCCAAGCCCCATGCAGAGTGATTGAGCCTTGCTGGCCAATAGCGCACAGAGGAATTGGGCTCCGCATGGAGGGCTCAGGGCTATGGACTATATCTGGCCCACAGACAAACCTGGCACTGCTCATCCAGCCCACAGGGACAAAAAGGTGGGCACCACTGACCTAAAACAGTCCCCTTTGCTCACCATGGAACAAAGGGGTCTAAACTGTGACTGCTTTCTGGGGCAGCATAGATAAAAACATTACTTCTTAAGCTTGATAGCAGGGTGTCAATGCAGCCCCATATAAATACTTTCTCTGGACTGGGAATTTATTTCCTATGGAAGTCAATATATAATTTATGGTGTAAAAACACTTATAGCATGAGTACAAATGCCCTTGTTAAATGGTAGTTCCAATGGAGGGTTAAAGTGTTTCTTCTGGTGGTCAAGGTTCTTTGGGTGGATCGGATATCTTGTATTAGACCAACTTAATGGTCTAATAAAATAAATGGTCTTCTGGTGGTGACACTTGCTCTATGATCTTGAATACACCCATTGTTATTGATGTAGTCTTGTAGGTCTAGTTTCATGGTGGACGTCTTCATGATCTACTTGAAAGAAAGGTGAAGTTTGTGACAGCTCTGTATGGTAGGGTAGAAAGAATCAGCAAATCAGCCAGTAATTTTTTAAAAGTACATTATTGAATGATGGGTACTTCTGCAAATATTCATAATGGCAGCTTGAATGCAAATGAACTTGATAAGTGCAAGTCTAATTTTTAGAAATGACAGAACTATCAATTGGTTCCAAATTTTCTGTGTTTTTCATTCTAAAGTAATTGTCTTTCAACATTTCAGTAAAATATTTGGGAAAGTTCAACACTTTCATTTTATTTTTTCCCCCTTTTAGTTCTTAAGTTTACTTCCTTTTATGAAACAGGAAAGGAATTTTTTTTTCCACACAAGGATTTCCAGATTGGCTCCGAGGAATAATCCTTCCCACCCAGAAATAGAATCCTGTTTCTGACTGCACCTCATTGTTTCCAAGAAAGCAGTGAATTTCCCATATGCCTTATAATGGGTAGTGTCAGGCTATGTGCTTGCCTGGTGGCTGCCGCCACAGACCACTGCTCCCCTACAGTAGGGAAGAGAAGAAAGGATGTGGCTGCTAATGTCAGTGGGGGAGTGCGGGGAGGGTGAGAGGAAAAGAGGTTAACTCCAGTATAAAGCACCTGCTGTAGGGAAGGGAGAGCTGCTGAGGGGATCAGCTGCACAGCATAAGGTGAGGATGGAAACACACTGGGCCAAACTGCAAGCCAAACCCAGTTACTCTGTGAGTTCACTAACCCAGTTTCTTTTAATTTACTTAGCAACAATATATAGACTTAAATTACAACTTAGCTTTACTTTAGACTCAGATAAAGGCCAGTTCCAGTCTGGTCTTGGAGGCACCTAACTGGGATTTAGGCATCTAAGTTCCAAAGAGGTATCCAATTTGGTCCAATTCCACATGCCATAGACTAAAGGAATTCAGAAGGTGCACACAGTGCAGTTTGATCACCTCAATACCCACATCCCTTGGGGATAGATGGGCCGGGGGGAGGCGGGGCGTGGATGGAGGGGGAGCTCTCAATCTATTCTCTTTGATCTGCTTAGTGGATAAAACAGAAGAGATCCAAGAAGTTATCCTTTCACTGGAGCTTGGGAGGGGTGAATTATCTTTGTTTTCATAGAACTGATTGAATAGTGCCTTATTCCTTATTCTAGTCATATGACTAGAATTCTTCCAGAACTAGAATAATATGATGGTAAACCCTATAATGTCTACATCTATTTGTGAAAATTAGAGTATGTCTATTGTTCACAAATGAATGAAAGCCACACAGACATCAGGTTCTAAGCAACCAAAACTGGGAGTCCTGGCAATTATATCTTTACATTCTCAATACCAAGAAGGATGCATATTTGCAAACATGGCTTTTTGCCACATTAGTGCTTTTCTCAATCTGACTATCTGCCTCATCTTGACCTTGCCATACATAACCATTTTGCTAATGACCCATTATAGAGTGTATGCTAAGTAAAATGGAGCTTTCCAAATAATTTCTTTTGGCATCAAGGTGTTTTTATTTTCATGGGACAATGTAATAATCCCTCTGCTCTAATGCTTGCTATGTAGCACATGGGTTAGAGATTAGAACAGGTTCATTTCTAACTATAGGCTTAGAAGGAAGAACATTTTTTTAATGAAATCCAGGCAAAGATACAAATATTTGATAAGTGTTAAGAATTGCCTTCAGAAATATAATAATTACCTTGATTTAGCTGATAGTTAATTAACTTAGAGGGAAAAAAACACCACATCTCTAGTGATGACCTTGTGAAAGCTCACAAACAACAGCCATGTATCCTATGTCCTCAGTGCAAAACTAAATGTGTGTTTTCATCATGACAAGTAAGGGTCTTGTTGCACATAAATTTTAGGTAGCTCCTGGAGCTTTTAACCCCTGGATTCTCCACACATTAACACCTGAAACTAGTTTTAAGCACACGTTAAGCATCTTAACATTATGGCACTCCAGGGCAGGTTGATCTCTGATCTGTGTACCCAGTTTGTGTTCCATTAATATATGGCACTCCATACAGATGAGCCACCCAAGTTGCAGTCTTTCAGCATCCCAGGATAAAGTGTCCCCTCTCCCACCCTCCCATTCTGTCTGGACAAACGTTCCCCCTCCTGAGCTAGCGTGCTGTTCTGGCACTGAGCCAATTCCCCCTGGTGTGTGATCTTCCCACCCCCAGGAGTGCAACCCCATGCAAACAGCTTGCAGAGCACATGCCAGCTAGTCAGGTTGTAGGGCACAGACAGGTCTAGGAGTGGGGCCTAAGAGCGGTGGGGGAGAACAAAGTAGGGTGCTGGATAGGGTCCCCAGGAGCTGGGGCTTCTTTCCTTGGGCAGGGGCAGTAGCTCCCCCAAAATAGTCTTCCCCCACCATTCGCACCACCCATCCATCCCAGGAAGCACTACCAGCACCCTCACAACCCAGTTCCAAATTCCAATTTATTAAAACATAAGACCTTTAAATTACTTCTTTATTTCTTTAAATTTTTTTCTGTACTTCTTTTTATTTTTCCTTTCAGTGGCTGACTTCCTTGATTTTGCTACCCTTCCCCCACCCCAATTTCCTTTCCTTTCCCTTCCCATTTCATTACTCATACCCATTCCACTAACTCTCTGTCTCCCAGTTTCATGTTCCCATCCCCCTCCTGCCCCTGTCTCATATACCCCCACCTAAAGCAGAGATAGAAGCCTGTCCAGGTTCACCAGCCCTGTTGTGGCAACTCACAGCGGTAGCTGTTAGTCAGGCCCCTGCTCACCAGTCCTCTGGTGGCAGGTGACAGCTGTGCAGATGGCGGGCAGTTAGAGAAGGTTTTCAGCCTTAAGGTGTGACTCCTTCAAACTTGAGCTAGCACTAACACTGAGTAGCTCAAAGTGAAACATGTAACAAGACCCTAACTCAAGTTAGTTATCACAGTGTAAAATCTTAATCAACATAAGACACAGATAGTTGTTTTTCATATTTATTAATGTAACTGTCGCAGAGCACCTCAGTGCCTGCTCCTAGAGAGGAGAAACTGCCAGGGGGAGAGCCCTGGCAGAGCCTAACGAGCCCAGCTGAAGGTTGCCAGAGTAACGAGCCCAGCTGCGGGTTGCCAGAGCAACTAAGGGGAGCCAGCTGCCTGTAGGAGGCAGGGCCTGGCCTTTATAAAGCCCAGGGCTAAGGCCAGACTGGCAGTTCCCTGCCAGCAGCCAGGGAGGCAGGAGCTCCTGGAGTGAGGATGTGGAGAGGAGCCTAGTAGCAAGTACCACTGTTATATGGAGTAATGTGGTTATAGCCAGAGGGCATGTGTTTAAGTTATAGCCAGGAGGCTTGTGGTTATGTTTGGCTCTGTTGTTACACCGGAGGTTTGGGTGAGGCTGTAGGGGTTGGAGGAGGCCTCGTAGGGACCCCAGAGAGTGTGGGGTGCCCTAGTGCCGGAGAAGGCGTAACTGGCGGTGAGGAGCACAACCAGTGGGTTGTGGGCGGGGAACAGAGACCCCAGGTTGTATGCGGGGCACGTAGACCCCAGCCCCAGAGTGGGGCAGCTGTGAGACGCCCCAGAGGGGGCATAACAAGCCCCAGAAGGGGGCACTGCTAGGAAGCAGAGGGGGGGAGCGCACTTTAGAGGAGCCCAGTGTGGGCCCAACGAGTCCCCGAGAAAGGGGGGAACTCTTGAGAAGCCTAAGGTGGGCACGGCGAGCCCCGAAGAGGGGGAGTGCCATATTGAGAAGCCCGCGACAGGCATAGCGAGCCCGGCCATAAGCTAGTGCGGCAACACCCCTCAGACAGAGGCAAGGTGCTGCGGTTGTCCCTGAGGAGAGGGGATAGCAGTACGGTGAGCCTGGATCAGAGAGGGTACCCGTGCGGTTGGCCTGAAGGACCGGAGACCCGCTAGAGGGTCCCTGAGCAGGACCACACTTTTGTCAAGCCCACTCTGGGCCTTCTCTAAGAGTCCCAGCGAGGAGCTGGGTATTAGAGAGAGCCTAGAGTGGGCTAGATTGCAGGAGAGGAGGCCCAGGAGAATGGGCGTGTATTGTGACAGGACAATATCCAGCACATCAGCGAGGCTTGGGGTGTGGTATTAGGGGTTGGTAGGAGCCACGCACAGCCCATAAAGCGAGGTTGCCTGGGAAGCACCCAACATACCGGGAGACCACAGGAGTCCGGGAGAACCATGGGGACAGAGGTCCCGAGTAGCCGTGCCCAGGGAGTCATAGGCAGCCTCCCAACCTTGTATGTACCAGCAAGACATGGCAGACGAGAATAAGAGGGTGTCTTGGGCTGGCCTTGACACGGAGCGAGGGACCTCGAGGAGATCACGGCCCTCCTGAAGGCCCCCGCCGTGACAGTAACTAATAAAGGTAAACCTTATGGTGGGGCAATATAGTGTGCATTAGATAGTTATACTGAGGTAAAAGCCACTTGTGCCTTGTCTTCACTAGGATTTCATTTGTTTAGTTGGTTATTTCATTGGCCCCAGTAGATATTATGTTTATATCATGATTAACCAGTACTAACATGGCCACAAATAAATGAAATTAATGGTTTGTTAAAAAAGGAATAAGCCACAAAGTTATTACACAGAAAAGGTGGGCATAGCACAGTTAAAGGCTCTGACGCACATCTGTTGTTAGGAGAAGCAGCTGATTGGGGCTCCCAGGCGTGGGGTGTATCAGAGTCAAAGGCTCTACTGCACCCCTGAGGCTGGGAGCTGCAGTCAGCTGATCTGTGCTCCCAGCCTTGGGGGTGCATGAGAGCCTTTGACACTGATATGTTCCTGAGGCTGGAAGCAGCTAACTGGCTTCAGAGGGCATCTATACACTTGATGGAGCTCTGCTCTGACATGTGCTAATTATCATGTGTTGGAGCAGACTTTATTAACAGTCTGCTAGAGTGTGCTAATTATCGCATTCCAGCAGCCTCCGCATCACATGTATTTAGCATCCTTGCATTTCAAAATGGCAGCGGGGACACTAACTAAAGCTCATCGAATGCTCTGAGTCGCTCTAATTAAAGCTCCCCCCCTCTAGCCAGGAGCGCACACATAGACACCCATGATTGCCAGTGCAGGGGTAGCTTGGAATCATGATTCCAGGCTCCCACATACCAGCAATACAGTGTGATCAGGATCTAATCCCCAATCCCACAGTTGTGCCTCCTGCCATGCACACACTACATGCATCAGATCCTGTCAGTTGAATGTGTGTCAGGGATCATGGTAAATCTTCTCTTTTATCACAGGGATATCTACAGAAACATTTCTACTTTATATCTAATATGGTAATAGAGTACTGTACTGTGCTTTTTCTTGACTTAAAACATACTAAAATATATTAAACATATGTTTGAGATACACGTTCATAAACTGGATATTTTCAGTCTGAACCATTTAATACGTGGAGCATATTGGTTTTTTTTTTTAATTTATTTGTATATTTTTAACACAACTCCCTAACCTTCTAACTTATCCTTATATATCTGTAAAGCTGTCATCTTTTTAATCATGAAGAAAATTAGTAGACTATTTCCCCAAAGTATAAATAGGCACTAGCAATTTAAATATATAATTCTGGTAAGTTTTATAATGACTTAAAACTTTTATTTGCTATGTGCTGTACTTCAAGAACTATGCAACTTTTGCCACTTGGAAAGAATATATGTAGTGATGGATGAGCATTTAGGCATCGTATTATAGCATGCATTGTCTGGCTCCTATCTACCTCACTAGTGAATTATCACCAAATATCACACCATTCCTAATATAGGCATACTAAAGAAAGGAGACAGTCCACTGGGTAGAGAATTAATCTGGGAAATGTTGGACCCTGGTTTGCCTTGCTCTGCTAGAGGAGCCTTGTCTGACTTTAGGCAAGTGGCTTAGTTTCTCTGTGCCTCATTTCCTTGTTGTCAAATGAGGATACTATACTCCTTCCTCAGAGTGCTGTTGGGAAGATAAATGCGTTTAGGAGCCCAGGTGATCTGATGACAGGGGCAGTGTACCTTAGGTAGATGTTACTGATGGGGAAAATCAGATTCTCTTCCACTCTGCATTTTGCACATTTTACATTAGTCCAGGGTGACCCCATTGGGGCTGAGTAGCTTCTTAGCATCTATTTACATTCATTTGTGACAGCTATAATTTATTATACAAAATAGAGACGGGACTGAATCAGACCTGTAAAGTTCCTCAGGGTAACACAGGCATTCAGCTCAGAATTGAGAACAGAACCCAGTCCCGTACCTTTTAACTGGATCTCACTGCCTTTCTCAAGTTTGTTTGTTTGTTTGTTTGTTTGTTTGTTTGTTTGTTTGTTTGTTTGTTTGTTTGTTTGTTTGTTTGTTTGTTTGTTTGTTTGTTTGTTTGTTTGTTTTTATTCTCCATAGATTCTGCATTGCGACATTATCGCTGTGGATTACTGACACACAGATTCTGAAGCATGAAAAGCCTCCACACAGTTTCATCACTCAGTATGAAGAACCCAGAGAAAAGAGCAGGACAAGGAAAGCAAACTAAAGGAATCGTGTTTAGCCTTGTTTGAGGCTGCACCATTCTGTGGGCCAGATCCTCAGCTGATATCATTCTGCACAACTTCTCCAGCTTTCATGGAGCTGTGCCAATATATTCTAGCTAAGAATCTGGCTCTGTCTGACATGCCAGGATGGGTTGTTCTGCATGACCAAAGTCATATACTGTGGGTAGTGTAGTCTTAACTATGTTGTGTCTATACAGAACATGATACTCCTAGACTGCATATGAAAACAATGTTCCACAGTGGTGATATTTACAGTCTTCTGTTGGTTTTCATTAATGTGCACTTTTATCTATGATTAATTCACTTCAGTTCACAGACACTAAAATCACTGCTCTAATGCAAAGTAATCTTACTGGTGACAGAATCTCAGACACAAATTTAAAGCAAACGCATGCATATAAACTACTAGAAGTCAATTTTCCTCTCATGCTAGCCATACAAATGGCTAATTTGTCTTCCTTCACTCAGTTGCACTGAAAATCCTTTGGCATAGCATAATGTCATCTTTAGATACATCAGAGTCTTTGAGAGAAATGCCTGGAAAATTAGTTCCTGGTCATTATAGGAAATCTTGCTAACAGCTGCATTTTCCATCAGAAATGGTTTCAAAGGCTACAAACTTTGCCTCAATTGGCTTTGTTTTTTTTAAGTGAGAAAACGTGTGCAACATTCAGCCAAGAAAAGAGAACAGTCACATTCTTTAAGGAAAAACAGAGCGTTTCCCTGCAAAATGCTTTAAGAAAAAAAAATTAGCACTGGGCCAGATTCTCAGCTGATGTTTGTGCCTGCAGATACACTAAAGTCAATGGAGCTACATCCATTTAGGATCTGGCCTGTTTTTAGACTTCTAATTCATAAACGAGGTGTTTGTACCTTGAAATGTACTATTTAGTACTGCCTGCTGCTACCTTCTTGGCTGTGTACACAACACTGCAAATTTAAAGAGTTAAGAATATGAAGTAAAAGGAAGATTATAAAGACATTTATGACTGGCAAAATTAATAATGGAGTTGTGCCTTTTGTTTCAGCTTTGTGATATCTAAAGAAGGCCTGAAAGAGATTTTTGTTTGTTCGTTTGTTTTAAATCTGCTGCTTTTCTGCCTGGAATTCTGTAGACAGCTGGAAAACTAGGATTACAATAACATCATAAAAGACTAAACCTGGAGCAATTCAGAGGGGAAGGATATGTTGATCAAACACTGAATTGTTTCATGCCAGTGGGTTAGCACAGGGTATAAATCAGCTAAGAATTTGGCCCAGAGCCTAGACAGGGAAAGATTTTGAAAACATGGATTCTTTTTAACATGTGCAGCTTACAAGGCTCAAATGCTGTAATTTAGCATTGCTTCTTTGTTTTGTTGTATTAGGAAAAATCTCTTTTCACCTGCTTTTATCTGTGTGAAAGTAGACAGTTTGTTCCAGAGAAATGACAAGATTGTCACTTTAATGATCATCCCTTGGGTTAGATATAAATGTAACAATAATACATCCAGTCCACCAGAGCTGGCCTTAGGGAAAATGGCACTCTGGAAGAACTTGTATTTTGGTGTCCCCACACCTCCTGCCCCAACCTGCCCTAGGGGTCACTCTAACCTGAGCTGCATTATCAAGTCTCATTTCCTTCCTCTGCCACTTCTTATGGCCCCACTGAGCAGAGGCAGTATTGCTCTCCCCCTGCTGCTTTCTGCCCCCATGACCCAGAGATGGGGATGGGCTGCCAGGAGCCTGAGCTGCAGGGAGATATGGCTGAAAGGGAACTAGCATGGGGGGGTGGGCCACAGGGCCTAGTGTGGACAGTACCAGTGCCCCCCTGCTGCTATGGCTGCTGGTGGCACTGGCAGCCCAAGATAAACGGGGCAGGGGCTCCCAGCACCAGTCCCCACTCTGTTCCTTGCCTGCCATGTCCACCAGCATCAGCACTAGCCTAGCAATAGCAGCCCTGGAGCCCTGTGCCCATTTCCCCGCAGCGAGCAGGGACCAGAGCTGGGCAGGAAGAGGTCCTGGGCCTGGGCAGGTGCTGCACTGATCAGCATAGCCCGTTCCCACCCTCTGGGTTAGGGCCTCCTGTGGGCAGGGGCCAAATAAGTTGTACTGATGCCCCTACCCATGGCATCACTACAGGGACCTTGCTGGGACAGGGACTTCTGGCTTTACAGTTGCTCCCTTCCTGGCCACCAGCCCATGCCAAGCTCCTTCTGAACAGCAGCTGGAGGCAGGGGGGTGGGGATTGGCTGAGGCGGGCAGGGTGGTACCTGCCTGACCATAGCACCCTAAACAGTTACTCCATTTGCCCACCTGTAAGACCAGCTCTGCAGTCTATCAATAGGTGGCTTGCACAAGGATCAAAAGTTTGGCCTTCTTGTTGTAACTAGATTTTAGCAAAAAAAAAAAATTTTTTTTGTACTTGTATTTATTTATTTATTTTTGCATCTGTCTAGGAAAATAATTTGAGATGGTTAAATGGGAAAAAAAATGATGGGCAACTTTATATTTACTTTCCAGAATTTTGAAATTTGTTATTTATTTTAAATTGCAAAATGTTAACCAGTAATATTTTGGGAGGCAAACAAACAATAGCAAATTCTCTTGAACTGATTTTTAAAGGACAATTTTATAAGAAAATTGAAACATTTTAATTAGGCCTCAAAAATATGTTTCCCCGCTTGAAGATTGGGATTCTTTTATTGCCCTTTTTCTTCCTCTACATTCTCTTTTCTGTGTTTCTCCTCGGTATAGTACTTCCTTCTGCATTTCCTTTGAAGAATTCCTAACCTACATAGCCTCAGACCATTCTCTCTGACAAAATGAATAGCAATTAAGCAAATACTAAAATGTCATCATCAAGCTTTAGGGTTGTAGCATGAGTGGGACAGGAACTGGGATTTCTATCTCCTGAGTAATTTCACAATTCCCATTCTTTTTTCCATTTGATTCAAAAACCAAAACTGCTTGTTTTCTATTTGTTTTGTTACATGTGAAGTTAAACCTCAAAGGGTATTTTCTCCCCCATCTCCTCTTCTCCTCTTTCCTTCTTTTCCCTGGGAGGAAATATATTCTACATTGAACAAGTTGAAGTTTTAAGAAATATTTCTTCCATCTCCTTGCCTGTTAGGCTGCCTTAGAGCTGGGACCCTGGAGATCCTGGTTCAGGAGCCAAGTGCTGGGGTTCCCAGGACTTCTAGGCTCCTTAGTTTTTTTGGCAGCTCTCCTGGTGGGTTGCCTAAGAGCCTGGAAATCCTGAGAGCAGAAGCTCCATAGCAGTTCACTGACCGAGGTGCTAGGAAGTTAGGAAGCACTTGGATCTTGACTTCAAGGGTCCTAACTAACATTTCTTTGTTCCTCAGTAGCTCATCTGATGTGTTTTCTAGGAAACATACAGTACTGGGAAATCCTGGGAGTCCAAGATCCTTCATAAAGGTAGATAAGGGAAGCAAGGACTTTTTCATTGGAAATTTGTCTTGTTTCACTCAACACTGGCTGATAAAAACAAAAACTGGGTTAAAGGCTTAAATCTGCCTAACACTTGTTCTCTATCCAGGTATTCCTACAGCCCTACAAGACTCTTAGATTCAGTATGGCTCTCCAAATGCAGTAGCACTTTCTTCCAGGTAGTAAGGATACTATGGAGTCACACCTGCAGGCAATTCAGGCTGATATTTTTTCCTTTCACTAACTAGCTGCAGTCAGATGGATCTGCAGGCTGACTGGCAGGAAGGAGTCAATGAAGGAAGAAAAGGTAGCATTAAGTGTTGTTTTGTTTTTCTGTTATAAATTGGGCCAGAAGAGAAGATTAAGGGAAAGAAAGGAAACTGGAGAAAGAGGAGAACAATAATAAAGAAGTCAACTGGGAAGGATGACTCAAAGTGTTCAGTAGGGAAAACAGTATAAGTGAGTGCATTCACATGTTTCCTGATAGCAGTTTCTACATATATCAGACCACAACAAAAGGGCTTGGGTTTTGATTTTATAAGATATGTCAGACAGAGTTTCTCAAACGTAAGCTGCTGGAGAAGTCTGAAAACCTGCCTGTGTGCCTTTGGAAATGTGGACTTTTCCTAATATATCTGCTTGTTCTTTTATGTTAGAATAAGACAGTCGTATTAAAACAATACTGGATCAGGCTAAACAGCTATGTAGGGATAGAGAGGGGTGGTAGAGTGTTGCCCCTCAAAGAAACTAGTTTGGGAAATCTGTTCCTATTTCTATTATAAATTTTATATTCATCAACAGAGCAAATGAGATTAAACTGCACATATTCAGCTGAAATGCTCTTCCTGGTGATAGCGGACATGTAGTAGGAAGCTTCCACTGAAAAAAAGCGCAGTTAGGAAAGGTCCCAGAGTTGTGCTGATCCTTTCAGGACTCCTTAAATGTTTGTTTCTTTCACTGAGAAAATTGTTCACTGGGCCCCATTTGCCATCCTTGCCTACTCACTTATTGTTGGTTGTGCTTGAGGACTGCTAAATTAGGCCTTTAATTTGAAGATGAACCTATTGTACTAAGGGGTAATCTGATTGATGTGAAGATATTTTTTCTAGCAAGTTTAGTCCTGATATAAATCCTGAATAGCCTGACTGAATGTATAGCTCCAGCTCCTTAACTGCATTCAGAAAAGATAGATCTCAAAATGGTTCTGTCTATCCTTTCATGATTCTAATCATGAAGTGAATATTGGGTAGCTCTGCTCTTTATCCAGGACAGCAGACTTAGAGCTTCTCTAACATATAGGAAAAGAATTGCTATACTGGAGCAGACTTTCATCTCCTATTTTGTCTCTGATAGTGTTCAGCATAGTGCTGGCTTCAAACATCACCCTGGGGCTATTACACCAAACTGAGTAAGTCGAGCACAGATTACTATGGACATTCTCTTCTTACCCCTAATGGTTCCTTATAAGTGGGAAGGAAATTGTAGCGATCACCAAGTTCAGCTGACACAGGCTTAGATGAATAAAAAGAACTAAACACTTTAATTTGTGGCATATGAATGACACACCATCTGCAGAACCTTTTGCCTTTCTCTCTGACTAACAGCTCTTAGCTAGCTAGCTGTATATGCACATGCACACACCATTAAATATCACAATAAGTACACAGTGAGGATTCACTCAAATTACTAGACTAGAACAACATCTTGGTTTTCCACAGTTTCATCCATAAGCAAGATGGACAGGAAGAATCCTCCTTGATCTGTATGGGTTCAAGTAAGCTGTCCTAATTCTATTGCTTGCTTTTGCCCTGCTTCACAATGAAGAGTTAATTGCACCCTTAGAAGAAAAGTGAGCTTCTAAATCAAAAGAATACATTTAAACCTATTAATTTATATACTGCACTTATGTACCTACCTGAGGGGCCATCTCTCCCCATGACATACTGGCAACATTGCTATCAGCACAGGTGCCTGAGATGAATTTCTTACATTAAAAGAAGACAGAGGGCTACTAGCTGGGCCTTTCTCTGTGAGAGATCCAAAATAGTGCAACTTCCTTTGTTCTCCACTACCCCCCAACTGAAATAGTTGGGAGCTAGTGATGTGGGTATGCTGTAAATGAAAAGATTCATGTCAAAGACTAAGTGTGTGGTTCCTAGGGCAGAAAGGCAGTTTTTGTAGGAAGCTGGCTACATTCCTGATGACTTATTTTTTGGACAGGCCTGAGGGCTTGGGCAGGTCTATGCTAGTGAATCACTCTTCCTGCTGGTGTAGACAAGGAGCAGGATTGGTGTAATTTACTTGAAACTGTTGTAAAACAACATTGTGTTATGTGTCTATAGCAACCCCACAGTAGCCATTTGCTCAAGGTAAACAGGCTTTTACCCTGTTTATCAGTTGCATGGGAAAAGAGTGTAGATTGATAGATTGTAAGGCTGGAAGGGACCTCAGAAGATCTTTGGGAAGATGGATACATATTTGTCTCTCTCCTTGAATAGAAGAGAACCATCCTTTCTGTAACGGCTTCCAAAAGTCTATCAGTGGTCATTCTGCAATGTTTACCACACAGTTCTTTGCATATAATACATGCATCTTGAGGAAAGACTACTGATGAATGCTTAACACAATCAAAATGAAATCTTAACCAGTTCCCAACCTGACATCCCACAAAGAACACTGGGGATCCATTTTTTTTTATCATCCATTTTGATGGATGTACCTTATGACACATCAGGGTGGGACTGCCTACCTGAATCTAATATTGAAGTCACCTATTTCTTCTCTTTATAGCTGTGCTAATTAAAAGTGTTCCCAGGCAGAGAGTGAGAAGTATGTGAATAGTAAGGGGGGGCAGGAGGGGGGGAGAGCAGGGAGAAGGGGAATACAGCAATGGGTGCCTCACATCAAAAAGTTTTAGCAAGTGTACGTCCAGCCTGGAACTCTAAGTGGGTAATGATGTGAATCCCTTTTCCTCTAACTGCATCTTTCTTGGCCTCCTGTTTGGTTTAAATTAAAAATGTCATCTGCTATAAAAGGCTGAAATACATCATGTCACACCGTTAGTCTGTTCGGTTACATGGGCTAAAACTATTTAAATGTAAAGAGAATGCGCACGTCTTAGAGTACAAAACTTATTGTTGTAAACAGGACAGCAAGTAGGGGTTAGCTCCAAAATGCTGTTCCAGTTGCACTTAGTTTTAAGGAAATTGTCTTTTTCATTTTGTTTCTCCAAAAGATGGATACTGCTTAGGTGTACTCTAGGGCAAAGGTATCTTGTGATCGTTTTGGGGGCTGTTTGTATTTTTTTCAGATTTGCTGTGTTCGTGGATTTTGAGTTTAATTAGTAAACATAGGACTTGGAACACGAGCAGTTTGTGTCTTTATTCAGACGAATCACTGTGGATGTGTCAGTCAGCATCACTCGTAAATCTTTATGCAACATAAACTACATCTTTTCCAGCTATTTATGGGTTATGTTACATTGTTGTCCCAAGCATCAGAAAAGCATTTATGAGGACAAAGAACAAACTTAGCATTTTGGCCTTTCTTTTAAGGGGTTGTTTACTATCAGAGACCAGACTTGATGGACCACATGACAGTTTTATGTATGACTAGGCATATATCAAGGAGCAGGATGAAGGCCAAACTTCAGGATGTGGACTCTATTTTGGACAGCAGTGACTGCAAAAGAGACTTGGGCATCCTAATAGGTAAATACGTGAATATGCTATAACTAAAATGGCAAATGCAGTCTTGGGTAAATAAATAGGGAAATACTGACTGGAGGAAGGGAGTTATAATTGCCATTTGATATGGCATTGAGTACTGGGATACTGATATCTACTTCTGAAAGGATATGGACAGATTGCAAAGTGCTCAAAGAGCAACTGGAATAATTAAGAAGTCTGGACACCTCCTTTGTAAAACTAAACAATAACAGTCAGTTTAGATGATCTGAAAGAAAGCTAAAAGGTGTCTTGGTCATGGCATCAATGTATATACATGATAAAAACATGTCAAGGCAAAGCACATACTGAAATCTAATTGACAGCTGAAGCTAGATAAATTCATACTAGCAATAAGTTATGGATAATTAATACTGAGATGAATTAATTAGAATAACTTACCTAGGGAATGTGGTGAGTTGTCCAGCGCTTAAAGGTTCATATTTGTCTAAAAGATATGATACAGCTCAAGGTCTGGACTTGATATGGAAATTTGTGGGCTGAGTTCCACAGTTAATCAGGGGAGCAAACCAGATGCATACAAGGAATATGATATAGTTCAGACTTTCCCTGTCCCTAGACAAAGGGTGCATGTTCTCTCATCAGCACCTTCTCCAACCTGAATGAGCGGAGGTGAGCACAGAGAGTTCCAGTTCTTCCATAGAACTATGACAGTTCTGCTTTTTCATGGTTTGCAACGTGTCTCTGTGCATTGCAAACCCAAAACACGTTTGCTAAGACTGAAGACTTCCCTAAGGACCAGCTCTCCTCCCAGTGAAGATGCTTTATGAATTTTCATTTGAAAAGTCCTTAAAGTTTTATATTGGAACAGCAGTGAGTCCATGGTTTAGATTTAATGTTGTTTAGTAGCTCACACTGAATATTACTCCTGGAAATCTGCTGCTTCAGGGCATCCTGGCGAATGCTTTACATTCCTTTATCAATTATGATACCAGCAAAAAAAATGGAAAACATCCTGTCATAATACCACAGAATTTCTCAAATACTTTGATTTTAAAGTCTTTGCGACTCCCACTGGAACATTTTTCCCAAGCTCCTTTTAAATATATTTCTGTAGTTTTTCCAAAGGATTTTGTGCCATCGGATAGTCACTTGATGCCTTCTTATTTTCCTTATTGTCTGAAGATTTTCCCCTGCTCCTAATCTCTTTTTTTATTTTTCCCTCTTTGTTTACTATCAATAACAGCATGATGAAAAAAAAAAGCAAAATATAAGTATACAAGCAAACTTCTGCATTTTACATTTTTTTTCAAAGAATAGCTGGCATCTCTGCTATTGTCATTAATCCCACAGATAAAACTGCTGGAGTAATTGTTCTTTTGAAATGTAAAAAATGAACAGACTGGGAAGTGCCTTGTAAATAGGCCTGTGTGAAGCAGCTAGTATTCGATTTGGATTCAGCTGATTTGGGGGACAGTGATTTGATTCGGTGATTCGAATCGCTGTCCCGAATTGATTTGGCCGGATCTGATTTGAAGACTTGGCTGCTGCCAAATCTCTAAATCAGCCAGGCCAGGCCCATCCTCCATCTGCTCTTCCAGCCCAGCAATGGCTGCCCTGCCTGCCCCAGCTCCCAGCTCTTTGGGGAAAAAAAAAGCCCTGACTCAACGGGTGCTGTCGGGTGAGGGGCAATCCCTGCTGCCTCCCACTGCATGGGGGGCTCTGCCATGAGCCCCCAAACCCCCCTCACTCCCTCAGAACCCCCCCACAGGTGCCCCACCCAGGCCAGCTCCATCCCTTTAAGAAAAAAAAAAACCCCAAACCCTAGACTCATCGCTCCTGCCAGTGAGAGGCGATGCCCACTGCCCTGCACCACATGGGGAGCTCTGCACAAGCCCCCTAAGGCCACTGCAGGAGCAGAGAGTCCTGGGGCTTTTTTTGGCTTTTTTTTTTTCCCTAAAGGGCCAGAGCTGGCCCAGGTGGGATACCCGTGGGAGGGCTGGGGGAGTGAGGGGGGGGTCAGGAGGCTTGTGGCAGAGCCCCCCCATGCAGTGTGAGACAGTGGGTGGCAGTGGGGATCGTCCCCCCACCTGGCAGCACCTTGTGAGCACCAGGGCTTTTCTTTAAAGTACTGAGGTGGTACGGGCAGGGGCAGTTATGGGGGAGTGGGGAGTCAGGGGAGCAGGGGCAGGGGGCCTGGCAGGGGTCCCCCCATGGTCGTGGTACGGGCAGGGGCAGTTATGGGGGAGTGGGGAGTCAGGGGAGCAGGGGCAGGGGGCCTGGCAGGGGTCCCCCCATGGTCCCTCCCCCACCCATAGTGCTTACCAGCTCGGAGTCGGCTGCAGCTCCCTGTTGCATCCACTGGGGACTGCCCGAATCATCAATAATATGCTACTGCACAGTACTTAGGCTACTGTGTAGTAAGCATCACTAAAATCCCATGTGCTGGGATTTTAGTGATGCTGTGCAATAGCACCAGTGACTACTGTGCAATAGCACCAGTTACTGTGCTTTGATTTAGTATTTGGTTAACCATAGGACTTAAACCACAGTAACTATGGCACATTAAGGAATATGGCACGCGCAGTGTTTCTTAACTCATAACTTTTTAAGGATCATTTTCCCCCTGCTACGCATAGGTTCATAAAATCTATTTATTCTGTTTTTCAAAAAAATTTAAAGTGGTGACAAAAAAACAGAGAGAGAGAGTGTTATGATTTTGTATACAAACAAGAAGGAAAACTCAAACAAGGAGACATGATTTATGAGTCCTTTTATTTGTAAAGTCAAAATATAAAATTGAGCAGGATTTTATATTGCAGTTGTCAGTGCATGACATAAGTCCTTTTTTTTTTACAAAATATAAAAGGTGAGATTTCCAAAGTTTGGATTATTAAGACTGCAAAAACCAGTATGAACCTGGACAAGCTGGCTTGAGAACTTGGCCAATACTATTCTGTGCTCATGATTTTGAGGTTCTGTGTGCGCTATTTTTTAAATGTCATCTTATATTTTATTGTCTTGCTGTAAAGCATTTGTAACATATAATGATGCAAGTGGCCAGCTGGCTGCTAATGGTAACAGCATACTTTACTGAAACCATTGTCAGAAGGGCTATTGAAGGCAGATGGCCCTTTTTTTTTTTTTTTTTTTTTTTTGTGTGTGCGCCATTAGAGAGCTTACCAAGGACAGCTATCTACAGACATCATTGTAATAGGAAGAACAACTTTGCTCTATTGACTATAAAACCTCACAGAAAAAGGTTTTGAAAGTAATATATTAATATGCAGGACTAGTAGAATGATTATAACAAAATGTAGTTGTGGTTAGGTTAAATGAAGATCTTTTACATTATCTTGGCAAACATTCTATATGGTTATGGTATATGTTATCATGCTTTAATGCACAGAGCTATTTAGTTATCTTAAGGGTAGGCACAGAAACTATGGTGGGTTACAAATGAACTTGTATCCACTTGTTTCATGCTCATACTGAACGGAGTTGATATACAAATACAGGAGGGGAAAACTAACTCCAGTTCAGTTGATCTTTGGAAGATTAATTTTTATGATAGTATCATTGAAGCATGCTCTTCTGTTTGATAGCCCAGATGCACATTTTCCTGAATAACAAAATTTTCATTGGGGTGCTTTTATAAAAATATTTTTAGAGCTATCAAAAAAGTAATATTGTCATGGTTTCAAATGCTGCTCTATCTTATATTTAAGTAAATGGCTAACTTTTAAATATTGGACCACATTTTGGATGCATAGTATTTATCAGCTCACTCTTTCAGTGGGCCAGCTGTTTTGTTGTTGACTAAAAAACATTTTCTAGTTGCATATCTCTTCATACCTTTGGGGTCACACACTGTCATTAACAAAACTCCTTTAATTTCAGTACCAAAAGGCTCTTGCCCTTAATCTTAAGAAGTGAAAATATACTGGGGCCCTGGCAGACACTACACTTAAAAAGCAATTAACCTGTTAATTGTAGCAAAAGTAACAACCCAGTCACACATTCAGGCAATTAATAGCACAGCAAAACAAGAAACCAGATGCACAAATATTCCAAAAAATATGTGGAATAACTTTGTGGCTCATTTCCATCACTCCTGGAACTGAATGTGTGGACAGCCCTGCCATGTAACCTGATGCCAGCTGTGTGGCAGGGCTTGGTTGACAGCTCCCCTTTGTGTTGGCAGGCTGTGTGGTGCAACTACTAGCCATTTGTTTGCAGGGTGTTGAGTCAAGGGGCTGGGTTGCAGGGAGCCAGGGGGGACTCCCTGTGGCCCAGCAGGTTAATTGCCT
Source organism: Alligator sinensis (assembly GCF_000455745.1). NCBI lineage: Eukaryota > Metazoa > Chordata > Crocodylia > Alligatoridae > Alligator > Alligator sinensis. Next base: position 3,354,991 of record NW_005841928.1, read on the forward strand.
TGCCCTGCAGCTCCTGGCAACTTGACACTTCTGGCCATCAGGATCCTGGGATGGGGGAGAGGTTCCCTGATTCCAGGAGCCCCATGCACAGGGACCTTAAAAACCCACATGTACAGCCCGGCTGAACACAACTTTCTGACATCCCTTGTGCGTGGGGACTCCAGGATCAAGGGACTTCTCCTGGATCCTGGGGCCCTGGCACACCAGGACCTTTAAAAAAAAAAAAAAAAAAAAAAAAAACTATGGGCAGCTGAGCTGCACACAAGGTTTCCTGACACCCCAATGCACAGGGCTCTAGGTCTGGCCCCTGTGCAGTCCCAGGGCTGGGGCACACGTACCACTGATGGTTGTTCCTAGCCCCAGGACAGCAGTGGAGTCTCCATCTGGTCTCAGTGTGGTCCTGGGGCTGGGACTCGCAATCATTTGGTGGTGGTCCCAGCCCTGGGATCACAGTAGAGTCTTGAAAAGGCTCTGGTACTGCCCCAAGGCTGAGACCAACTATCAGCTGATGGTCAGTCCTAGCTCCAGGACTATATCGCTTCATGCCAGGGTATAATCCTGGGCTCCCATTGTACCAGCAAGTAGTAATAGCATGATTGGGATCTGATTTCAAAATTAGGCTTCTCACTATGCATGTTTGACATGACACATCCCATTGTGCCATTAAACACATGTGTTAGGGGCCTTGGCCACAGTTTGAGTATGTATGAGATACCTGTGTTAGTTGCTGTTCATTTTTTTTTTTTCCCCATCAGTCCAGTTTGGAGTCCTGGTCATTCTTTTCAGCTTAAGCAGTCACTCCTATTGAGCTGTGGGGTGACTTTCTAACATGCCTAAGTAAAGAACTAATACCCAAAAGGCTCACTTATTTTTGTTTAGCTCTGGTCTTCAGAAGTTTGACCCAAGCCCTCTATAGCCAGAATGCAGGGTCCTACAGCTTGTTGTTTCTCTGATGCATTCATGTTTGTTTACACAGAATGTACAAAGTCCTGTTTCCTTGAACACAGGGAGGAGTCAAGCTACAGGACATAGCTGTTTGTTCACAACTGCAAGCCTCGTTTATCCAATATTTAACCTTAAATCTCTTTCTCTTACTTTCCCCCCTTCCTCATAGACATAGAATTATAGAAAATTAGGACTGGAAGGGACCTCAGGAGGTCATGTAGTCCAACCCCCTGCTCAAAGCAGGACCAGTCCCAAATGATGCAGTTTACTGCTTCCCTGGTCTCTTCTGTCTCCTTTCTTCTTTGTGTTTTTAACATACCCCAATGTACTGAACTAGGTTGCCTCCCCTCAAACAATCCACAAAGAATCCCTATATATAGTTCAAATTCCCAAATAGTCACACATTTACCTTCATATTGAGCAGTGATTTGTGACTCCTTAGCAACAGGCCTATATTGTACTTTGTTCCATGAGAGAGCTCAGTAACTTCGTAAAATTATCTTACATGAAAGGCAATGGTTATAACCCCCTATATGAATGAGATTTAACTCACCATGTAATATTTATTAAACATCAGTAATGTGCTCAGAACAGTGTAAACCACAGAATAAGATGGTGGGCTGCATATTCTTCTGCACTAGGGCTTTGCTCAGTAGGGATAGAAATGGCTGAATTGTTTTCCCCAAAAAATGTCCTGGGGGGAGGGAAAAAGTTTAAAAAAAAAAAAAAAAAAAGTACAAGTTTAGCAATATGAAAACATTCTGAGTTTATCTTGGACATGCCACATTGGTAATATCCAAAACGAATCAAAACTGAAATATTCTAAATCTTCTGTTCCCTATTTTTCTTTAACATTTTCAATATTTTTATTCAAAAGATATTGCTGGGGCGGGGTGGGGGAAAGGGAGGAACTCATCTGGGTTATGAAGTGAATGCAGTGGACATAATATGCCTTGAATTTATTAAGTTTTTTTTGATAGAGGCCAACATGATATTCTTTATAAGTGAACTAAATAAATATGGGTTAGGTCATCTTATTGTTAGTTAGGTACATAATTGGCAAATATAACTGCAAAGAAAGAGTAACAATAAGTGGACGAATGGCAGGAAGTTTCAAATGCAATTTCTGCAGGGGTCTGTTCTGAGACCGGTTTTGTCCAACTTTTTTAGTAAGATTTATATATTGGAATAGAAATTCCTGATCAGATTTCCAAATGACACAGCTGGGAGGGCTTACAAACACTTGGGTGAATAGGATTAGAATTCAAAAGGATCTCAGTGAATTGGAGAATTTGGCACTTGGTAACAGACTGAAAGTGAATAAAGACAGATACAAGGCCTAGTAAAGAAGAAACAAATGCATAATTACAAAATGGGAAACGATTGGCTAGGCAGTAGTATTGCTGAGAAATATGTGGGGCAGAGATGCAGCCAACAAGTTTTGTGCCCTGGTTGGAGTAATCACTGGGTTTTTCACACAGTAGGCATACATTAATGAGAAGAAATAAACAATTAACCTTATTATGAAGCAGCAGACAACCTCTGCAGACCCTTGGTCTCTCTCTAACTAGCTAACTAAACTAACAGACCCTCTTCCACTTACCACATTCTTCAGTCTCCTTAGTTAGCAAGCAACTTTAAAATATAAAAACATCACTATACTGGGCAAAACCACCAGGGCCCTGGAGGTGGAGGGGCTGCTGAGTGGTGGAGACAGGAGGAATGGCATGGGGATGGTGGTCAGCCTTACCTGGCCCAGAGGCTCAGATTCTGGCTGCTGCTGTGTTGTTGACTGCTTGCCCCTGGCTACTGCTTCTGCAACATTGGCCTGCTGCTGTTGGAGCTAAGACTCCCTGAGGTGCTGCCATTCCCATGCCTCCTCTAATTCAGCACCCAGGGCTGGTGACCCACTTGCCCATCCGTGCTAATTTATGCCACTGTGTTGGGGTCTTGATGAATTGCAGACTCGAAATGAGTGTAGCACTCGGGTGTAATTGCCAAAAATGTGACTATAATTTTGGTTTGTATTAATGGCAGTAAACACATAAAATGCAGAAGGTGCTAGTACTGTTACTCATTGCTTCTTAGGCTTTAGCTGGCGGGTTGTTCACAATTCTGGGCTCTGTAATTTAAGAAGGATGTGGAGAAACTGGAGAGGATACAGAGACGAGCAGCCAAAATGATAAAGGGGCTGGAATGTATGGTGTATGAGGAAAAGCTGAGAGAACTAGGTATGTTAGAACTAAGTATATTTAGCTTGGCACAAAGGATATTAAGAGGGGCATGATAACAGTTTTCAAGCATTTGAAAGGCTGTCATAAAGAAAAGGGGAGAACAGCTGTTCTTCCTTGCTACAAAGGGCAGGACATCAAACAATGGGTTTAATCTGTGGCAAAGCAGATTTAAATTAAATATCTGGAGAGAGAGAAAAAAAACAAAAAACAAAAAAACCCTGTTACCATCAGGATGGAAGGACAGCGACAAACTGCCCATGAAAGATGTGGAATTGCTTTTATTGGAAAATTTCAAGAAAAAGCTACACAGAGATTTATTTGTGTTGCGGGGCAGATATGTGGGGGTGGGGGGGCGGGGGGAGGAGTAGGATGGAGGGAGTGGGGGGGGGAGTAGGATGGAGGGAGTGCAGCTGCACCTCCGTTGCTTCCTGGTCTATCCAGAATTTAAAACCAATTGCCTGGATTTGATTGCAGCATTTCTATTTAGGCAGCAGTGAGGAAGACAACTGACTTCATGGTTCATTATTATAATCTACCCGATTCCTCCTAAATTCTGCATCCTGCAGATGTTAATGGCCCTCTCTCCTTTTTAATAGTTTTTAATGGTTTCACTAATCCAGCTATCCTTCGTTCTGCAGTTCAGCTCTCTTTTTAACTGCTTCTGGTCATGTAGCTCCAGACAAGCTTCAGACTGCTTTTAACTCTAGCTAGAAACATTAACTCAGGTGTGGAAATAACTTTCAGTGAAGCACTGAATTCACTATCAGTTGATGCACTGTCAAGATACTCAAAAAGGCTAGAATTTGTTTTATGACCCTGAAAGAGATGTACATTTAATACTAATGACTCTAGGACTAATGAAACATCTTTTGATTATTTTTTTCCTAGCTTGTTTTGTTTTTATACATAATATATGGTATAGCAAATTAATGTCCATTCTAATACAGCTATTTGTTTTTTCTTTGATTTTAAATTGAAAAATATAGCCCCAGGCTGCTAGTATATTAGCAGCCTCAAGTTTCTTTTTAAATGGAGAAAAATACATTATAGTATGTGTGTTGATGAACACACCTCCCCTTTCAAAATCCACCCTTGCTGAGACTGTATGGAAATAACACGTCCTGCATTTGTGTAGGGGGTTGGACTAGATGACCCTTGACTGCCTTTCCAAGCTAATGACTCCATGATTCCTTCAATAGTATTTAGATTTAGATTCAAAGAAGTTTGAATCTAAAATGAAACATGTGTTCAACTGAACTGAACAGTTCATTTGACTAAACACAGTTTTCTTTTACTTTTTAATTCTCCTGTTTTTTTTGTTCTTTTGTGTCCTTGTTTTAATTTCATTTTGGTTTGAATCACATTTCCCACTTCTGTAACTAGGCTAGGCAAGGCAAAGTACTTGCTTCCCAAGCATCCTGCTGATGTTGTGCCACTATATATAGAAAGGAGTGCAAAGTTTGGGAATCTAGAAAGAAAATGCTAAAGGAAGCATGACTCTAGTTGAGTGAGGTAGGCATTGAATTGGGGTAGGAAAGTTGGGTTCCAGTCTCTGGGCTGTTTGTACATTTAGCATTGAACAGTGGTGGAAGAAAATACAGGAACATCCCCTTTCCATCTGGAGCATCCTCTTTCCATCTGACTGCATTTCTCACTGCAATACAGAATTATATTCTTTTTTTCCCCCCTCTCTCTTTCTCTGACCCAATGACATCTGTATTCCCTTTTGTATCATGGCACAGCTTCAACACGGGCATAGAGAATGCCACCCCTGGTGACTTCAGTATTTTTGTGGGACCTGTGAATCTGAACCTTCCTCATCAGGATGACTAGCCATAGTGAATCTGGGTTCCGACTGAGGTCTTTAAGCAAGGTACTATCACTTTAAACATGGGGTAGAATCACCATCATGAGCCTTGGTTTTAAAAGCAAGTAATATGTAAATATGACTGGGGTGATTGAGTTGCCAATGCCCAGGAGAGGGTTTCGTGTTAGGAATCTCATCCATACATAAGTGCATAATTTAAGAGCTGTTGGTGAAAATCAGTTTCTCCCCCAGATTTCTACAGTCACATGTGCAATATTCCTGGCTCTATTTCATTACCTTAAGCAGTTCCTTGCTCTGCATTATCTTGCCTGAGCCCATTCGTTTCTCTATTTTTCCATCTTCAGAATGTGGATATGCTACTTCCTTTCTTTTACTCTGCCTGTTTTGGTTATATGGATTATAAACTCTTTATGGATGGGGCCTGCCTCTTCTGATGTGTAGGCTCTGTGTCTACAATGTAGCTTTGATCTCTGCAGGGGTCTTTAAGGTTACTGTACTTGTAAGGGTTTTTTTTAATGCTTGGGATTTTTATACATTTGTTTCAACTTGAAATGTACCTTATGCTCCTGAATACCATCTAGTTTCTTGGCATTTATACCTTAAACAGCACACAGCATTCTGAAATGGCTGCAATTTCACTGGCATAATAGCTTAGAGTGGAATGAATTAAAAGATGGATAGTGATTTTTTTCCCCCCCCCCCCCCCCTTAATACTGGCTTGAGATTTGGAAAGCTTCTTGAGATAGCGATCATGTCCCACATGTACAGTAAAGCAAATATCATGCTCTGGGATGCTTTAAAATATTATTATTAATAATAATAAAGTATTACTTGTAATAAAGTACAAGTTGTTTCAGTGGACATATTGCACATCTCTTGCTATTCCATTCCCAAATCTTGAGCAGAGATTGGTGGTTGTGCCAAATGTTGTGTTAGTGTTTATTAGTTAATTATTTAGCTCAGGAAGGTAACTTGATTAATAATGAATGTGCATTGTGATATGTTTCTGTGGGAGCAATACATTTCCATTATTCTAATTCTTAGGTTAAATTGTACTTAGCATTTGCATTTAGTGTGGTGTTTTTGTTTAGAAAATTAATTGCAAAGTCATCCATTAACCCTCAGTGAAAGAAATAACATGGTTTACAGATAGAGTGGGAGGGAGAGAGAGACCAGTGTGTTGACTATGTAAGTTGTTGAGTCATCCTATACCTTTTCCACATTATGCATGCTTGGATCTCTAAAGAGATTCAAAATTATTGATAAAAATGGAAATAGCATTGGGTTTTATGAAGACTTGATTCCTTTTTACAAAAAAAGCACAGCAAAGCAAAACAAAAATCGGGGCTCTGAGGCTTAGATTCCACTCCGTCTAGTTTTGTAACTAGTTTGGTAGCAACAGTTCATAATGCTTCATTTTGGCTCTATATTTTGGCTCCAGCCAGTTTTGAAACCAGTAAGAATTTTTGGGATAATTTTTTTTCCCAAAAAGGGCTCCTGACTAAGCTGGAATTACCTGTCTTCACTCTGTCAAAAAGTGAAGCAAGATTGTGTGTGAGGGGCGGGAGGGAGGGATACATAACGTGTGTCCAAATGTTGTTTGACACCTATTCAGAATACGTGGCATCTGCAAAGTTAAAGTGTATTTTGTGGAGGCAGGTATTTCTTACAAGAGTTTAGAAAAAGGAACACTAAATCATTTTCTAGCAATAAGATAAACATCAAATGGTTTGGCGCACTAAATGTCTTTGGGTTTTACCCAGCCCTATTTTAAATATTTGGTTTTCTAGAACATATATCCTATAAATAATGTAACATTCAATACTCTGCAGGAAATATGGTGAATTTAAAATATTTATCACATTGTACTTTCTCACTATGCTTTTATTAACTCTAATAATTGTGCTGTAATATGAATGTTCTTCACTTGCTAAAGGTAGCATGAGTAGGATTGTTTCCCCTTCATCAGAATGGACTTTCCATGCAATTATATACATACAGTGACACACACCTCCTACTAAGCTACTTTTTTAAACAAACAATTTGCCCTGGGCTGCACCTGCAGTGTAGCTGTTTCTCTCAGTGGGGAGGTGGGAAATCACACTGGTAAAATATATTTTCTATACCTCTTAAATTCAGGTGATGAATCTCTGAATAATGGTGATCTTCGGGTAATATTTGTTGTTTTTTTTTTTCCAGAGGAGATTTTATTTCAAGCAAAAGGTCAATAACATAAAAATACTCCTGTGCTCTTTTCATATTCACCAAAAGATAATTTTGTACATCACTGTGATTCAGTGGCATTACAGGTTATTGAATTAAAGTCGTGATGCTAAGTTAAATTTCTCAGCTAAAGATACAGGAGCACCAGAACAGACCTTCTATTTAAACCTGGATGATTCTTATTCTATTCTATTCTATTCTATGTAGGATCTTGCGCACTCCTCATCACCAGAGTGAGAATGATCGGAACTTAATCATTAAACATTTTTGGATCTGGCCGTGAGTGCCTTTTAGTAGTGTATATATAAAAATAGCAGGGTTGGAAGGGACTTCAGAAAGCTGTCTCGTTTAACACCCTGCTCAAGGAAGGATCGTTTCTGAGTGAACCATCTGAGACCACTATCCATCTATCTGCTCTATCTTAAACTTCCAGTTTCCAAGGATAGAGACTTGAGAACCTCTCTGGGTAGTTGTTCCAATGCTCAACCATCCTTATGAGACAATTCTTTCTGATCTCCAACCTAAATTTCCCCTGGTGCATCTTTGAATTCATTGCCTCTAGTCCTGTCCCCATCACCCACACAGGAAAGTCTATCTCTAATCACTTTATAATCTCTCTTCAGGTATTTGAAGACTTATAAAATTTCCTGCTCACTCTTCTTTTCTCCAAATTAAATAACCCTTGTTCTTACAGTCTTTCCTCACAAGTCGTGTCTCTCAGGGCTCTAATCAGTCTTGTTCCCTTCTGCTGGCCTCTTTCTAATTTTTCCCCATTTTCCTTGAAGTGAGGAATGCAGAACTGGACACACTACTTCAAGTGAGGCCTCAGCAGTACTAAATAGAGAATCACTTTCCCTGACTTGCTAGTGATACTCCTAGTCATACAGCCAACTATGCAATTGTTTGTCTGTTGTCCACTGTAATCTCCAGGTCCATTTATGCAGTGTTGCAGCCTAGCCTGTCTATATTTGTGTATGCAATTGTTCCCTCCAAAGTTTAGGACTTGGACTTTTGTCCTTTTTTAATTTCATTTGATTGATTTCTTTTTTCTGTTTTTGACCATTTTCCAGTTTATTGAAATCATTCTGGATCCTAACCTTATTCTCCAGAGTGCAAGCAGCTCCACTCAATTTGGCATTGTCTACAAATTTGATACGTGTGTACTGGTCTCCACTTCCAAAGCATTAATTGACATGACTACTTTTTGTCATGGATTTTACTATATCCATATGTGTGCAGTAAATTGTGTGCAGTGTAGGATCTAATTTTGATAGGTTATATTGTTGCTTTTTTTTGGTAAATTTGAACTTTAACCACTACCTTGCTTTACTTTTGTAGTATGGTTAATTGCATTCTGAGGTATTAAATATTAATTATTCTAAGGCCATTGGTTTGACCATTTAAGCACGGTTGGTTTAAACATAGAGTTACAATTTTTCTTTGCCTAGATGAATTGCTTAATTTGTTTATACAATCTAAAGACTAATACAGCATGGCTAGTTGTGTCTCTTTTGACTAAATATTTTTACCATTGGAAAATGCTAATTTATTAAAACAGAAACTTCCTGTGAAACTTCATAAGGGAAGGAAGGAAGGAGAGCAGCAGACTAAGGACCCCACACTCTAGAAAAGCAGACTTTGACCACTCAGGCTAGGGACAGACATTAAACACAAACTGGTTTAAGTGATCAGAAACTGGTTTAACCCTGTAACAGAACAGATGTTCAATGCACATCAACCAGTTTGAAAATGGCTGAAACCGGTTTGATGTAAACCTGGTTGAATGTAGTATCCGACTTAACTGATTTGGCTCAAACTGGTTTATGTAATGTCTGTCCCAGACCCCTTGCTGGTTTAAGATAAATCAGAGTCTCCCCCCAGCATCCTGGCATGCTCTCTGGCTGGGCGGGGCTCTCTGCTCCACAGCAGAGCTGGCCCCTCCCCTCTGCTGTCTCACTGGAGCTCAGCAGTCTCTGCAGGCATCTGCCTGGCTTCTGCTTCCCCTCTCCCCTCCCCACTCTGTGCTAAGCAGGCATTCCCCCATCCCTCACAGACACCTCAGCATTAGCTAGCAGACCACATGCTGGCTATAGTTTGTTCTGTGGGAGACAGCAGAGGCAGGCAGGCTTTTTGGAGCTATTCAACAGGTAGCTTAATGTCCTTTCTTGGAAAAGCTTTTTAACAGCTGTTTGCTCCCCCCTCCCTGTCACCACTCTCTGCTAAACAGGAATTCCCTTCTCCCCTCTGCCTTTCAGAGAAGGTGTCTGTATTAGCTAACAGACCACATGCTGGGTCCATGGTGAATCAACAGGTAGCTGGTAACGTTCCTCTGTTTTCTTAATGGGGCGATAAACACTGAGATGGGGTGACACTGTTATCAGCCCTCCCCACCCCTGGCTTGCTTGCCTGTCAGTTTGCTGCAGGGAGGGAGATTGAAAAGCTCTGTATCAGCAACAGATGCATGCACTACACGCACACACCCTTTCTCTCAGTAGGGGCTGGCAACACTCCTGCTCCTTGAACAGCAAGCGGGGAAAAGCCTGGGACTGTGGGCAGGCTGGGGGTTTACACCCCTCCCTAATCAGAGCCTCCTGCTGGGACCTGGCCACACCCTCCTCAGCTCAGCTCTGCAAGGGAAGGGAGGGCTGCACTAGCACCTCCCCCAGCTTCCAGCCTGAGCCACTGCAGGCATGTGCCTGAATTTCCTCAGTCCAGAGGGATTGTCTGTATGGTTGGAAACTAGTTCAGCCTAGTCAGGTTAGACTAACCTGCAAAGGTTGAATCAATTCAGGCTTGGGCTTTCTGTATGTCTATCCCTAGCCTCAGGGAACTGGGAATCCAGTCTGAGGGGGAAAGGAGTCCAGGAGAGCTGGCTGTACTTTAAAGAAACCTTATTGAGAATGCAGGAATGAATCATCCAAATGTTCAGGAAGATTAACAAGTATGGCAGAAGTCCAACTTGGCTTAGCGGGGAACTCTTCAGTGAGCTAAAACATAAAAAGGAAGCTTACAAGAAGTGGAAACTTGGGCAGACAGCTAGGGAGAAGTATAATAGTATTGTTCAGGCATGCAGGGAGGAAATAAGGGGGTGCCTGTAGACATGTGGGGATGCTGCTCTTGCCTACTATAATTACAATGTATCAGAGTGAGTTTGATGGAGCATGCTAATTAGCACGCTCCCACAGCCTCTGCATCAAACAAGCTTTACTTAAAGCACTGCTGCTGCCATTATGAAGCATGAAGTGCGGAATACACGAGACACTGTGGGTGCTTTAAAGGCTGCCTATACATGCAGGGGGCCTGCTTCAATGCACTAGAAATCTATCATGTCAGAGCAGACTCACTTAATTGAGCTTGCTAAAGCACAGAAATCGATGTGCTCTGGCAGCCTTGTGCATAATGTGCATCAGCGTTTCATAGATGTTAGGGGCTGGAAGGGACCTTAAAGATCATCAGGTTCAACCCCCCTGCACTTGGGCAGGAAAGACAGCTGGGTTCAGATGATCCCAGTAAAGTGGGCATCAGGATGCTTTTTGAAGATTGCCAAGGTAGGTGACTGTACCACCTCTGGGTAAAGCCTGTTCCAAACCCTCAACACTCAACTTGTAAAGAAGTTTTTTCCTTACCTAGTCTGAAGTGATGTGCAATCAGTTTGTGCCCATTGTTTCTTGTCCTCCCCACATCTCTGTGGTGAGAAAACGGCAGCAGTGTGCTTTGAAATAAAAACATTTGAGCTTTAGTGTAAAGCACCCCGCTGCCATTTTTGCAGCTCAGGGATGTGTGACAACATTGATACATGTGATGCAGAGAAGCTTTTAATTAGCGCACCTCACTAACTAAAGTGCCTGGCACTGTGCCAGGAGCATGTGTAAAAATGCCCAGCGTTTCTGGGAAGCTCCTTAATCAAAGCACTCCTGGCATTCTACTAGTCAGAATACTCTACTAACTGGAATTTCCAGCTGGCTGGCCAGACACGAGGGGGGGGGAAACTCGCACGCAGTGGCCAACACTCGCCACCCACCACCCTGCGCTGCTGCTTCTCCGTGTAAGGCCACTGTCAACCCTGCACCCCCTCCGCCCCACTCTGCATCTGGCCAGAAACCCCTGTCTCTCAGGTAACCAGCATTTTTAGATCACCAGCAACTGCCCCACCCCCATTCCCCACTCATGGAGGATATCGGAGCTTGTACTGTGTAGCCTGGGTGTACACAGGTTTGTACTTCCCTCTCCAATTGAGGGAATTATTGGCAGGGCAGTGTGCTGTGGAGGGACACAACAGCCCAGTGGCCATCTCCGTCCCCTATAGAGTCAGGTCCAGTCAATCAATTACTTAACTATATACAGATTTATTATCACAACAAAACTACTGAAGGGTAAGGACATATATATATAAAATCTAGGTACAAGTTTACAAAACGATAAACCCTATAATATATATCTATAGATATACCACACCCAGTTTGGGGAAGGGGGACCTCCCCTGTGGGGACACTTTCTCTGGGGTAACTTATTACTAATCTGCTGTCCCGCTCTGTCCCTGCTGGGTTTTCCTGCCCCCTGACTCTGCTGCCCCTGTCCTGGCTTAGGGCTACAGGCATTGCTGTGTGTAGTGGATGCTTCACCTTATGCTAGGGGTTGGTGGCCTGGACAGCCTTGTGCAGCACCAGGGCTCAGTCTGCTCCTGGACCCTCTGAGCAGTGTCATCTGCACTGAGCTGCTGCCCTGTGCCAGCAGCTATAGACCTAAGCCACCTCAAGTGGCTCCCAGGGTCTGTCATCCTCCGTGCAGCGTCTCCTGCACCGACCTCCCAGCCTCATCCTGGGGTTGAGGACCTGAGCCATCCCAGGGGCTCCAAAGATCCTGCTCCATGCACTGGCCTGTGCACTGTGTCTATGGCTACACACCAGAGGTTGCAGACCCAAGCCGCCTCACGCAGCTCCCAGGGTCTGGATGCTGTGCTCCGTGTTGCGCACCAAGAACCTAACAGCTGGAGCCATCCCCTGCTCCCCACTGATAGAAGTTTTCAGGGGCTCTTCCTGGGCTACCGCTTTGCCCTGCTGAGCAGCATTCCTCAGCTCTTCTAAACACTACTCTTCTTTCTTCTCAGTCCCTGATGCATCTGCCCCTGGTGCTGGGCACGCAGCTCCTTTTATATGCTCCAGGGCTCCACCCCTGAAGTCTTCCAGACCTGACAGTTTCCAGTCTTCAATTAGGTCCAGGAGAGCTCTCTTCCCCCTCCTCTCAGAAAAGGGGAGTGATGTTATTTCTCTTGCTGCCTCCTGATTGGTGGATGGGCTCCACCAATCAAAACAGCAGCATCTCAAGCCTGGGACTCAACCCAAGCTCTGAAAGGTAAGCATGCTACAACTCTGTGTGTGGGGGGGGGGGGGTGGGTTTTTTTTTTTTTTTTTTTTTTTTTTTTTATACGTTTATTGACACTGATCTGTAAATAGTTAAACATCAGTGGGAGTCCCTGATCTCTGCTTTGCTGTGTAGGTGGGGAGGTGAACTTGCCTTATGCTAGGCAGTCATGCTCCCACAGCACACACTCACCCACTAACATCACTTCAATTGAAGAGGGGGTGCCTGCTGCATACCACCCGGGCTACACTTGCAAGCAAACTAAGGAAGTTTGGGTTGGATGAATGGACTGTAAAGTGGATAGAAAACTGAGTAGTAATCAATGGTTCCATATGAAGTGGAGTGCCACAGGGTTTGTTCCTGGGGCTGATTTTGTCCAACATCTTCATTAATAGTCTAGCAGATGACAGAACAAGGAGCAATGGTCTCATGTTGCATCAAGGGAAGTTGAGGTTAGATATTGGGAAAAACTTTCTCATGAAGAGGGTAGTAAAGCACTGGAACAGGGACCCTAGAGAGGCTGCAGAATCTCCATCTTTGGAGGTTTTAAGATCTGGCTCGACAAAGCCTTGTCTGGGATGATCTAGTTAGGGATGGTCCTGCTTTGAGAAGGGGTTGGACTAAATAACCTCCTGAGGTCCCTCCTAACCCTAATTTTCATAGATTTCATAGACATTAGGGCTGGAAGGGACCTTGGAAGATCATCGAGTCCAGCCCCCTGTCCAAAGGGCAGGAAGTCAGCTGGGGTCATAGGATCCCAGCAAGATAAGCATCCAGTTTGCTCTTGAAGGTGTTCAATGTAGACGCTTGAACCACCTCCGGTGGCAGGCTGTTCCAGATCTTGGGGGCTCGGACAGTAAAGAAATTCTTCCTTATGTCCAGCCTGAAACGGTCTTGTAGTAGTATATGACCATTTGACCTAGTCGTCATCCCTTGGGGCGCTCTGGTGATCAAATGTTCCCCCAGATACTGGTGGTCACCCCTGATAAACTTATAGGTGGCCATCAGATCACCCCTGAGCCTGTGCTTTTTCAGGCTAAAGAGCCCCAGGGCTCTCAGCCTGTCATCGTAGGATCTGCTTCCCTGACCTCTGATCATGCGTGTGGCTCTTCTCTGGACTCTCTCAAGCTTCTCCACATCCTTTTTGAATTGTGGAGCCCAAAACTGGACACAGTACTCCAGCTGCAGCCTCACCAAGGCCGAGTACAAGGGGAGAATGACATCCCGGGATTTGCTTGAGAAGCATCTATGGATGCAAGCCAGCGTTTTGGTCGCTTTACTAGCCACCGCATCGCATTGCAGGCTCATGTTCATCTCGTGGTCAATGATGACCCCCAAGTCTTTCTTCCTTAGTGCTAGCCAACATAGCACTGCCGAGCCTATAAGGATGCTGCAGGTTTTTCTTCCCAAGGTGGAGAACCTTGCATTTGTCGGCGTTGAACACCATCAGATTCTCTTCCGCCCACTTGCTGAGCCTGTCCAGGTCAGCCTGGATTACCCGCCTGTCTTCTGGTGTGGATGCTTTGCCCCAAAGTTTGGTGTCATCGGCAAACTTGGCCAGTCCGCTTCTGACTCCAGTGTCCACATCATTAATGAAGACGTTGAACAGTATGGTTCCATGAAATATTTTGGCTTGCATGAATATTTTTGTCATCGTTTCTCAGCCCAGTATAAAATTTTGGGGTGAAAGAGGGAGGCCTAGAATATTTTGGTTGTTAAAGTAGTCACCTGCGATGGAAGACTTAGATTCAACTCAGGGGACTTGTTGGTGAGGCCCTAAAGGACCACGACTCCAAAGGGAGGGGAGTCCAGGAACAGTGGTTGCTCCTCAAGGGAGCCATCCTAGATGCACAAGCTAAGGCTATTCTGCCTTGGAGGAAAGGCAGCAAGAGGGCACAGCAGCCCCCTGCTTTCCAGGGAACTAGCAGTCCTCCTGCATCTAAAAAGACAGACCTACAAAGGATGAAGGATACGATCCACCTCCAAGGAGGAATACTCTGCACTGGTCCAGAACTGCAGGGAGCAAACCAGGAAAGCCAAGGCTGCGATGGAACTCCAACTGGCTACAAGTATCAAGGACAATAAAAAGTCCTTTTTTAGATATGTGGGAAGTTGGAGGAAAAGCAAGGGCAACATTGGACCTCTGCTAAACCAAAAAGGAGAACTGATGACCAATGCCCAGGAAAAAGCCAGCTTGCTAAATGGGTACTTTGCATGAGTCTTTCGCAAGTCCCATGGGACACCCCTGCCCATTACGGGACAAGGATGCCTAAGTGAGGGTGGTTCTTTGCCCTCCATCAATGCTGACCTTGCAAAAGAACAGCTTGAGAGGCTGGACATGTTCAAGTCAGCTGGCCCTGACAATTTAAACCCCAGAGTACTCAAGGAGTTGGCTAGCATCATAGCTCACCCCCTGGCGTGGATCTTCAAGAGCTCCTGGTGCTCTGGTGAAGTGCCCGATGATTGGAAGAAGGCCAATGTGGTGCCTATCTTCAAGAAAGGGAGGAAAGTGGATCTGGCAAACTACAGGCCCAGCAGCCTGACCTCTATCTTGGGGAACTGTTACCAAATCTGCCCATTACTTTGGGGTGTGCTCATTTATTAGGGATAGTTTCTAGGGTCTTGGTGATTCTGTCAATGTGCTGCTTGTGTTACTATACGGAGCTGTATTTCTCCCTTCTGCAAGCCCTGACCCCCAGTGGAGCTATCTTGCAGGACTCAATCTCAATGGGACTGGGTTCCTCCAGTCACCAAATCAGTCATACACACAAACACACACAAATTAACGTGACACGCCTGACCTGGCCGGGCTGATCAGCATGGACAGGCTGACACCCTCATATGCCAAGAATCAGTTCATAAGAGCAACAATAAAATGCAGTCAAACACAAGCACACAGGTAAACAGAATCCCTCTGAATCCGGCTGGGTGTCCAGCTGACACCCTCATGGGCCAGCATTCAGTTCATAAGGGCACGTCTGAGTCAAACTGGGTCAATCAGCCTGTACAAGCTGATCCCCTTATGTGTTTCAAACTCAGCACGTCCCAATCTTTGGCCTCTTGATGAGCAGACCCCACAATAATTTGGGCTTCACAGGGATCTTTAGCATAGGTAAAAGAAGCGTTGCTGCAGAGCACGGGAGGAAAGAGAAGCAGAGAAGGAAAAATATACCCAATTACTACCAGTTTGACTATAAAAGTTATTTATTGCTAAGCATATGAAATATATAATAGTACTAGTAGTAATAGACATGCAAAAGAAAAACAAACACCAACAATGACAATACTACCCTGGTTTCACTAAGTATTTGGGGAAACTTAGCTCAAGCTTAACTGATACAGTTCAGGTTCAGAAGTTTATGCCTAGAAAGAAGACAGAGAACGCTGGGATCTCACCTAGTCCACGGTACTCAGGCTGCAAAGCTGACAGGCACAGTCTGTAGCACAGTCCTTGAAGGGAGAGATGATCTGTTCTTCCAGCGTCCCAAGAACGACAGGGGATGGTGTCAGCACAGGGGTTTTCTTCTTCTCCTTCTTTCCTCCTGCTTCTACTTCTTTTCCTTCCTTTTCCTCTTCCTCTTCTCCCTCTAGCAGCACACACACTTACAGATTTTTATACCCTCAGTTCAGCTGCTTCGAAGCACCCTCAGTAGTGTAAATCATTGTCTTTTCTATTGACAAGGGGTTATCTGGTTTGGACCATCTCAGGAAACTGATTGATAATCAGGAAACACTTAAGATTAGGGAGTAACCCAAATACTTGGGAGCCAGCTTGAAATTCCTATGGGTGGCAGATATACTGATGGGATATCTCATGGTTTCTTCAGGAACAATAGATAGCTTGCAGCATCAGGATTTTGGATTTTTACTTGTTGTGCACAAGCCTCAGCTTAGCATGACTTTTCCAGATCTTACTATAGTCTTTTAACAGACTTAAAACAATTATTGGGGTGCTCATAACCTTTTGTGGAGAGGACTCCCACCAGTCGTCTCGGGAAAGATATGACAACACCTGGGATTAGGGCTCCAGCAGGCTGGATGCTGTGATGAACCCTTAACCATTGTTCAAATGTTGCCCATACCCCCTCTGACTCGGTCTCTTGCCTCAGCATTCCCTAACCCGGCAACCGAGTTTTAGTCAATCAAGTTTAAATAGGCCTCCCATAGTGGGACCGGGGAATGTACGGCCCGAGATGCCTATTAAACTTAGAGCTGTGTGTGTGTGTCTGGGGGGGAAAAGTCCTTAGTAAATCCAGATTAGAACTGGTCTGATAAATGCTGAGCTGGGTGTGTGTGAACATGGGTTGATTAACATTGGAAGCACAGATTCCCCATCATGCAGTGCTCCCCTGCTTCTCTGGTCCCAGAATTCACTGCAGTCTCTGCTTCAGGCTTTCTGTTTTCCATCTCTCATGTAAATGAGACCTAGGGCAGTTGATTCACTCGTCACCCTTATCTGGTGAGGGTCTTAGGTGCGTCTCTCACTGCATCTTAATCAGAGCTGAGACGTAACAGAACGTCTTAGAAAAAATCATCAAGGAGGCCATTCTTAATGGACTGGCAGATGGAAACACCCTGAGGGACAGCCAGCATGGGTTTGTTGGAGGTAGATCATGCTTGACCAATCTCACTTCCTTTTATGACTAGGTGACCTATCACCTGGAGAAGGGGGAAGACATTGATGTCAGATATCTTGCCTTTAAAAAAGCCTTCGATCTGGTATCCCATGATCACCTTTTGGCAAAACTGGCCAACTGCAGCCTCGGGTCCACCATGATCTGTTGGCTGGGGAACTGGATCCGTGGTTGGATCCAGAGGGTGGTGGTTGACGGAAGTCAATCATCATGGTGCCCTGTGACCAGTGGGGTCCCTCAAGGCTCTGTCCTTGGACCTATTTTGTTCAACTTCTTCAGTAATGATGTGGACATTGGAGTCAGAAGCAGACTGGCCAAGTTCACCGATGATACCAGACTTTGGGGTAAAGCATCCACACCTGAAGACAGGGGGGCAATCCAGGCTGATCTTAACAGGCTCAGTAAATGGGTGGATGAGAACCTGATGGTGTTTAACACCGAAAAATGCAAGGTTCTCCACCTTGGGAGGAAAAACTTGCAGCATGTCTATAAACTAAGCAGTGCTATGCTGACTAACACTGCGGATGAGAGGGACTTGGGGGGTCAGGATTGACCACAAAATGAACATAAGCCTGCAATGTGATGCTGCAGCCAGTAAAGCAAGCAAAATGCTGGCTTGCATCCATGGATGCTTCTCAAGCAAATCCCAGGACGTCGTTCTCCCATTGCACTTGGCCTTGGTGCAGTTGCAGCTGGAGTACTGCATCCAGTTTTGGGCTCCACAATTCAAAAAGGATGTGGAGAAGCTTGAGAGAGTCCAGAGAAGAGCCACGCGCATGATCAGAGGTCAGGAAAACAGACCTTATCATGAGAGGCTCAGAGCCATGGGACTTTTCAGCCTGGAAAAGCTCAGGGGCAACCTGACGGCCAGCTATAAGTTTTTATAAGGAGTGTTCACCAGGACCTGGGGGAACATTTGTTCACCAGAACACTCCAAGGGATTACAAGGTCGAACGGTTATAAATTCCTGCAAGACCATTTCGGGCTGGACATAAGGAAGAACTTCTTTACTGTCTGAGCCCCCAAGGCCTGGAATGGCCTGCTGCCAGAGGTGGTTCAAGTACCTACTTTGAATGCCTTCAAGAGAAACCTGGATGTTTTTCTTGCTGGGATCCTATGACCCAAGCTGACTTCCTGCCCCTGGGGTAGGGGGCTGAACTTAATGATCTTCCAAGGTCCCTTCCAGCCCTAATGTCTATGAAATCTATGACACTCCTTTTTCTGAATTGGGCGGAGAAAACAGACCTTATGATGAGAGGCTGAGAGCCATGGGACTTTTCAGCCTGGAAAAGCTCAGGGGTGACCTGATGGCCGCCTATAAGTTTATAAGGAGTGTATTCACCAGGACCTGGGATAACGTTTGTTCACCAGAGTGCCCCAAGTGATTTCAAGGTCAAACGGTTATAAACTGCAAGACTGTTTTGGGCTCCTTTTGTTTTAAAATTTTACATGGAAAAACAAGTTATAAATTTAAGCTGGATGAAGAATAATTAAATGAATTCTTAGTGAATAATATTGAAACCTCCAACTATTTTGCTTAATGAAATTCTCACTTTTCAACCAGCCTCATAAGAATGCAGTATGTTTGAGGGGGTTTTTTAATTACTGAGTCTCATTCATTGTAATGTATTGTACAATGTTGAATGCTGACTGTGTGAAAAAACAGCTATTTCACATACATTACTTGGAAATATATTAACACTAGAAATGTGCAGGCAAATCTTATAACAAACAAAGAAATAGCGTGTTTGTTTTCTTTAGTTTTTTTTGTAAAGTATCCTTTTTTTTTTTAAAGTGGCTACTCTATAGTAATTATGTGCTTATCATTAAGATTTTTTTTTAAAATTATTGTTGGTCCCTAATTAGATTTAAATTGACTTTAAAAGATGTTTTTGTTTGTTTTTTTTTTTTTTAATTCTCTCTCTTTCAATGTTACCTGTAGGTGAAATTAAAGTTATTTGGATATCTTAACTATGCATTAATAATCATAAATATGTTCAAAGTTTTTCTAACTTTAACTTTTACTCAAAAATTCCTTGGTGTATAACGATAGGAATGTTGATCTGAATTATACTTTACAGATAATCTTATCCATCCCCCATGCTTACATCAGAACCCAGACAATCCCTAACAAATGTTGGATTTGGGATAACAGCTCCATACTGTATTTTACCTAATTATTATTATTCATCATATTTGTTCGGTACTGTTTTTTGTTAAAACAACCATAGTATTGCAAGAGATGTTAGACAAGCTTTCAGGAACAAAATATTCTTCTTCAGGTTCGTTTAGTGTTACCTGATGAAGGACATTTTGTATCACAGTTAGTTCAATACAAGTTATTATCAAACAAATCCTACTTTCCATATATTCCCTGGACCATCATGGTTATATTACAACACATTTTGAAAGAAGACAGAACACATTCTGTTGCCTTTTTGTTTCAGATTTTCAGCTGAGATCCATCTATATTAGTAAAAGGGTGTGTGTGTCAGCGTCCGCACCATAGCTCCAAGACCATGACACCTAGAGACCTGAAATTTTGCATGCATACTAAGGGGACCCTGGGGCATGCATCTGGGTGCTATTTTTTTTTTATTTGGTTCAAAAAACATTCGTGAATTTTTATTTAATCTATACTGTATAACCCCCTGTGACAGGTCAGCCCCAGAAAGCAGAATAAATTTGCATATGCAAAACATTCTTTAGCAAAGCTCAAAGCTCCTGGCCAAGGTTAACCAGTACAGCTGGAGAAGGCTCCGCATTTAGGAGTATTCCCCTAAGGGCTGTGGTTGGGACTGGTTAACAGGACCTGGGAGCACCTGCAGGTGGAGTGAGGGCTTAAGGAAGGTCCAGGGAGAAAACTGTACTGGGCCTTCTCAGGGACTGATTAGGGGGTTGTGAGAGGCATTCCTTGTAAAGCAATCTACAAGAAGCAAACTTGCCAGAAATCGACTTGCAAAGACTAGAGCCAGAGCAGCTGAGATTCCAGAGCAGCAAGTTGTGAGATGAGAAACAGAGCAGCAATGGCTGCATCCAGAGTAAGTGAGGCTCCTGCATAGCCAGTTGCAAACAGAGCAGCAATGGCTGCAGCCAGGAACTGGCCCTGGAGGGAAAGGGAAAACTCTGCATTCATCTACAATCCAGCCTTGGATTATGGTTCTGATCCATTAGTTGCAATTGGCTCAGTGGTGACTTTTTGCAGCCATGCCTTGCAATGAGACGGAAAGGAGAAGCTCCAGGGATATGCTGCTGCAGTGGCAAAGTTCAACTGCCCCAAATGAATGATCCTCCTGAGCCCCTTCATACATTGTTGACAGGCAACACTCCAGATGCACATCATTTCCAAAGCAACATTAGAAGATACAACTCATGCTTCCAAACGACATCTTTTGGCACCACAAAAGACATCAGAGAATCTGGTTACATGCCCACACTTAAAGTGCAGAGGTTTATAATTGGATTGGCAGTCTGATGCCACTCCCAAATGAAGAGCCCAAATTCCTGCAGATCTACTTCATGGGTGACAA
>NW_005841928.1:3375973-3386579 GCF_000455745.1 Alligator sinensis
GAGCGCCACTTCAATGCATCCACAACATCAGAAGTGGCTGTCATTCTGGCTGGTGAACAACATGGCAATCGAAACGTTGTGTTGCAACTCAGGAATAACTCCCTCAAAAGAATTACTGAGACACGCCAATCATATGATGCACTTCAGTATCCACTCATTTTCTGGCAGGGTGATGATGGCTACCATTTCGAACTGCAACACATAAACCCAGCAACAGGCCTGCCAACTCAAAAGAAGATTTCTGCCGTGGACGTTTATGCCTACAGGATGATGCTGTGAGCTAGAAGTTTCAATTGTGTTTTGCAATGCAAAGATCTCTTCCACCAATTTGCTGTGGATATGTATGCCAAAATTGAAGCAGAAAGATTGAGATTCATTCGAATGAACCAAAAGAAACTTTATGTTCTATAGTTGAAAACCATGTTCACTTCAGCGATGCCATGAACAATGATGGAGATCCTGCCAGTGTTGGCCAATTGATCATCTTGCCTTCCAGTTTCACAGGTGGGCTTTGCTACATGCATGAGCACACTCAGGATGCCATGACCTGTGTGTGAAACTATGGGCCCCCCTGATCTCTTCACCAGCAACGCAGCTTGGGCGGAAGTGGCTAATGAACTGATGCCAGGCCAAAAACCGCAGGATCAGCATGATTTGCTGGCAAGAGTACTCAGACAAAAAGTGAAGGTATTAATGAATCTCATCAACAAGGGAAAGATTTTGGGAGCCATTCAGTGCTACATGACCAAACAATGGGAGGAATGACTCTGGTGTTGGCTGGGGATTTTCAACAGACACTGCCAGTCATTCCACATGGAACCAAAGCTGCTGAACTGCAGGCCTGCCTCAAAGCTTCATACATTTGGCAAAGCATTCAGTGACTCAGCCTCATGACCATCATGTGAGTATCTAACAGGTGATGCATCTCCTGAAGAGTTTGCTGCAAGCCTGCTCAAACTGGGAAATGCGGCCATGGTATCTGAGAATTGAGAATAAACTATCTCAATGAACAGCATTGGAAAAACAGTTGCAACACTTCAAGAACTGAAAGAGGCAGTTTTTCCAAATGTTGCACATCACTTTCATGACCACAAGTGGCTATGCCAAAGAGCCACCCTGGCACTGAAAAATGATGCGGTAAATACCATACAAAAATACCTTCTTTCTCAATTGCCTGGCACTGTGCAAAAATACAAGTCAGTGGACTCTGTCCCAGACACCAAAGAGGCAGTCAACTACCCAACAGAATTTCTCAGTTCTCTCGAACTGCCAGGTGCACCTTCATGCAATCTGGAGCTCAAGATTGGTGCACCCATCATTCTTCTCAGGAATCTGGACCCACCAGCACTCTGCAGTGGAACACGATTGGCTGTCAAGGAGCTCATGCCACATGTCATTGAAGCTACCATCATGACTGGCCAAGCAGTGGGTCAGGATGTCTTCATTCCACACATTCCAATCATTCCCTCTGACCTGCTATTTCAATTTAAATGGCTCCAGGTCCGCCTCAGTTTTGCCATGAGCATCAACAAGGCACAGGGACAATCACTCAAAGCTGTTGGCCTCAAACTGTGAAGCCCATACTTTTTTCATGGCCAACTCTATGTTGGTTGTTCCAGAGTTGGCAATGGCATAAAACTTGTCATCTTGGCACCAGATGGCAAAACATGCAACATTGTCTATCCTGAAGCTCTACGCAGATAAAAGAAAAAAAAAAAGTGTCAAACACTGTCATAAACTGGGATACAAAAATGTGATGTGAAATCCTCAGTGCTATGCTAAAGTCTTACCAAGTAAATAAATATTTCTACCTCACAATTCAGTTGTTTAATACATTTAAATGTTCAACTTTTATAGGTTTTTGGTATGACCAAAAGCTCACAGTGTTGAGCTATATCAGACAAGTAAAATGGGGTACAAAATTAAACACATACACACAACTTATTAGTAGAGGGACATAAGATAGAATGAATATATTTTATTTATAAAACATTAACATTTGATCACTGCAACCCGTGCGAAGCCGGGTACTTTGGCTAGCATATAATATATTGTCTTTATGTGACCATCTCAGTTTTCATTTTTTTAATAGTAAATTTCTAGTCCTTGTGGTTTTAGATAAAAATTTTAAAAGATGATTTTTTTTAAAAGTCTTGTAGTCTTTGCAATTAAAAATATGAAGAATAACAAGAAAGCAGTGGACAGAAATACTAAGAAGATATCTTAAAGTGTAGCCTAATACACAATATTTCAGTGAGTGTTTTTACTGAGGGAAGTTTGAAATGTCTGTATGAATCTGTAATATCGCTCATGAGAGAGAGAAGATCTGACACTGGATCATACATTCTTATGCTACCAAAATTTTAATTAAAATTTAACAAACCAACTAGTTCATATGGATCTCAAACAAGAATTGCTATACTTTCTGCCAAGATATTCAGAATCCTTCAACATGACTAATTTGCTTTAAGTCCAACTTCAAGTGGATCTTAACTCTAAAACCACAAATAATAACTAAGAATATAGAACAACCCTGTTGAGCACTTGAAATGGATAATTTCATAATCCAGGAATACATCATCCAAAATCACTTTCTGAATCTGTTAATAAAATAACAGAGAAGGGCAGAGTTGTATTAATTCTACAGTCCAGGCTATTTTGATGAAAATTCCTATAACTATCAGTTGAATCCTCCCCAGGTATACGTTCCCACATAAGTTGTCATTACTGTGGCTTACCATCTGAATGATCATAAGGTATTCCTGTTCATGGTCCTGCCAACAGGACAGTTTTTTTTGTTTTGTTTTGTTTTTTTTTTGTGTTTGTTTTTTTTTTGTTTGTTTGCAGTTTCTTACCTTGTTTCATGTAATACTCTTTGTAACCATAGTTCTAAAATAAAAACCTGTGCTAGGAGTTTTGATATATCAAGGCCCTATTGGAAATGAGTTTATGCCTGATACAAATTCAGCACCATAACATATAGCCATAGCAGTATTAATAAGAGTGACCAGTGTTCTGAGGTACAATCCATCAATTATCACTGGAAAATTTCCTTTGTCTTTGTCCCATAGCATTTCTTGTCTAAAAGAAATGAGAACAATTTATTGTTTGTGTTAGTTGCAGGCAAAAAGCAGCAGTGTGAACATGATTTAGAAGCTAGAACAGATCTTCTCTCTTTATCTCATCCTTATGTTCAGTATCCCTATCCTGATTGACACACAACTGTTGACTGCATAATACTGCAAGGAACTATATGTAAACATAAGTATTGGTTCCAAAAGCACTTCACTAAACTATTTTTTTCTTATTCCTATTTGGATTCCCTGTTCAAGTAAAAATGCTTAATTTATAGCCAACATACTTTGTAATGAAATGTGACAGCCAGGGCACAGATTATTTCTGTCCCCCATTTTAAAATAATAATAATTGGTCTGAGCAGACCTGTCCCGACCAGCCTGAACTGCATGCTGTGAGGAAGGAGGGAAGAGTGAAGGAGGGTACAAAAGAACACACAGCGGCACCTACTGGCTAGAGGCTGGAAGACCGTGCCCCCTCATGGCAAAGGGAATTAATTGGAAGTCTTTGAAGTCTCTGGCTGTTTGCACGAACAAAATCCACAGTTGGAGTGGCGTAACTGCAAAGCTCCGCCAATTATAAAACATCTCCAAGTAGTGTTTGCTTAAGGCACTAAATGGATTTTAAAGCGGCGGAAAATTCTGGGTCATGCAAACACAAATGCAGTTGCATCAACGTAAATAGGAAATTTCATTTCATCTACACACGTCCCCTGGTAGTTATGTCTCTGACAACATATAGATATTCACTTATAAATGGAAATGATAAATTTGAATTGAAGTGCATGCATGTCACTGAAAGTAGAAACATATGACTGGAAAGAATTTACTAGAACATGGAATCCAGGCCCTTGCTATTACAGGCAACCATGTCCTATGTGCTTTTTTCATAAATTTATCAACTTCCATTTTAAAACCAATTACAGTGTATGCCTATTACCCTGTCTAGAAACTGGCTTCAATACTTACTGCTCCAGCAGTATTTCCAGCCTAAACTCTCATGACCAGTTAATAACAATTTGTTCCTAGGCCCAGGTTGTCCTTTAGTCTGAATAGCTCTTATTCTCTGGCATTCACCCCACTTAAATATTTACTGCGAATGAGAAGGATGCTTTGAAGTAAACCAACATAAAGCTTTATGGATCTATTTTCAAAAGTATTCATGACGCACATGGTTGAAGCATACGAGCAGGCTGGTAGACTTGAGGATGTCACCTTAGTTAAATCTTATAACACCTGAAAATCTAATACATCTTTTCTTGGCATATTCTTCCTTACATTCCCAATAAATTTTCTGTTTCCTGTGTATCTTCTTCTTTGTGTCTTCTGCTGATAGAATGCATACCTCGCTTTTGTAATGCTTTTATACCTTCCATATGTCTTCTCCTCTACAAGGAAAAAAACAGTATCATATGAGGGTACTGCTTTCTTAACCAGAGTTCCTACACTTTCCCAGTAATTGTATCATGTTAATTCCCTCCCTAGCACTTGACTTGAACACACAAAATGATCCATTTTCCTCCTCTAGTTCTTAATTCATTCAAGCTGGATCAAAGAGCAATAATCAGTGACAGAAGCCTTGTCTGGATCACAGACCAGACATGAGGCAGTGTTTTTGGCCTAAGCATACACAGCATACCACAGCTGACACCTAATCCACTCTGAAGAAGTAGTTTGTTCCCATGGTATCGCACAACTGGTAATTAGTCAATTTATGAAAGGGTAAGATGGCAGACAGTGCTGTTTTACAGTTTAAACAATATACATACAATTCCTTCGTGGCATACCTGCAAATATTCGTGCTTTTTCTTGCAGACTTTCCAAACCACTATCTTTCTCTGAATAAACACAGTTATTATTATCTTCTTGTTTTTCCTTTCCTAAGAACCAGGTATAATGTCTCGTAGCTATGTAAAAATATTGATTTTTGTTTTTTAATTGTAAAACAAGAAAGTAAATAGGGAAAATAAAAAGGAGGGGGTGGGGAAGAAAATGTGAAAACTGTTTGAGATGAATACTTCTTTTCACAATTCACAGACATGCCTGAACTTGGCATTAAATCACTTCTTAATTCAATCCATCTGTTCAATGCCCGCTACTTTTTAGTCAGTCAGTGCCAGTACTTTGAACAAATAGAATAGAATTTTAAAGAAGAGTTAGGGCCAAAATATATCTGTTGGTGAAAGCCAAATGATACCTATCAATCTAATGTACTTATATAGTCCCCATTACCATGGTATCTGAATATGTCTTAAATGCCAATATATTTTATCCTCACTACACCAGTGATATAGGGAACTATTAGCATCAGTTCTTTACAGATGGAGGCCAGGTAGAAAAGTTACACTTATTGCAAGGTAAGCACACAGAAAGTGCTCTACAGCCATAACTGAACAGACAGTCAAGGCATAAAAGTACTGTAAAAATCAATGCTCTAAGATAACCCTGAATGGTTGTGGTATCAGACTTTAGTGCTGTAAGCTAGAGCACTGTAATGAACCTCTGTACTAGATCCTATAATGAGTCGTATTACATTGCATTCCTCCAGCAATCCATGGGGATTTGTGATGCCTTGTTCACCACCCTCCCTCGCTTTGTAGGTTGGCAGTCTAATCCTGGCCAGAGCTCCTGAGCTCTGTATAAGCACCAAGCTGGCCCTACCCCTGGGTTGTCACTGCTAAGAGTCAGCATAGCCCTTGCTATGTTGCCAACACCCACCCTGCCCCTTGTTCAAGACCAGCTATGAACTACTGTCTGATATTATTGCTTAGTGTGCGGATTCCATCTACCCCAGGGGTGGGCAAAACATGGCTCATAGGCCAGACCCAGCCCACCAACTGATTGGATCTGAACCAGAGATGGGTGTCCACTAATTGATTGAATCTGGCCTGCTCCCAGGGTGGCTGCAGCCACCTGGGTACTACTTGGCTCTCCCTACCTCCCGCAATGAGAGCTGCTTCTCCTGCCTCTGCTGCACCACTCTAGGCAGCAGGTAGCATGGGGAAATGGTAGCAGCCGTGGGAACATGTGCCAGACACCACAGCCCAGCCAGCTTGGGGGGCAGAAGTGCAGCTAAGTGGTTCTGGCCTTGGCACATGGGACTCCAGCTTCTGGCTGCCTTCTACCCCCTCAGATGCCTGAAGTTGGCTGCTCATCACCAAAGATCTGGGTTTTCAATTTCTAATGGAAAAATGGAGAAAACCACAAATTTTACCCTTCACCAGAGCAAAATACAGATTTCTCATTTTACCAGAGAAACCCATGGAGTTTGCAGTTTTACAAAGAGCTCTCTGTAGGCTAGCGTGGGCTGCCCACTGTGGGCTTGGGCTCCTGCCCTGCTGCCCTCCCCAGGGCCTCTGCAGCCCATCAGGTGTGACCCAACACTGCAAAGAACAGCTGGGCTACATGGGGATTTCTTTGCCACTGTAAGCTCTGTGCTGCCCTGGCAATACATCCCTTACAAGTGTGGCAGCAGCAGAGCTGGCAACACGGGGTTGTGCCCCTCACTGCTGCTGCGCATGCAGGAAACACCTCGCCAGGGCAGCACGGAAGTCACAGCGGCAAAGAGATCCCCACATGGGCCCTGCTCTGCCCTGTAGCACTGGGCTGCACCTGCTGGGTTGTGGAGGCCCCAGGGGTCCCCTCGGGAGTGAGCACAGCAGTGGGGAGCTGCCCCTGCTGCTGCAGGCAGGCAGCAGTGGGGTGGGGGTGGGAGGGGTAGTTATCTGGGTTCTACTCCATTGTATCAGCCACTGCCTCCTGCCAGGGGCAGGGGGCTGTAGACCTGAGTCCCTAGTCCCATAGCCCTGACAGCTGGGGGCCCCTCTGGCAGGACTGGGGGTAGCATTGGGTTGTGGGTACAGGGTAAGGGGCCCCAGCGGGGCTGGTTGGGGGTGGGGAAGTGAAGAGCCTTTTATTTTAATCATGGATTTTGGGGGTTTTATCAGAGAATTTGTGATTTTTATTTTATATTTTTAAATCAGGGAAAACCAGAACCCCTGCTCATCACACCAGGTGGGTGGAGTAGGTGGAAGCAGCTGGGAAAGCTGTCTTATGTGACTTGTACTCTCTGCACTCTAGGGCATTAGTCTATCTGCTTGTGTCTGTGTTTAAGTTGTACAGCCTGTTATGAGTCTCTGCACTCTGTTAAGCACAGTGTTGATCTTTTTGCTGTGACATCTTCTGGACCATACAGGAGCACAGTATTCTGCTGGGGTGTATTGCACATGTGGTGGTTCTGAACACTTTGAAGTTGGCATTTCATGTCATGTTGGCTAAATGTCTTAAAGCAGCTACCCATGCAGAGACTTTAGTGCCAACCTTCTGAATGTGATGTTTATAGGTAAGGGAACAGTCCAATGTGACTCCTTGGTAGGTTGGGGTATGTTCATGGGGAGAGATGTAGTTGCCTTCTCTGATATTCACCGTGCTCTTGGCTCTACAATTGTCCAAGTGGAAGAGTGATGCTACTAATTTACTGATACTCCCCACTGACCTTGCGTCTTTCAAACACTGCCCCCTCCCCCCAACCCTTGTGCCACTGGTCTGCAATAAAGCTGCGGTGCCAGGGCCATTACCCCCAACTATTGTTGAGGGATTATCAGCCTGTGTTAAACTGGATAGAATAATATATCTGGTTAATTGACAACTGGCTGCCCTATCCAGCAGCTTTCCTGAGACAGGCCAGTGAGTTGACATGAAACCACTTAGTACAAACTGGCACCCAAACAGAGACAAAAAGGCAGTGAAAGGTGGGAATGGACAAGCTGGAAACTGCCACACTTCTATGGCACTTCAATGAACCATTGAAGCTCAGAAATGTGCTCTGCAGATGACTGCCTTCTGTCTGAGGGAGGCCACCATGCCACTGTGGAGCTGAGAGCACCAGGATAAGTAGTTTATGCACAGGGTAAAAGATCGCTTGGGATCTAGTTATGACACTACTTCACTGTCAAGGTGGCTAGGAGCTGGAACCAACTTCCAAGGGTAGTGGTGCTTGTCCCTACCCTGGGGGTCTTCAAAAGGAGGCTAGACAGCCAGCTAGGTCATTTGACCCCAGCATCCTTTCCTACCCATGGCAGGGGGTCGGACTAGATGATCTGAATAGGTCCCTTCTGACCCTACCAACTATGAAATTATGAAACCCTTGAGTGGCATCAGCACTGCCTCCCACAGAGAGATCAGAGCCCTCTCAGACTGGAGCATTGGGAAAGGCTGATGCCCAGCCCATCATGGCATAGCAAGCCTTGGTGCAGACACTCTTTGCTGGGGCGACATAACTGGGGGTCCCACAGAGGCTAGCCCTGGATGGTGGCTGAACAGGAATGCTCCACACTACTCTTTGACTGGGAAATGCTGGGGGGAGAAGGGGCCCCAGAACAGAAGATGTGGCACATGGACTGACCTGTGGTTTAAGGAGCCAGGAAGACATTTGGCAGGGCCAGCTCTCAGGAGCAGCAGTGATAGAGGAGAGGTGGATCAGGGTCCCTGAAACCCAAAGTCAGGGCTGGCAGGAACACCATTCACCTTCCAGGGCCATTGCCAGTGTAGGTACAGGCCCCCCAAGAGGTTCCAGGCCAGGGCACAGGAGCACTCAGAATGGGGGGATGGTAAGGAGGGATTCATGCCACTCCAGGCCTGGGTCCTACTGCAGGGGAGCAGTGCAGCTTCTGTGAGGATAGTCATCCCTCTGGCCTTGGGTCCAAGTTCTGGAGTAGCTAACATTTCATAGTATTTCTTTATTATGCACATGAGAAATTTGGCAGATGCACCATTTAATTAAACTGGGGGACATTAGTTTTGCATGAGGCATTCCCCCTGCCCCGCAACATTTTGTTTTTGTAAAGTTGAGCCCCCATGGTGGGAGCCCCCACCCCCTCCCCCTGCAATGGCATAACTGCTTGGTGCAGCAAGGGTCTCTCCCCACTCTCTCAATGTTAACTGAGAATACCATTCCAAGTTCCAGAGTGGGCAATGTTCCAGTTTATCTTTAATAAATCCACTAAAAGTTTGGAAGCTTCAACATTTGATTAAAACAAGGCAAGTCTCTTTCTTGGTCCACATTTCCCTGCACCTCAGTGTGTGCCCTTGTGTGTGTGTGGGGGGGGGCACGGAGTTGTTGGGGTGGGAGAGGGAAAGGGGCATGGTGCCTGAGCAGCCTGGGTTGTGGGCAGTGCTGCCAGTGATGCAGGGCCAGAGGAGCCCAGGGCTGGAGACCTGTGGCCTGGTGCCAGGGAGGGGGCACTCAAAACTCTCCAGCCCTACCCATCTAGGGAGGACTCCTGGTCCATACACGTGAGGAGCTAATCAGTCAGGGCTTTGGAGATCCAGGCAGCCTGAAGATGTATGGGTTTGGGACCACCAGCATTGGGAGAGGGGGAATACAGCCATCTGGAACACACACACACACACACACACACACACACACTTGGTGGTAGCATGGCATGCTGGGTGGTTATGTGCAAGACAGCCAGCTGGTGGCTTGTGGTCATGAGGGTGCATGTTGTCGTGTGATGAGCCACTGCTACATCAGGTCCAGGTGGATGGCTGTGATGTCTCTGCCAGCCAATCAGGGGTGGCTTGGCCATTTGGCTCTGCGCAGGAGTCTCCAGCAGCCTGGGGACCCTGAAGGGCATTTTGGAGGTGTGCAAGAGCCCCCTCTACCTGCTGGGCTCAGCCTACACAGGCAGGCTCTGAGCCCCAACCTACTGAAGGGCTAACTTGTGTTCTGTTTCTAACTATGGGTGTTTAGAGTAAAGCTCAAAAGTTAGAGTGCTTCTGCCTCGGGCTCCTTGAATGCCCATACTTAACCAGAGTGATTTAAGTAAATATAGGGAGTAAAACGAAGGCCCAGGGAGGAATAGGACCCATACTAAATGGGCAGAAGCAATTAGTGACAGACAGGGAGGACAAGGCTGAACTCCTCAACAAGTTCTTTGCCTCAGTGTTCCTAAGCGAGGGGCAAGACAAGTTTCTCACTGGGGTTCTAGAGAGGCAGCAGCAAGGCACCAGACTACCATGCATGGACCCTGAGATGGTGCAGAGTCACTTGGAGGAACTGGATGCCTTTAAGTCAGCAGGCCCGGATGAGCTCCATCTGAGGGTGCTGAAGGCACTGACTGACGTCATTGCACAGCCACTGGCGGGAATATTTAAACACGTGTGGTGCATGGGCCAAGTCCTGGAGGACTGGAAAAGGGCCAATGTGGTCCCCATTTTCAAGAAGGGGAGGAAGAGGACCCGGGCAACTATAGGCCAGTTAGTCTCATCTCCATCCTAGGCAAAGTCTTTGAAAAAATTATCAAGGCCCACATTTGCGAGAGCCCGGCAGGACAAATTATGCTGAGGGTAAACCAGCACGGGTTCATAGCAGGCAGATCGTGCCTGACTAATCTAGTCTCTTTTTATGACCAGGTTACAAAACGCCTGGACGCAGGAGTAGGGGTGGATGTCATATACTTAGACTTCAGGAAGGTCTTCGATATGGTGTCCCACCCCATACTGGTGAACAAGTTAAGAGGCTGTGACTTGGA
>NW_005841928.1:3387430-3395559 GCF_000455745.1 Alligator sinensis
ACTCTTTCCTGCCTATGCAGGGGGTCAGACTCGATGATCTATTGAGGTCCCTTCCGACCCTAACATCTATGAATCTATGAATCTAAGTAGCTTTCTGATGGTCACAGATATAACTTGTAGGACAAAGGGACTAGGTCTTCCCAACTTGCACCCAAACCAGTGAGCCATTCTTCCTAAAGTAATATGAAATCTGTGGTTATACCTGGATAAAATGTAACAGTGTTAATCTAATTTCTAATAAGCACATTCAACAAAATTATTTCATATACTGTAGTAATTCTATAACTTATATTCAGATGATATTCATATCTTAAAACATGATGATGAAAGAGGCAGACTATATTTTAGCTTAGATATATATCTGAGATATATCTTACCAAAGGTAAATAGACCTTTAAAATAGACCCAATCTGGTTATTCTTGCCAAAATTACCCAGGCCTAAAGGTCAAACTGAGCAGTGATAGAATGAAGGAAGTAAAAGCCTAAGTCCCACATATTAAATAATTAATTTGGTTTGCAGTAGCCAAAAGTGTGTTAGGCCTTCTGTAGACATTCAGTGGAAGTTTTACCTTTGACTTCACTGGGGATAGGAGTGCACTCACAGGTCCTAATATTGCTCATATTAAAATCAGTGTTAAAACTTCCATAGATTTTAGAGGAATAGAATAATAGTCCAGATAAGAAAGCTCCCCACTGCAAGAAGCTCACTTAGAGTAGGAAGGAAAAATCAACTTCCTGAAGAGTTTGGTGACATTCTTCAAAGGACTGTTGAGATTGTATGTTGCCAAAGTCCTGGTCCTATGATAGGTGAGGGACAAAAGAATATTGGCTTGTCCATTTCTTCTGGTTCTTGACACTTCTGACAGCTGCTGTTGCAGTCTCTTAATTTAACTCTGTCCTTCCCGTTAGTTGTGTGGGGGTTTTGGGGGAGGAAGAAAGGTGTTGGGGGGGGGAAGAGGAATCTGCATCTTTCCTTTTGTCCCCTCAGTAATACATTATTAACTTATGTTACATCAAATTAGCCTATAGCATTGTTTACAACATACCTGCATTAGACTTGAAGATTCCTTTACTTAGAGAGTGATATCCTGGTTTTGACCCAGTTTTGTCATACTGAGGAGTAGTACCCAATTTAAGGGCTTAACTCAGTTGCAGTAGACCTACCAGTCAATCTGGCAGAATCAGATTCTTAGTTTTAAATAAAGTTTTATTAATCTTTCAAGTAAAATACATTCTTTAACATGGAACTCTGCCCTGACAAAGAAGCTTCAGTGAAGAAAATCTGCACTTGAGGTTTAATCTATGCAAATCATGCTAAAGGCTATAAAGTTCTCTAATTTTTTTTCCTTTGGTACTACAGAAAAAAAGGTCTCATACTGAATATTTTATTCATATGTGAGGGCTACCTGAGGTAAATACACACACATGCTCAATTCAATGGGCCAAATTTATCTCTTATGTAATGGCTTTGACACCAATATGGGATGAATTTGCTCTAATTATTTTATAGTTCTAGGGCTAAGTACAGTGTTTGGGAGGGTTTGGGGGGTTAGATCATGTTAAAAATGGCTACCCGATATAACTTAGTTCATTCAGGTGCAGCCCTTGCACTTAGATCCCTAGTTAGATCCACCTGAGTGTAAGCTGTACAGAAGTTCAACACACACAGACCAGTCTAAAAAAGTCAGAACCTGGTCTGAGACAGACCTGGATTGATGTGCGCTCAAATCAGATTGATCTGGGTTAGACCAGTGAATTGAACTTCTGTATAGTTCCTAGCACAGCACCAAGGCTGGGAAAGTCCAGCTGCTTTTTCTCCCCCACCCCCAGCCCTGGGCTATTTGTAGCCCTCTGGCCCCTTGCCTCCATTTCCATGTTCCAGCCAGCCCCCCCCTAGTTTTATCAGTATTTGCTGATGCCAGGATCTTACAAAGTAAATCTTGATGGGGGGAGAGGCAGGAGGGATGTAGGGTGTAGGTTTGCTGGGGTGAGGGGAGTTGGAGGCTAAAAAATAGCCCTGGTCCCCTCAACTGCCCCATGAACTCTGCAAGCCACCTTGATCCCACCAAACCCTCCTGGACACCACCAGTCCTCTGTCGACCCTGCTTACTCCCCAATCCCTCCACAGATGCCTCCTGCACCCATGATCCCACTGATCACTTCCATGGATCTTGCCTGCCCCTCTGATTCCCTCCCCACTCCCCCCCCCCAGGTTGTTGCTACATATGATTCCCAGAGGGCTATAGGGTCATGTCTTCTAATATGTGTCTCTGACTACTAGCAATGTAAAAAGAATACCACTAAAAAAACCCTGTCGCTGTAGCCCAAAAAGAGAAGCAGGAGGGGAAGGAACCACCAGGACTTTTAGGGCTTGGAGAGTGTAAGATAAGATGGCTTCAGCTACTACACTCTCCTTATGAAGTTATGAAGTACCAAATCTTTCCCTCATGGTCCTCATTCTTTCAATACTGCTGGAAAAGTTGTTCTAAAGAGTTATTTGTGCTGATCTAAGTATAACACTGTCTCTGTGTGTCTTACGGTTAAAGCTTTTGGTTTCAGCAGGTATCTCTGGCATTTTTTTTAAAACTGACTACTAAGCTTTTCCATGATTCTAGGTCCAAACCTGTAAGTCATGCATGAATGTTGTTCCTAAAGGGAACTTACAGTGATCAATTGATCAATCTATCTATCTTGGTCCTCCTTGTTACAATATCCAAATGTCATAAATCAAGATTAAATGTCAAGATTTAAATAAAAAACAGAATAAAAGTTAGGGTATCATTTCTAGGCTCCTTTTTTGACAATCTTGGACTTTATGAGTTATTTCAGTATACACATTATTTACTATTATTATAATAACTTTCTGAATGATAGTTATTATCATTATGTTGCCAAATGAGACAAAAACAGAAAAAGTGTCCTTATAACATGTTTCTAAAGATTGATATTAACGCCAACTAATTGCAAAGCAGGCTGTCAGGTTGACTGTTGATTTGAACCTTTCAAGCCGTGGCTCACAATAAATAATTCTGTCAGACTCGAATTCATTTACCAAATGTGCACATTCTAGAAACTGGAATTCTTTCGGAAGAAGCAAACTAGAAATAAGCTTAAAGTAAATGAAGTATGAGCTTAAAATATATTTTGAGATCTTTGACTTTATTAAAAATGTCATAAAATATCCTACATATAGCTCAGTCTTTTTGGATGGTGTTTCTTGTATTTACACTACTTTCTTGCATCCCTATCTTTATTGCTCTGAATGACTTGCTCTTTTCTCTCCCACTTTCTTGCTCTTTTGCTTCATATATCCAGTGTCACTTTGATCATTTTATATCTCTGAATAAAGAAGGCACAGGCAGCAGTAGTATAGTTAGGACCAGCATTACTGAACAGGCAGCATAGATGATCCCTTAGGGTGGCAAATTGTAGGGGGAGGCAAAAATGGCACTCTGGGCAGGTAGGCAGCTCCGGATGGGCAGTCAGGCCTAGGTTCAGCATAATACTGTTGCAGTGGCAGAGCCAGCTGTAGCACAGATAGGTGTCAGACAGGGAAAGTGGGAAGAGGAACAGGAACTTCTGTATCACTCTGGGGGCTGGTGCTGTGGCTTGGCTGTTCGGCACCATATATTCTGTGGCTCCATGGGATTGAGGCAGAGGGCATTGTGCTATGCCCTGGCTGCTATTGCCCTGGCTGCTATTGCTGCCAGGGCTATGGTGGGCTAGGGCATGGTGGTGCAGAGGCCATGCTTGGCTTCCTGAGGCTCAGTGGCTGAGACCACATGTCCCACTCCTAGGCATAGGTGTGGCTACAGGAGCCCAGGGGGCTCTGGGTACTGCTTTTGTCCACGGCAACTGCCAGCAGTTCTGGCTATGCAACTCCTAACTTTGGCACCTACCCCCAATAATCGGCATGTATCTATCAGTGTGGGGAATCCAGCTGTCTGACTTCAGGCTCCAGCAGCCTCCCTCCCCAGGGGAAATTTCAGGGCAGAGCTGACTGCAGCTGCTATTTAAGAGACTGTCTGACATTAGCTCTTTCTGGAACAATTTATTTTTACATAGGATGGCAAAAATCCTTCTGCCAGCCTGGAGTGCCATTAAGGGATGGTAACAGGGGCATCACTTCTGGCCCTCAATGTAGGGAGGGTGCAGTGAATTGGCCGCTGCTCTCACAGTCATTACACTGCAGCTCACAGCCTGACTGTGTTAGGTTTGACCTAGAAACCACTACACATAGCCCAAGCAAAAGTCTCTGTTCTGTAACTAATGCTCAATTGCAATGATAAGGAGAAGACAGTCTTAGATAAAGGAGACTTGAAAACAAAAATAGAATTAGTGGAGTAGGGCAAAGAGCTGATTTAAATATTAAGATTCACACCCCTAGGTGGGGAGAAAGTATGCTAATGAAACATACATGTATGGAAATGAGATACATAGCTAAAACACAGGTATAGAGACATGCGCAGTAAAGAACTCCTTGCGTCACTCCCTTATAACCAATTAGCAAACAAGAATGCTTATGAAGGTCCAATACTCCTGTATAAAAGATGCTCATAATTAAGACTCTGTGTGCTTGTTACGTGAAATTATTCCGCTTGCACCTTGTATTGCTAGCAATAAATCTTTATACTTTCACCCCTGGTATCTTTATTGGCTTTTGCATACCGGGCACGATCCCAGACTTGAGCTGGGGCTCAACAGTTTTTGGCGACCCAGATGGGACTGCCTTAGATAACTTTGCCCGGACTAGCTGACGACCAGACACAGCTCTTCCTTATCAAATGTCAGGCGCGCCCCGGGATCTCTTTTCCCGGTGAGACTTTTGTTTCAGGGGGAGCTGGATTGCTGAGGCGGCAGTAGCCTAACGGTGCAAAGTCATAGAGTGAAAGTATCAATAACAGGCACCTGGGTGAGAGGGTAGAAAGGGCATAAGGCCTACCGTCAGCACGCC
Organism: Alligator sinensis; assembly: GCF_000455745.1. NCBI lineage: Eukaryota > Metazoa > Chordata > Crocodylia > Alligatoridae > Alligator > Alligator sinensis. Next base: position 3,392,386 of record NW_005841928.1, read on the forward strand.
TGCCTGGGATTATCTCTGTAAGTATTCTGTCTGGCCCGAGTCCAAGACCAGTGATTTTTCCCCTGTGAGGACGAGGACTAAGAACAGATCCCTGGATCCCAGGTAAGTCGGACGGTCAGGACCGGGAAGGCAGCCCTGAGATGGGTACTATTAACAGTAAGGTTAGGAAATGTACCCCCCTCTCTTGTGCATTGGGACATTGGGCAGAGTTTGGTGGAGATCCTATGACTAGGAAGAAAGCTAAATTCTTCTGTGAAACTGCGTGGCCACGCTATCAGCTAGATGATCAAGAACATTGGCCTCCGGAGGGAAGTGTTAATTATAATACTATCTTACAATTGATTTTGTTCTGCCGGCAGAATGGTAAATGGGAGGAATTGATGTATGCGCAAGCGTTTATGTCTCTTTGTAGAAATAGAAAGGTTTTGGAGGAATGTGGACTGGGGGAGGGAGTTGGGGTCTGTGAGATGACTTTGGTAGCTAATAAATCCTGTCCTGGACTGTCCGGAGCCGGAGGCTCTTCCCCCTCTGCTGCCTTTACCATATTCTCTTCCTCTTCCTTCTCCTCCTCCTGATACATCTGATTCCTTGCTGGCATCTGCTCTTCCTGCTTCTTCCCCCCCGAGGCGGAGACTGAAAATACTCCCCAACCTAGGAATCTGGAACAGCACCAGCCCTGGCTGTCAGGTGTTTGGCAATCTCCAGATTCCCCGACTTCTCCTGATATAACCCCGGGAGGTGGGTGGAGAGTACAGTTAAGAGCAGACTCCGGGGTTAAGGGAAAACATCACAGGGAATCTGATCCTGGCCGTGGGAAGGGAAATGGGGTATTTCCCCTAAGAGAACAAGTGGTACCTGGGCCTCTAGAAGATGATGGGGAGCCAACCTACCGTCGAACCTTTGTGCACATTCCTTTCACTACATCAGATTTGTATAATTGGCGGAACAATACCCCCAGCTTGAGAGAAGGTACTGAAAAGGTACATAACCTGTTTAAAATGATTTTCAAAACCCATAACCCAACCTGGGCAGATGTTCAGTCTCTTTTAGATATCCTGTTGACACCAGAGGAGAGGAGAATGGTAGTGGGCAAAGCCCGTGAGTACGTGGAAAAGGAGATTACTGCAGGGAACTTGCAAGGAAATAGGGACAATCATGTCCCCACCCAGGAGCCAGATTGGAAACCAGACCAAGATATGACCTCTATCCGTGCCTATCGAGAATATATCCTCCAAGGATTGAGAGATGCTGTGAAAAAACCCCAGAATCTCAGTAAGGTGTATGAGGTCCGACAGGAGACAAATGAGACCCCGAGTGCTTTCTTGGAAAGAATTTACACTACTTTCAGACAATACACTCGTGAGAACCCGGAGGATACATCAAACGCTCGCATGGTAAATATGATTTTTATAGGTCAGAGTGCACCGGACATTAGAAAGAAATTGCAGAAGACAGACGGAGCAACAGGTATGCCTATTTCCCAACTAGTAGATATTGCTTACCAAGTATTTACTAACCGAGAAAGTGTTCAGGAAAAGCAACAGGACAAAAAAAGAGGAGAGAAAGATAAAAATGCAGGCAGCCCTACTGGCAGCTGCAATCACGGGAAAACCTAGAAATGAGGGATCCTGGAGACAGCCTCAGAGACGGGATCCATTAGAGAAAGATCAGTGTGCCTATTGCAAACAAAAAGGACATTGGAGGCGGGAATGCCCCCGTCGGAAAGTTGGGGAAGGTGAAAAGAAAAAAGAGGAGAGCAGTGGACTGTTTGCTTTTGGAAGGGATTCAGATTGAAGGACACCGGAGGCCCGGGAGGGAAAGATAACCCAGATCCCAGTGTCCCCTGATGAGCCTCTGGTTAAAATGCAACTAGGGGACAAAGATGAATTGGTAAATTTTCTCGTTGATACAGGTGCTGCCCATTCTGTCTTAACTCAAAAACTGAAACCTTTAAGTAAAAAGGCTGCGCCGGTGGTAGGGATTACAGGGAAGGCAGTAACACGACCCTTTTTTACAGCCAATGACCTGTAATCTTGGGCAGACTGAAGTCACCCATCAATTTTTGTACATGCCAGACTGCCCTGTTCCCCTTTTAGGAAGAGACCTCCTCTGTAAACTGCATGCTATGTTGTCATTCCAGGATGGGCAAATGTTTTTAACAGTGCCTTCTGAAAAGGGGTGGCATTTGCAGGCTTGCCTTCTCGGCCTTCTCCGAGAGGAAAGTACACCGGATATCCCTCAAACCCTGCTCGATGCTGTTGTTCCATGGGTATGGGCAGGTCATCGACCCGGAAAGGCTAAAATGCTGACCCTGTAAAGATTCAACTTTTGCCAGGGGCCCAGCCTCCATGTGTGAAACAATATCCAATGCGGATGGAAGCCAGGAAAGGAGTGAAGCTGTTAGTTGAACAGTTCCTGGAGTATGGCCTTCTCCGTGAATGCACATCAGCTTTTAACACACCCATCTTGCCTGTGAAGAAGCCTAAGAGTGATGAATATCGTTTCGTCCAAGACTTGAGAGCTGTAAATAAAGTGGTTGTGAGTATATACCCTGTGGTTCCTAACCCGTACACTCTGTTATCTGCCTTGAATCCAAATCATAACTGGTTTACGGTTATTGATTTAAAAGATGCTTTTTTCTGTATACCAGTAGAGAGGGGATCTCAGGAAATATTTGCATTTGAATGGGAAGACCCAGATACTAGCATCAAGACTCAGTTTTGCTGGACTGTCTTACCCCAAGGGTTTAAAAACAGCCCAACCCTATTCGGCACTGCATTAAGCAAGGATCTACGTAGGCTAAAACTGCCACCATCCTGTGCTGTCTTGCAATATGTGGATGACTTGCTTTTAACAGCCACCACTGAAGCAAGCTGCTTGGAAGGAACAATTTGCCTCCTTAATTTTCTGGGACAGGAAGGATACCGGGTGTCCAAAAATAAAATGCAGCCCATATCCCAAAAGGTAATATACCTGGGATTTGAATTACAGCCTGGTCAGAGAGCCCTGTTGCCTGAAAGAAAAGAAGCTATATGCCGGCTAGCACCCCCAAAAACGAAGAGACAATTACGGGGCTTCTTAGGTACAGTAGGTTTTTGCAGGATTTGGATTCCAAATTTTGGGGTTATTGCAAAACCTCTGTATGGAGCTACACAAGGTGATAAAAAGGTGCTC
>NW_005841928.1:3397430-3402313 GCF_000455745.1 Alligator sinensis
TGGGGCTCAACAACTGCAGCCACTGCCCTATGCGTTCCTGCTGCCCCAGGTGCAGAATTGTCCAGTTACACCTCTAGCAGGGAGAATTGAGAGCAGCAAAAACAAAGGCCTTAGAAACTGGACTTTCAGACTTCCCCCCTCATGTTGGCTTTCTTAGGGGTGTGAAGCTCTACTGTGGCCCCTAACATAGGTATAAGCCTCTGCATTACAACCAATTTATCACTAGAGGAGGAGGTTGTTGTCCCGCTCCCTCTGAAAATGCAGTTCTATGAGGATGTTCCACAAAATCATATTGAATTGGCTGAAATTTCATTTTGCAGACAGACACGGTACCACTGGTGCTGAAATGTGCTATTTCAACATTTTTCAAATGAAATATTTAATTTAATTTAGACAATTATTTTTTCCACTATATTATGTAATATAATTCATATAACATGTTACAAAAGTTGAAATTAAAAACAAACATTTTAATTTTCCTGGTATAAAATGTTTTGGTCAATCTGAAATTATTTTATTTTCCATCTCAGAGAATTTTTAAGTGTTCACATTTTATTCTGATTTGGAATGAAGCCAAATATTGTAATGTCAAATTCCTTCATGAAACCAAATTTCTGTCCTCCCCACAGCTCTCATAGTGGGGTTTAAGTGCATTAAAATGTGCTTTGATCTTCATTTCATTCATTTCTGGTTTAGATTTATAGTGTTGTGCAAATCGCAGTCTTATTTAATAGCACCAATCAAACAAGGACCACAGGGTATATATTAGAAAGTGTATGTTTTACTATAGGATAAAGTAGTAAAAAAATTCTTTATGCTTGTCTCCTTCGTGTTGCAAAACCTGGCTATTTTCCAGTTCCTGACTTGTCATCTGAAGGCTGAGGAGCAAGAGCGCTTTAGTTATCTGACCTGCCAATATTGACACAATAGGAACAGATTAGTCATCTAAAAGAAATGGATTTACAATTAACCTGTTGAAAATATCACCACTCTGCTACTCTACTTCTCCATCACAGTCAAAACCCAAAATGCTAATTAAGTACTGTTATACTCCACCCTAGCACTACTGGTAAAAGTGGGAAAGAACAAACAAACCCTAACAAAACTTTTCATACTATTTTTTAACTTGTGTCATTATTTCTATGCTGCCTTAGGTCATTTAAATAAATGTTTGGTGCTTGGGTCCATTTATTCTATTGTCAGTGATTAATGTACCTGCTTGATTTAATTCTGTATGCATTTTATATAGCCCATTGTACATTTTCAGGCCTAATAAAAAGGTACTCTATCTTCTCTCAAAAGCTTTAAATGTTGTATTTTTGTATTTATTTTATTTATAATCATCTAATTTTAAAGGCTATGTTGTTGTTAGCATTTGGTAGGTACAAGATGATCTGTGAGACTTCTGTCGTTTTGTTGTTGTTAGCAAGTACAAGCATTATATTTAGATGGACTTAACCAAGGTTAGGTTGATCTAAGTGCTTGGGCATGCAGACATTCATAGGGCTTTAATCACTCAAAAATGGTGCAGTTGGTCTATGTTAGTTCACCTCAGGAGATTAAATAACTTTAGATCAACCTAGGGGAAGCTCTTTGAGAAAATTATCCAACTGCACATCTGCGAGGGGCAAGCAGGGGAGTGTATGCTTAGGGGCAATCAACATGGGTTTATTCGAGGCAGGTCCTGTCAGACCAACCTGGTGGCCTTCTATGACTAGGTCACAAAATCCTTGGACGCAGGTGTTGTGGTGGACGTAGTCTTTCTGGACTCTAGGAAGGCCTTCGACACTGTATATCACCCCATTCTTGTTAAAAAATTAGGAGATTGTGGTGTCGATGCCTACACAGTCAGATGGATCACCAGTTGGCTGGAGGACCACACCCAGAGAGTGGTGGTGGACGGGTCATTTTTGACCTGGAGGGATGTGGGCAGTGGGGTCCCCCAGGGCCTGGTCCTCAGGCCCACACTGTTCAACATCTTCATCAGCGACTTGGACAAGGTGGTAAAAGACACCTTGTTCAAATTCACAGATGACACTAAGATGTGGGGAGAAGAGAGCACGCTAGAAGGGCGGGACAAGCTGCAATTGGATCTGGACAAGTTACAGGGGTGGGTGGATGAGAATAAGATGGGATTCAATACTGACAAGTGCAGGGTACTGCACCTAGGGAGAGAGAACCAGCAGCATTCCTACAGGCTGGGGAACTCCCCTCTCATCAGCACAGAGGCAGAAAAGGATCTTGGATTCATTATAGACTCCAAGATGAACATGGGCCGCCAATGTGGGGATGCAGTCAGGAAGGCTAACCACACCTTGTCATGCATCCACAGATGCATCACAAGCAGGCCCAAGGAGGGGATCCTCCCCGTCTATATGACATTGTTCAGGCCGCAGTTGGAGTGCTGCATCCAGTTCTGGGTGCCGCACTTCAGGAGGGATGTGGACAACATCGAGAGGGTCGAGAGGAGGGCCACTTGCATGATCAGGGGCCAGCAGGGCAGGCCCTACGAGGAGAGGCTATGGGACCTGAACCCATTCAGTCTCCACAAAGGAAGGCTGAGAGGGGATCTGGTGGCTGTCTATAAACTGGCCAAGGGAGACCAGCAGGCAATGGGAGAGTCCCTGTTCCCCTGAGCACTATTGGGAGTAACAAGGAATAATGGCCATAAGTTGATGGAAAGCAGATTCAGGCTAGATATCAGGAGGCACTACGTCACAGTCAGGGCGGCTAGGATCTAGAACCAACTTCCAAGGGAAGTGGTGCTCGCTCCTACCCTGGGGGGTCTTCAAATGGAGGCTAGATAGACACCTTGCCGGGGTCGTTTGACCCCAGCATTCTTTCCTGCCCATGGCAGGGGGTTGGACTTAATGATCTACTCAGGTCCCTTCCGGCCCTACCAACTGTGAAACTAGGTTAACCCAATTTAAAATGGATGCCAGCACATGTGCACAGCATAACACTGGGCCTGGGAAAGTCCAGCCACTCAACTCAGCCCCAGGGCTGTACTGTTCCTATGCCCCAAATCTTGCCTGGGCTATTTTTTAGTCCCTTAACTATTCCCTCCCTGCCCTCCCATTACTTATTTCAGGCAGCCTGAGCTGCTTCCAACAGTGGTAAAAACCTGAACTCCTGTTATAGGTTTAGGTGGTTTGGTTTAAGGTGCCTAAGCCTAAACCAGGTCCCACAAACGCTTGTACCCTTTGCAAGATAGGTCAAAATAGCGGGTGGAAACTATCTGTTGTATTTCTTATACAGGAAACCCTTTGAGTTATGAGTCCTCCACCTGTCTCATTCCACCTGCCTCCCCCTATCCACTTCTCTTTACTCTTTTATCCCTGGGACATTTATATGGTTACATTTAGATTTTTAAACAGCATCTGTATTCCAATGTAATGAAATTACATTATCAGTGCACTCAACTTTTCTATGTGCGTTGCCAAAACCTACACTGAAATGAAATACAATAAAGTGGGTGTTAACATATTGATAGGCACTGCTAAATTGGGAAAAGCAGGATATTACAGATGGAAGTCATCTTTTAATTCAATCCACTCTCTGTGCATAGATCTAGACTGTGACTTTTTGATACATTTTTGTTCCTGGTCTGCTCTTAACCAACAGAACTCGGCACTGCCTCTGACATCGTAGCAAACCCTCCATTTAATCTTCACTGTCAAAGATTTTTACCGCTCCTAAAATAAAGGAGACAATTTATTTTGGAAGACCAACTCTGCATAAAGGCCATGAACAGACTTTTAGAATCAGTGCAAATCAATGCAATATTTAATGGTATGTGTAACCAGAATTTCCTCCTCCTTCCCTGTTTGACACAGAGGTACCTGGTGGAAATATACAAAGGCTGGATTATATGATGGACGTTAGATGGAATAATATCAGTTTAAGACAGACAAGTTCTACATGGCCATATTGCTAATTTTACTGTCTTGCACTGTATTGTAAAAAAAATAATTCCTGGGGCTCTTTTTAAATGTTCCCTTTCCTAGTATCTCCCCCCCACCCCCCCCAAAAAAAACCCACTGCCTCCAGCAGTTGTAATTCCCACCTTTTTGGGCTAATCTAAACAATTCTCCTTCTGGTGTTCACACTTTTTCAAAGTACAGTAGTAATTAGATTTAAAACTTTAACTTATATATATTAATGAACCATTTCCTCTATGGATATATTTGGTAGCCATGTTGGTCTCTAGAACTCTTGTTTCAGAAATGACACCTTTTATCAGACCAACTAAGAAATCACTCCATTGCTTTCTCCATTCCTTCCCAGTTTCTCTGTGCTCCTTCATTTTTTGACATATTCCTGATCTAATACTATGCACTTTGGATAGGTGAACAATATGGATGTTAAAAGAATAAAGGCACCCCTGGGGGTTACAAGACATAATGGCCATAAGCTAGCAGACAGCAGATTTAGACTGGACGTTAGGAAGAACTTCTTCACAGTTAGAGTGGCCAAGGTCTGGAATGGGCTCCCAAGGGAGGTGGTGCTCTCCCCTACCCTGGGGGTCTTCAAGAGGAGGTTAGATAGGCATCTAGCTGGGGCTATCTAAACCCAGCCCTCTTTCCTGCCATGCAGGGGGTCAGACTCGATGATCTATTGAGGTCCCTTCCAACCCTAACATCTATGAATCTATGAATATTCAACTTGGAAAAAAAAGTGCAAGGTAAATCATTTATGGGAAAATTAATTCTAAATCTCAAATATTTGATGTGCTGAAGATATCAGGAAAACTAATTCCAAGGAAGACCCCATACCAAACAAAAGTTTGGATCTGTATAAATAGTCTATTGTGGTGAGGGCAAAATCAATGAAGCTGGATAGACAATGGTATGATTGTATTCAGCAGGGAGGTGGAATGATCC
>NW_005841928.1:3402344-3447978 GCF_000455745.1 Alligator sinensis
CATATCTTCACTCAAAACTTGAATTGAATCCAAAATATTTGTGAGGTTCTAAAATATTCAGAGCACTTTTATTTCCCACTTATTTTCAACCATGTGTAGAATGCTTCTTGGTTCTATTTGGGTCAAGTGACAGAAATGCCAAATAACTGAGGGAGTGACTTTTCTTACAACAGAAGCAGGAAATGCTGGATCTCTCAAGAGAGAACTCTTCTCCCATGTTTTCCATCCATTTCTTTTTTCAGAGTCTATCTTTAAAGGATTTGGATACAGTTCAGCTCTTGCATCCAAACTTTTGGGTCCATATTTGATCTGAACAAAACCTCTGTACCCTTTGTGGTTTGCACATTGCTATTCTTCTTAAAAAGTTATTTTAACAAGCTGAGAAAGCAGGATCAAAAAACATTTATGGATTTTTTTTTCACTTCTAGTTCACTCCATAACAAAATTCTGAAGAGCCCATAGCTCCTAAAAATTATTGCCTAGGGTAGCATTTCAGATAGTAATGCTTTGAAATCTTTCATTTTGCTGGCTATATTTCAGGTTTCTTTTACTACTTGTGGAAATATCCTAGGCTCAATTACCAGCTGTCTTAAATGGTGCTGAGAGTTATGCAGCACAGTGATAGAATGGTCTTCAAAATAATGCATTATGCTTTTTAATTGCTCCAAGCTTGTCTGAAAATTGTGGTGATAGCTGATATTGATGACAAATGATAGCATCTTTCATTGACAGGTGCTTATATTTGATCTGAGGATATAAATATTTTGCGGTGGTTGGAAATGTTAGCTCTGGCTTTATTAGCAAATGAAAAGCCAGGTACTTGCTATTAATAATATATCATTTTGATTTCTCATGTGGATGACCCTTCACATTCTAGATAGTGAAACTGTAAGCCAATGAATAGTTTTTTGGCAGTCCTGAAAAATGTCATAATAACCTGAACTTGCTTTTAAAACCAAAGAGAAAAAATGTGGAATGTAAAAAATGTGCAGGATAACTGGCACTGAAAGGAAAGTTTGGAGTTCTGGAATCTTGAATATCTGTGAAGTGTCTATTTAACACCTACAAGTGAGACTAAGCAATTCTTAAACACTACTTCAGTCTGCATGATTACAATCCAGTTGTATTTCATAGCAGCTCAAGTCAGTGATGTGGATTTGGAGTTCTGTTGATGGAGGGCTGTCTGTCAGGACTACTCTCAAGTAACGGTGTGGAGAAACACTTGTACAATTTTTGCATGGACATTTTAAGAAAGAGACATGTACCAAAGATGTGACCAGCTTCTAAATTAAATATGCTGTGTTGGATGTTTGTGTCAATATGTCATAAGATGTCAGCTCACTGGATCAGATATAACTTTGGTAAGTCTTCAGAAAGTGTCAGGGCCCAAACTGTATCACATCTTTTCTCCTTTGTTTTCCCAAGGAAAAAAAAATATCAAGCGGTAACAAATTACTGCATTGCCAGGAGGCTAGAGGACAGGTCAGTTCCCGTTACTAGTCAAGCATTTCTACACATCTGTACACTGACCTAACATGAAATAACTATTCCCAATACTAAAACTGTCAATTGTAAAGTATTGTCCTCTCCAAGTGTCCCCTGAGGACATAGGGGAGAGAAGGGGCACTGATCCTATTCTCCCTCCTGGTGCTGTGCCCGACAATACAGCTGGCCCAAGGTAATGTGGGAATCATGGGCTGTACCATCCTAAACAAAGATGGAGCCTTGCTCATTTCTTAAGCCTTTTGGGGATCTCAGAATGGGTTTCTGTTGGTCCATAGTGTTCCCAAAGCAAGGAAACTTCATATTTAAAAAAACCCCAAACAACCAACCAACCAAAAAAACAAGCTGTTGCTCAGAGATATGGTAAGCAGGCCTAAAACCCTAGACAAAACTCCCTGCACCCTGGGTGTGGGTTGTGGTCAGTCTTACCTAAAAACTTTAAATGTTATATATATAACCATCTAATCTTAAAGGTATCTAATTTTGTTGGCAATCAAAAGACTCTAACTGCTGCTAGAGGCATAGCAGGAAAGCTCTGAGATGCCACTGAGACAGCAGCATATAAGACGCCACTCATATTCAGACGCCACTGAGACAGTAGCATATAACCCCCCACCCAAAGGCAGTGCCTTGGGCTGCTGCCCCCGCTGTCCCTCCCCTTGGTTACACTACTGCTGCAGTTGCTGCTCTTGTTGTCTGCCCATGCCTGCCTGCTGCTGCTATGTGTCCCATACCAGGCTACTTCTGTACAACGCAGGTCCACTGCTGCTGAGGGAAACGCTTACTTGGGGGACTACCATTTTGGTGTCTTCTCTTTAAGTTGGTGTCCTAGTGTCATGCTCACCTGACCCAAGTCCTACTACCATTGTTGATGAACTAGGAATACTAAAGTTAGTATTTTAAATACTACTTTTCCCTCCTGGTATGCATCCATTTCTGAAGCCTTTAAGTACACAATCCCAAGCATTTATTTTCTCAGCATCTCTATCTCATTCAGTGACAGTTTTCATGAAAATTGTGCCTGCTTTAGAAAGTTTTTGTTTGTGTCAAAAAGTACAAAGTACACACTTCACTTTTTATGTGAGGAAGATGGATATTTAGACTCGTTAAAAAAACCCAAAAAACTCCCCCCAAAACAGAACATCTTTCCAATATAAGTCAAACAAATACCTAAGTTACATCTGTTCCATATCCATGTGACAGTACAGTAAATAATTGTTCAGGCAAAAGACATAACTACATTTAAAAGTGGATACCTGCATAGGCATTTATTCATTTTCTGTGTACAAAGATGTACTTGCATCCATAAATACCACTTCATATGGATACAAGGTTCTTGCATAAAAGACAAAGAACCTTGTCTGCCTATGTCCTTAGACCAACACGGCAACAACCTATATCCCTGACTTCATATGTATGAACATGTCATGGGGGACCCTTACTTATCATCGTGTAATCCAAATGTAACTAGAAAAATTTGACCTGTATGGATGCAAGGAAGGACATTCTGAGTTAATACTGACATGCCACTGAGAACTGGCCCACCTAAACCTTTGATATAACGTTAACCAGTCATTTATTATTCTGAGATTTGTTTCCTAAGTCTAATTACGTAAGTGAAGGAATGAGCAAAAATTTTTATTTCTGCATGTCCCTGCTTTTGACAGTTTAAGGCACTCCCTAAATATTATTTTAATATAATCTTTGTATTTATTTATTAAATGATCTAATAACAGCTGACTGCAGGTAGGCGCACACAACTATCTTTTCATTCCTGCTTATGTGTGCCTTTACCAGGGATATAATCTATTCCACGCAGGCAAATGAACTCAGAAAAGGAAGGGGGGCAGGGCAAAACAGAAGAAAATAAACTTTTTTAAAGTTAATTTAGAATACATATCTGTAGGTAAGTTCATGTTGTCACCATCATCTGATTTTTATTTACTTTATCAGTGACTGACAGTAGTTATAAGAAAAGGACACCAAGCAAATCACTTCAGATTCCATTCTATATCTAATATCATATAAAGGCATGAGTGTGAGTGTAAAATGTTTTCATAACCTGTTCATCATGTGGCCTATGGGGTTTATTCTGCTGACAGGGGTTGAGATATATATATACTTTTATTTTACACTATGGATTTTAGAGTGTTATTGTTGTCAGAGAAAATGATTGCTTTTGATGAAACTTTTTAAAAGGAGATCTTTAAAAGAATGTTTTATTCTGTAATGTAAAGCAAAATAAAACTTACCATGAGGAATTTTGATATAAGGTGAAAAAAACATGTCTCTTTTGGTTTCATTTTTCCTTCTTTTTTTCCCCCCTTTCTTAATTCATTTCATATTTGTGGCATGTGTAGAAGAAAGAGGAAATGACAAAAAAGCGTCCAAGCAAAAGGTGTTATTTATTTATTTATTCTCTTTCAAAGGGAAAAAAAATCAAGGCTAGTTGCTTGTTTTATGTTGTATCAATAGATAACCTTGAAAACAGAAACTGAACTTTAGCAATATATCGTAAGTGGCTTGTGTAGGGTTGTTTATCTGACCGTGACACTCAATGGATTTCTTTGTAGGAGGTCCCTTGGCTTCTAAATAAATAATTAGGGACTGACTGTGTTATAGTAGATCTTCAAAGGTGTCTATGTGAAAATGATGGCAAGTAAAATTAAAGTTATGATATGCTGACCCCAAAGGACAAATCCCTCATGGGATCTTTTTTGTCAGAGGGACATTTGTGAGGTTTAAAAAGACAAAGCCCACAATTTACACAATGTGGAATTGATGCTATCTTAGTCTCTTCATCTTTCATAATTAGTAGTTTATTTGTCATTACTTTTCAATGACTTAATGTCAGAGTATTTTTCAGGCTTTCAGTGGCCCCTTACCATTAATTGGGGCCTTGGGATTAAGCTCTTTGTGGTTCATTGAGAAAGGGTTGTTTTCCTGGGATGAGTCAAAATACTAACAAGCCTGAGTTCAGCCCTAGGCCAATGTAATATAAAATCTGTCTCATTCATCGTGCACTCAACAGGTCTTTAAACCCCAACCCGCAGCCCATCCAACATAGGAGCTTAAGAAGTATGGCTAGAAAGCACTGAGTTGTTGCAATATGCAGCCATGTAACTTTGGGATGTGGGGCGAGTGAGGCATCAGCCCTGGTGTTGATTCATAGGGGGCCCCTAGACAGCTGCTTCTGCAACCCCTGTATAGGGAGCTTGTTCCAAGGTGGCACTAGCCCATGCCACCACCACAACTGCAGCATTCCCTGACACTGCCCAGGATGTGAACATTTCAAGTTACTTTTCTGACAGTGTGAATGGATGAAGCATACCTAGAGGCCGAAACAAATGAGGATGAATTAGAAGTCCTAAAGCTGTTCTTAGTGGCTGCCTTTACACGTGCTTGGAGGTGTGTGTGTGTTTGGGGGGGGGGGGTGTTAATTGGAGTTGTTTCCGGACAGTTGCCCTGATTAAAATGGCTCATCATTACATATATTAAGCCCCTGCACATTTAAAATGGCTGTGGGATACGTTATCTAAAATTCATTTGATAAGGTTTAGATAAACACCCCCAACGGCCATTTTGAAAACATTGTAAGGTGATGTTAGAGTGTTCTAATTAATACACAGAGAAGACTGGATTAATTGAGTCTGCTCTGATGTGTTCTAATTAGAACATGAACGAGCATAGCTATAGACACCTATTTAGGCTAAGAGTCACCCTGACTCTGGCTTGAGTAGAAAAGCCTGTGCTAAATTCCTCAGTGACTAAGGGCCTTGGCACAGGTTACCTTAAAACTGGCATAAAGGCACTTAAAATGAGATTGTCCTTATTTAATGGGTGTTCAATCTCCATAAGTATCCTCTAAATATTTTAAAGCTAAGCCACTCAAAAGGAGGTTTATGCTGGAAACATTTTACCCATGCCATTCTAGGATATAGTCTGAATGGTTAGGGGAGGTAAAATGTTTTACTTTTCATCCTTCAGTATCCCAGGATGCACAGCTCCCAACCATTCTACCCCTTCCTACCCTCCAAAACTGTAATGGTTCTCTACCTGCCCCGCTTTCTGCTCAGAGCAACTTCTGTCAGCTTAATTGCAGAGCCCATGGCAGACAAACCAGCTTGGGGCTCCCCTAGCCACATGGTCTGGCTGTAGAAAGCTCAATTTCAGGCTGAGAGTAGAGCCCCAGGGAGCTGCTTTTCTGGGGATCTGTTCTCTGCTCAGCCCTGGCCACTCTGATCTCTGCATGGAGTGGCCAGGGCTGGCCAGAGCACAAAACCCCAGAGTAGCAGCCTCCTTGGGGCTCTGTGCTTAGACTGAAATAGATGTGGCCACTCCTCATTGAGAGACTTAACAGCTAGAGTACCAACACAGGGTACTCTAAACAGGGTACTCTAAACATCCTTTCCCCAACGCAGGGACTCGCTACCCAAACCAGGACATCCTCCCCGCCCCTTACCCCTGCTGCTTATTTCTTTCTCTCTTATTGTCTCCCCCCTCCCACCCCCAAACAATTTTTCAAGATTTCTCCCATCTCATCCTTCACTCAAACTGGGCTCCTGCTGGATGTGGATGGAGGGAAGACCCCATGCTGGTTTCTTTACCTCCCAGCTACACACCATCCTTCCCCATCCTCCTACCACAGGGGAGGAATAGAGTCCTGGTTCCTGTCCACTCCCTTACTCACCAGCCCTCTAGTAGCAAGTCACAGCCATGCAGGTCTTAAATGACAGGAAGCCTTCACCCGAGACTGCTCTAAAAACACCATAATTTTACGTTATCACAACATTCCACAGATTTTTTATGTTATACAGGTAACCTGTGCCAAAGCCCTTAGCCCCTTGTACCATAGAGTGTTTAGTGCCTAGAGTCTCAAATTCTCAGACTCCAGATTGTTCATGTCCAGATCATTTGCAATTTGCTTCAGCAGCAGTGAGTTGCCAAATTAAGCATGAGCAACTCAGCTGTTCGCTGCAACTTTTGCTTTGAAGGGGCTGCTTTCTCTAGTCAAGTAGAGAGCTGCTCACTAGTGCAACTAATTAGAAAAGTAGCACCCTCTGAGATAAAAGCTGCAGCAAACAGCTGGAGCACCTCAGTCATCCTGCCCTTTTGTGTGGCCCTGTATGTTTCAGTTGCTTCCCAAACCCCCATCTTTGCAAAGGCATATAGAGCCTAACCATAATAGACCCTAATCCGTGAAGTATTGGGGTTCTAATGTATTCTAGGCTGCAGTGAAGCACTTGCAGGCCTTTCATTTCAACCTACTACTATAATTTCATCCTCTTGGTAGCATATCCAGAGATACCAATACTAAATGGAGCATGCAGAGTATTTGTACTTGATGGCACTATGTCTATTATCAAAGCCTGAACTTACACAAGCCTAAAACAGTTAGCAAAATGCCAACATTTAATTTTTGCCATTTTGTAATCTTACCAGGTATCTATTTTTAGAAGCTTACACTTTATGTCAGGTGTTATATATCTTCTGTGCCATTTCTCTCACTGAAAAGTGACTGAGGCAAATTTCTAGAGTAGCCATGTATAAAGAAGATCTCTGGCATGAGTTTTGTAGCTTGGTTTACAGAAAGCTTAGGTTTGTTATGGACCTGATCCGTCATTATTAAAGTCAATGGGATGTTAGATTTTTAGAGGGCACAAGACTGAGCCCTCTGATGCTGTTGCAATGATGGATGCAGTTGCAAACATTTTAAAATTAAATTTCAGGGTGACTTTTTGATGTAAATCAAATTACTTTCAAAGTAATACACCACACAGTGTGATTTAGGGCAAGAGAATCAAGGCATGGGGTTTTTTTTATTCAGTCCATAGTCAGGCAAGCTCCCACTGACTTCAAAGAAAGGAATATGAGCTTGGTTATTCAATGCTTCTATAAAAGGTGTTATCTGAAGAAACACTGCATTCCTTATTGTCGGTTACACCAGTGAGTGTTTTTTATTACTCTTAGAAGTGACAGTGATTTCTGCCATTCATAGGCAGAATTAATGAGCTACAAGGTAGATGTTGTGAACAGAGTGAAACGTTCTATTTCAAAGTGTTACCAGCCCTTACAGCCTTAAATTATGACTGAACTTCTAGGTTTCCCCTTGAATTTGAGACTCTAGGCACTAAACACTCTAATTAAATTCATCTGAACAGGTTTCAGCATATCTGTTTGACTCTGTATTATGGTCCATTTTCAAGACAAGATTAGGGTAATAACTTTTTTAATATTGTGCCTTCAGATTGCCAACTGTTCATTCTATATAGTAGTGTGTAATTGACTTTTCCTGAGGATCACCTCCTGTAATCACTGAGCGTGTGTGGTTTCTGTATTGGCTAAGTGTGTAGGCAGTTGGCATACTAACATACAAACAACATTTTCCTTTCAAATGGCTGATGCTTTGCATCATTTTGGCACAGTAATATGTTGGATGATTCAGCACAAAGTGACACAGCATAACTTAACAGCAACTGGTATCCAGAAGAACATAGCTCTTTAGAAATGTCCACAAAATTCTTATTTTTGACTTTGTCATTTTATAGGCATTCTCTTAAAATACTTTTTAAAGACACATCTGCTGCAAGTTAAAAAGAAACAATTCCGATAGAAACACTAAAAACAGTTAAAGAAATTAGCCCATCAATTTCCCAGGAACAGATCTTTCCCCGCCCTGAAGGCAGTGCAAAGTGATTTGGATTTGCAGGCTTGTAGTTCCTCTGGTGTCTCTCTCCTGACAACTTTATCACAGAGATAATTTGAAGGTGACACAGGTTAGAGGGAGAAAAAGAAGTTTCACATTTCTTTGACTTAAAGCAACCTGCTACCTTGGAGGGCTCAGCTACTTCAATCTCTGAAACTGAGGGGAACTGTATTAGCTGAGTCATTCTGGGACTTAGATTCTCAGGAGCATCTGGGGGCCAGGCACCTAAATACCACATTTACTCAAATAGAAGACTACCCTGATTATAAGATGACCCCCCAGTAATTAGATTCTATATGTAGAAAATTTGTAAGTTTCTTAAAATTTTCGTGGTATAGAATCTAATTATTGGAGGATCACCTTAAATTTGTCCCCTTCCCACTGCCACTGCAGGGAAAATAAACCTGGGGGGTCAGGTTGCCCTTTATTCTCTGCTTCTCCCCAACTTTTTCCCCTGCAGTCCTTCCCTGAGCACATGGAAGAGTGGAGTAAATTTGAAAATATTAACCTTGAAATTAAATACGGTTGTAGCAGCAGCTTACATATGCACTTAATTTATCCAGAATTGATGCATGTTACTTTTTTTTTAAACTGCTGCAAGTTTTAGCACTTTTGAGCAGTATATTTAGCTACTTATATGCAGTACAAACTATGCATATTAGTCCAAAGACAAAGGCTCATGATTTACCACATACTTCATTGGACTAGGCCCCATCAGAGTCAACAGCATTTCAAGGCATGGTAACCCCACATCTCGGGACTGCTCAGTATATGCAACTACTCCAGATACCCCCCCACAGAGGATCCGTTTGCTAATTAGCCCCCGTTCATGGCTGAAACTGGGTGCTCCAAGAATGAGACACAGAACAATCTGGTCTGGCTTCACTTCATGGAGGGTGGGGTCACACTAATAGGGTTACCATACATCTGGGTTTTCCCAGATATGTCCTCTTTTTTGGCCCCCTGTCCTCGTGTCCGGGCAGGTGTTTGAAATGTGAACAAATGTCCAGGTTTTTGCTCTGCCTCTGCTTTCCTGAGCTGGCTGCTTAGGGCTGAGAGCAGCGGGCGAGGTTGGGGGCCATGAGGTCTGTGTGTGACCCCAGCAACTCCCCAGGTAAAGAGACAGCATGTGTGTGTGTGTGTGTGTGTGTGTGTATGCAAGCACGCACATAGGAGCTGCTTGGGCAGCAGGGCTGGGGGGACATAGGGCTGTGGTTTGGGAGTGAGGGGCACTGGCAGAGCTGGGGGGGCAGGGGTCTGTGGGTTGGGAGTGAGGGACTCCAGCAGGACTGGAGGGAGCAAGGGGCTATGGGTCCAGAGTGTGGGTCATTGGTAGGGCTGGGGGACAGGGGTCTGTGGGTCAGGAGTGAAAGGCACCAGCAGGGCTAGGGGGGCAGGGGTCTGTGGGTTGGGAGTGAGGGGGGGCTGGCAGGGCTGGGGGGGCAGGGGCTTAGGAGTGAGGGACAGAGGCATGGCACAGGCATATCACTGCCCCACCACCCACTTCCCCTTCCCCCTAACATGTGTCCTCTTTTTTGATACTAAAAATATGGTAACACTCCACTAATCATATGTGCCAGACTGAGAGTAGAGGTAACCAACAGACTCTGGATGAACTGTATGTAGTGTTATGGCTCACCATGACTTGAAAAAGAGTTGGCAGTGAGGGGGACTGCATGTAATGGGCACTATCATATGTCTTATACAATTTGCTATGCTAACCTCTTCTTGAGATAGGTTTCCATCAGCCTGTTTGCCCAAGTGGGCCAGGTGTTTTATAATCATGTTCAGTGTTGGCCACATTTAATCAACCTCATAGTTGGTTTCCATTGCTGAGCATGTGTTTCTTTTTGCAGCAGTGAAAGGCAATGAATTTAGTGAGATTTCCTTATATGTGATTATAAAACAAGGGGCTTTTTTCCCCCATGCCAACTGACGGAAAAAACCTTGTCTTGTATTTGTATAACTATGTCAGTACATGTTATGGGCCCTTACTTATATACGCTAAAGCTCTTGTTTAGATTCGGCCCCAAATTTAAAGGCCTTGATTTCCCATAGAGCTCAGAGAGAGAGAGTTCTTATATATAAGGCTCTCATAGACAGCCACAGAAGGGGATTCAATAACTATCATACTGCCCTGAAAGTCTGCTTAAACAAGTCATACCAAGCACTGAAATGTGTCCAAATTTACATGCCATCTCTGGAGGCTAGGTTGCAACAGCTGCATCACCACCACTTTGGATCCAGAGCCCTCTCCTGAGAGGAATCATATATAAATATTCTTTGCTTGCTAATTCAATAATGGACACTCAGGGTACTTTCACCCCTTACTATGTGAAAAGGCCTTTAGGCACTGGAGTAATACAAATACATAATAATGAAAGATTCTCGCTATTGCCTACAATAGCTCTACACATTTTATCAGTCTTTGCTCAGCTGGTATGGGACAAAATAAATTGGAAGGTAACTGTCCATTATTTTAGCTGAGTGAGATCAATTATGGAGAAAGGAAAGCTTGGTGAGCTTGGAACAAAATAAGAACATTATTTTCATGGAGGTATTTTTTTCAAATTTAATTTTATGGGTGGGCTCATGAGCTTCAGAGGGCATTTTTCTTTTTAGATAAAAGATCTTACTCACCAGATGGTGCATTTCTCCCTCCTAAAACCTTGCATCTCTGTGATAAATCCCTAGTAAACACTGACAGAGCTCTTTCCACTTAGCAAGGCAGCTGGGTGCCATTGTAACACAATATCCATCATCAACTATAAATCTCAGTTAAGGTAATGCTACTTCCTGCAGGTCCTGACATCAATAGTTTGTTGATGCAACAAAATACTTGAAACAACCTTAATTTACAGTATATTTAGGGTATTAATTTATTCATGAGGATGATTTTGAGTTATTAGCAAGTTTATGTCTTTAAGACTGGTTATAAAGATTATATACATTTGTGGGAAAATATTTTTTTTACCATTTGCCTGCTATGCTTTGATGTGACCCATCATTCTCTTCTGAACTGGAGCCCAAGCTGTTTCAAGTTGGTGCAGTCTATGATCTAATACTTTAAGGCAGAAAAACAAAACAAACCCAAAAAATCCCCAACAATGATAGAAAACATGCTCAGGCAAAGTAGTTCAGCCTGTGAAAGAATGAACATAAGAAATGACTAAGAAAGACTACGGTGCTGGGGGAATTAAATTAGAAAAGAAGTGAAATATATTGTGTTTGTATCAAACAGATTGAGAAGAAATAAAATGACTTGTATGAGAAAACTGTAATGAGGAAAGGCATAATGAATTATTTAGACAAACCAAAAGAAAATCAAAGTGAAATATATCCAGGTCTTCAAGTAATTTAGTGCAAGTAATTTATTTATAAATAGACATATACTCTAAGGCTTAGATGATTGTCCATATTGAATTTAGGGAACAGAACCCTACTAAGTAAGATTTAGATCCCAGATGCAGAACATTTTGATACTACAATTTAGAATCTAATACTATAAGCCTGAATAACACAGCAAGTTCTTCTTGCCTTAACTAGGAGTTCTGTTCACCACCGGCTTGTAGGTTTGGGTCTTGCATTACAGGCACCTGAGTGATAGCAGTTTTTCTTTTTACTGCTGACATTCCAGGGTTCTGACAGCTATATGCAGCCATGATCCTGAATGTAAGGAAGTTGCATTTGACATGCAGTTGACTAGATCTTTTATGGATTTTTTTTCCACAGGGTGTCTCTCTGCTGCAGAAAGATGATATTTTATTTTCTTTGAAGACTGCTAAAACAAGGAGGGTTGGTAGCAATTTTTCTCATTGAACAACATGGTTTAGCAAAAACAACAACAACAAACGACTCTGTAGGTACTAAAAAGGTACCCCATACATATATTCTATAGGCTGTGAAAATAATTAATTTAAAAGGCATTTGCACACAAAGAATAATGTGCGTTTTGAACCAACTGTTGGGAACTGAGAATAAAGACTAGAGTAAGTTATAATTCCTGGATAAGAAGCAAATTCTCAGAAGGGAGAGGAAAGGATTATGATTCCATGAGAACTGAATGATTTGGGATTGCATCATGGTCTAATCATTACAAGGACTGTTACAATCTGCATGCTTTTCAACATGCTTCCTAAATTATGGAACTGGAAACTAAAAGACTTCATAAATTAGCATTTGAAATGGGATGCTGCTCAATTCACAAAAGTTATGGAGGGGTGCCTCAAGGGGTGCTTTGGGTCAAAAAATGTTGAGAACCACTTCACTAATGCATTATGGCCTCTCTGCATCACTTAGATTGTACTAGACTGCCATAATTTGGCCGCAAATTCTGAACAGAAAATTACCCTCTTGTGATTTTTCCCTTCATCTGCCTTACTTTCAGGTCTTGCAACTTTAGCACTCCTCTTTCAAAATGTAAAGGGAACATGTCAGGTAAGGGAAGTGGAAAAGATAGAAAGGGAATTGGGGAAAGTACCTCTTCCCTTCCCATGGGGTCCATTTATTGTGCTATGTAATTGGCACAATCTAGAGCCTGACAATTGCTAAAGGGCACATCTGGGCTGAGGCTAGTTAACTAGCTCTCTCATGAAATCTCCTCTGCAGGAGAAAATTTATCTCAATATAAATGTTTTTTTAAATGTAAATGTCAATTAACATTTGTGATGAGTCTGTTCAGGGAAAAAAAACTTTTTTTTTCCTCTTGATGCATACAACTTCAGATTGACACTGATAGCACCTCCTTAAAAGTATGTTTTGTTTGTCTGGAAAGGTGTGGTAGGTCTTCTTTAGGGGGGGTCTCCGTGCATGGTACTACCTTTTTGGCCCATTTTATCTTCTCCAGGATAATATTCCATTCTCAGTTTGACCTTGCTGTTATTCTTCCTGCTGCTCTTGTGATACTTCCTGATAATGGCATGGGCCATGTGGAGTATCCATTTAACAACAGTTGGTATGTGGCCAGTTTTTTCACAAATGCTAAATGCTGGCTAATGTTATGAGTTGCAGAATTTGTATCTGAATCTAAACATTCTCAACAGTGGGGCCTGAGTTTACTGTAAAGTCCAGCTCTTGGAATGATTTTTTTGTGGGATTAGTTTAATTCACTGTTTCACCTTGGAATTTTAGCCCATGTAAAAAAAATTGCATTGCTACCTGCATCCATAAGTTCTGTTGACCTGAATGTCATTCAGAACAATAGCTCAGATGTATACAAGACATCCGTTAACGGAGAAGTTTTCACAGAGCATAGCATTTTATGGTATACTCATCTCTAGGAATATATTTTAAACCCAAAATCTTTTTATGAATTAAAAATGTAATTGCAACCATATTCCCACACCAAGTTAAAGGATCATAACTGGCTCTATGTATTTCAATGCAGCTGTACAATGGGGCTTGTTAAGAACAGAATAAGATCACCTTTTGTCTTGGTTTTCTTTTGATGGATACTGTCTTTCCCCAGACATTCCTATTTTGTGGGTTTCTATGTCAAGCCTTTACTACTTTTAATGCTGGTGTTTTTCTTTAAATTTACAGAAATATTCTACAATTTTTAATCAGTGTACAGTGACTTTAAAAAAAAATACGTTTAATCATGCTTACAGCAGGCCAGGCTTATGACAAAATAATTGATTGCCTGATTTTTATCATGCTGAGAGGCTATGGAAGTATTCTGTTGTATTGATTAAGGACTCAACCTTTCTGTACAACACAGATTGTTTGCATTTCTGGCAGTCTGCCAGCCCCATGATGCAATAAGCTAGAGATAAGCTAACAAATTTATTTTTTAAATTAAGTCATATATTGATTTTTATTTTTATTAAATTTACTGTAGACGGGGAAAAACCTCACGTTTTTCCTCCCTTGAGGGAGCATAATTTATAATTTTACAACTTGTAACTTGGAAGTGGAGTTGTTGGGTTTTTTTCCTAATTTGGAGGCAGATGGTACTACTGACCTCTTCCCATTTTGGGGGACCTAGATTGTGTGCAAATCTAGAAGGAAATAAATAAATACATGGAAAACTTGAGGCAATGAAGAAATGTGAAAAAGGTATGAATTTTGAAAGTTGTGATCGTGAAAGGAAACTGGTCCACATCAGAGGTTAAAAGATCTGCTTCATGTGAATTTAATACTTTAATAAAAGAGTAAAGGCTCTTTTAATCTGCAAACTTTGTTTTGGGCCTCAAGGCAGTTGGCTATATAGCGCTGCCGATTTTACCATGGATGAAAATGTTTTCACACTATTCTATTTGTAGTAGCTTACTGTATTCCTCTATAGCCAGGCATAGGTACTGTAGATTCAGGGAGTACAGCTGATCAGATCTCTTCCTCTGAATCATTCAGGTTGATGTCAGGGATAAGATACCACTTGGTTAGAGTAAACATTAAGGTTATGTCTCTAACTTTAAAGCATGCTAGCTTGGCTTTACTGTTTCTAGTTTGGTAGGTAGCACATCAGAAGCAGAGAGGGCACGTCTGAGCATGAAGCTTGGGCCTATAATCAAGAGATAAGAGGTGCATTCTCATGAAAATGAGATCAATTCTTTATATACAGAATTTTTATGTTATTTGTTACAGTGGTCCATGAGCGAGTAATTTAGACATGTATATTTAATCCTCCCCAAAATTGAAACAATTAAGGACTACATTTTCAAAAGAACCAGTGATTTTGGGTACCTCAGTCCTGATTTGGAATACTGTAAGTGGTTCTGGTTCTCAGACAGTGTGCAATTTACAAAAATCAGAAGAAATTAGCAGAAGTTAGAAGACAATAAACAATAATTCTGGTATTATTTTTTTCAGATTTCCTTCTTTGCTTTTTATCACAAGGAACATAAACTTTTGTAGGACTTTTTAATTTTCCCTTGCTACTTATTCAAGGAATAATCCTTTATTTTTAGATTTCATAGATTCATAGACGTTAGGGGTGGAAGGGACCTTGAAGATCATCAAGTCCAGCCCCCTGCCTCAGGGGCAGGAAGTCATCTAGGGTCAAAGGATCCTAGCAAGATAAGCATCCAAACACTTCTTGAATGTGTCCAGAGTAGGTGCCTGCACCACTTCTGGAGGTAGTCTATTCCAGGTCTTGAGGGCTTGGACAGTAAAGAATTTTTTTCTTATATCCAGGCTAAAACAGTCTTGGAGGAGTTTATGACCGTTGGTCCTTGTTTTTCCTTGCAGCGCTCTGGTGAACAGACATTCCCCCAGATCCTGATGCACACCCCTGGTGTACTTAAAAGCAGCCACCAGGTCCCCCCTGAGCCTGCGCTTTTCCAGGCGGAAGAGTCCCACGGCTCTCAGCCTCTCTTCATAAGGCCTCTTCTCCTGCCCTCTGATGGTGTGCGTGGCTCTCCTCTGGACTCTCTCAAGCTTCTCGACATCCTTCTTGAATTGTGGAGCCCAGAATTAGATGCAGTACTCCAGCTGTGGCCTCACCAACTATAATAATATATTTATTATAGTTAGTAATACATTTTTAAAAAATTTAAAAATTCAGATAATTTGTTTTGTATTCATTTGTTTCCAACTTCTCTCATTTCCTTCCTTATTTGTCGAGCTGATTGAAAAACTGTTCACAAAAATATATTCAAGTATTTTGTGAGCTTTTCCCCAGATTTGCAATTTATTTTACATCTCCACCTTAAGAAGCTGGCTGAAGTAAGAGGGGTAAAAAAGTGGATGGGAAAAGTTGTAAGTTGTACTGTACAGAAGCATATAATTTAGAATTGAATTTGCATAATGCAGAACGTATACAATTCAAGAATTATCCAACATAGTATGGTGGATAATATTTTAATTCTTCTTGCAAAAATAAAATCCCCTATTAATTCAAATCCCAGAGGGTGCCATAATTTACTGGTTCATAGAATTAAAAGCCCTGCTTTCTTATCTAAGTGACAAAGAAATTTATCAACTTTCTTTTCTATAGACATGATGAACAACTTACCAGAAAGAAATATGGCCAAAGTATGATCTTAATTCATACATGTGCAAGTTTTCTTCTCCTTCTTTGGTTTACTTTGAAGCCAACATACTAGAAGAATGATATTGGTGCAGTCTTGAATATTCTGCTTGCCTTGTCATGAAAAGGTTAAGTAGTATGTTACCTTTTCTCCATAGAAACTAACCATTGAATACATGTAGAATAGGTGAAGACACGTTAATTCGTAGAGTAGCCTCTGTATTTCCCCATAGGCCACATAAGATAGGTGAACTTATCCAACTTTTAAGAAAACCTGAAACTAGAAGTTTTCCAATTAAAGAAAAAGCTTTGGACTTTGGCTGGGTGGTAAACAGTAGAGGCTCCTAATGATTCATTCCCTCTTCAGTTTTATTATTGCCTTCCAGCCTCCAATTTAAAAGCTCTTAGCATCATAATTACCTCTTTTGGCTTTTGCAAAATGTCACGGTGCCTATTTAGCCAATAGATCACACCACGCAGGGCTACAGCTTCACTTTTAAACACAGTATTAATAGTTTAAATGTCTGACAGGCTCAGTTATCTGCTAGGCAAAAATGGTCTCACTCTTGGCCTTTTCTAGATAGCTTTCTCCCACTTTGTTAAGGAAAAAAATACAAAAAGGATCCCTAGTTACATGTCACCTTTCTATTGATGTTTACATGGTCTTAAGGACAAATGCTCCCAGTAATTATAAAGGTCAAAATTCACCCATCAGAATATAGCCAAGGTCTTTTGTTCAGAGGTACAAGTTACTGATTTTCTTATAGTTTGACCAGGATTCACAATGTTGCAGGATATACCTTGATGTAGGTGTGTTGTTCTGCCTAAAACTTTTGAGTTTCTGGAAGGTGACTGAACATGATCCAGTCAGATTCTGGCACTCCTGTGAACGGAGGGAGTCCTGCGTTCTGGCCAATACTTTTTATTCATTTTACATTATACAGTCATTTGCTTAAAATAAATAAATAACCCTTGCATCAGTGACTCAAACTCCCCCATCCCAGTAGAGAGGCATAACCAACAGGCTCAGAGACATGCTTCATGCTTGGCCCCATAACTCTTGCCTGCCTAGTGGTTCAAATTCAGCAAGAGATAGAGAATGCTTTTCCCTAGCCTTTAGTATAGCCTGAATGGTTACAATACTCTTCTGGTAAGGACAGAGACCTTCATTCAAATCTCCTTAGAGTGAAGGCCAACTGAAAATTCAGATCTCCCATGTCCTGGGCAAGTATTGTAACTAATACACTTTTGATCAAATGTTGGGAAACATACCACCATGATGCTGTCAAGGTGATTTAGTTGTAGTTTTTGTCTGTTTAGATGTCTAGAGTTATAGGCAGAGTTTAGGTGCCTTCCTGGAACAACCCAAGTTGCAACAGATCTTAGGAGAGAGGCACCAGGGAGCACCTGAGACCTCTACCTGAATTGCTTCCGAATATGTGCAGAAGCCGAAAAACCTTTGCCATCCAAAAAGAAGGTACTTACTGTAGTAGTAATTAGCACAGGGGTAAGTTGAATTGTGCTTTGGAGCTTAAATGTCACCAAAGTCCAGTTTAGGCTCCTAAAAATCAATTTGAATCTGCCCCTATCCATCCATAAGCAAAAAAGAAAACAAATATGGCCTTTCCCACAATCCGTATTTTCTTCCACTGTGCCATCACAGCAACTGAGACCCATTCCTAGTTTCTTTCCTAATACTGTGGCGGCTTTGCTGAGACTCTCGAGATGCTGTCTCAGAATATGACGTGTCTCATGTGCAGTTAGTAGCCCAATTAAGCTTTGATGCTGATGAAGTTAAGCTACCCTCCTCCAACACCTGCTGTTCCATCTTTCATCGTATATGTTTCTGTTGCTCTAAGCTCCTCCCCTCCTCTGTTCCCCGGCAAGCCTTTTGTTGCACTGGGTAAACAAAGTACCAGCCTACTGAGAACAGACACATGAAATGAAACTCTTAAGCTTCTCTTAACAAATAGCTGTTTGAGATCAGAACATTTTCCATCTACAAAAGCTGCTTTTCATCCTTATGAAAAACCTTCAACAAGAATATAACAAGAATAATTACATGACTTTTGTCTCCCATCCTTTTCACAGAATATGATGATTTGTTGATACAATCCCGCTCTCAATGGCACTGGCAATATGACAAGAAAGGGTGGTTATGTTGAGAGAACAAAGCACATGGGCTGTTTGTTAATATCAGTGTAATCTATATGACAATCTTAAAGCTAAATAAAAACCTTTAGGATTAGAATGGAACTCTAAAGCAAAATAAAATATTCTATTTGTTGTAGCCTTTATGATCTGTACAGATGGATTTAAATTATATTCTTTGAGTTTTGGTATTAAATTTAATCTTTTAGGGTGCCTATACACATGCAGCGAGGCTGCTCCAACACACTGTAATTACAGTACATTGGAGCAGAGTTAATTAATTGAGTCTGCTGGAGCATGGTAATTACTGTGCTTCAGCAGACTCCAGCGTCACATGTATCAGCGTCCCCGTGCCGAAAAATGGCAGTTGGGGTGCTTTAACTAAAGCTCGTTCAACAAGCTTTAGTTAAAGTGCACACACTGCCATGCTTCAGCGTGGGGATGCTGATACACATGACACTCCAGGTGCTTTAGCTAGAGTGGCTCTCAGAGACACTCTAATTAAAGCACCCCTCGCCACCACTCTCAGAGCACATGTATACATGCCCTTAGTATTTAACAAAGCCCAGAAGTAGAAAAGCAATGCATCATATAGGGTCGTGCATCAATAAGTGTAACCATGTGTTATTGATGATACAATAGTATGTGAACTTAAAGGGAAAATCCCATAGCATTTTAAACCTTCTAGATCATTTTGAAAGAATATAATTATGCAAGAAGGAATATTATGTAGACTTGGAAGTTATTGTCAAACATAAATTTATCACCTGATTGGGGTGGGAGGGCTAAAAATAGTCTAGTCAGGGTGGAGGGGGTAGGGAAAATGTATTTTGTGTATCATTTCCAAAAGAAATCACCCACAACAGGACATTATAAATCTGTCATGGGATTTGGCTCAGAATAGAATCAGAATGCTTGCTAAATCTAACATTACTAGCTCACTGACTGTACTTTGCATAAGTTTATTTGTTCATTGTTTTTTGAAGTTATTGATTTAGTTTTTTTCATTCAAATACCTGGATTTATGAACTCTGAGCAGATAACAGTCTTGACAAGATAAAACTAGATAACAAGAATGAAATTGGGGATCCTTTCCTGAACATTTCATAACAACCCCTATACCGGGAGCAAGTTAATTGTAAGTGAGACGTTGGTTTACTGTATCAGACTCAGAAGACTATCTCCCAAACTAGCAAGTAAAATGTTCAAAAACAAAAATAATTTCCAGCAGCAGGTTTGAAACTTCTACAAATTCTGTTGTACAGCTGCTTGAAAAACCCCCATAAAAAAACTTGTTCTTTGCAGATCCAGGATTTCCACTGGGTGAAAACCCTTGTTTTGGTCATCTTGTTTTATGGCAATGGAATCATCAGCCTTCCTAAATTGGCCATCATTAACATTTACACATTGCAGACAGATTTGGTGATTCTCTAGTAGATGTTTGCTTATGACTATGTGAAAAATTCCCACTGGCATTTTATGTGGTCAAAAGAAAAAAAATGGTTCTCTTGCTGAATATCATTTGCAGAACATTAAACCAGGGCATGTGCACATGTTCACAGGACCTGATCTACAGTCATGCAAATTACTTTAAGATGTGTGATTGTAAATTGGGTCCCCACTTGTGCACATGTTCTCTGGCACCAGGAGCTGTGCTAGGAACTTTATCTAAGTTTAATCAGGATGAGGGAAGGGCAGGCAGAATCAGGGGGATTTGGCAGTTCTGGGTGAGGAGGGCTGGTGGGACCATGGGGGTTGGCTACCCAAAGATGGTAGGGGTCAAAGGGCTAAAATTAGTACAGTCAGGATGGACAAGGGTAGGAAAAACCCAGCCCCATAGCTGGGGTGAGCAGCTCAGTATTCCCAGCCCTAGGGCTACACTCCAAACGTGGCAACATTAATTAAATCAGGCAAATCCATTCCTGACATAACTTAGTTCACTTCCTCAGGTGAACTAAGTTAGAGTGGACCAGCCATTTTTTGCCTGATCCTAACTCCCAGAACACATGCACCTTTTGGCACACAGATCAACCTAGCCCTAGTTAGGTTGATCTAAGTGTACCATCTGCACGTATCCACAGTTTAGGTGGTGAAAACTGGCAGATGTCCCTACCACAAGTGCAGTACAAGTATTTGCTGATGGCTTCACTGAGCTTACTCTTGTCCTTCTATGGGAGAATAGGGACCTTCTTTTATAAAGTGCTTAAATGTACATAGCCAATTTTGTGTCCCCAAATCACAACTGCTGAGATTTGGAGATCTGCCATTTAGTACAAGTAGTGATTCTACTTCCTTTCATAATGCCAGGTCAGCACTTGAATTCAAGATGGCACAAAACCAGAGGATGTCTTCCAGTTTTTTTGTATGTTTGAGAGATATTGGACCATCTGTCCAGGAACAGTTATGATTAGATGACAAGCTCTATATTAAATGATAAGGGAATGGGTGCATGTGGCACTTTCAGCAAATCATGCTACCCAATCACTAAAAATAATCCTAACAATTACATGGAAAACAAAACCACATGCTTTCTCTGTGGATTTATTATTATTATTTTAATGCAGTTAGCTTTGTTGGGGAGCCAGAACAGGGAATGAATGAAGTAAAAAAACCATAAAAAGATTTTCACTTGAAAGGCATTTATCAGTTTATGCTGTGATGGATGAAGAAATGGCATTGTTGATAAAATTCTACCTCACTACAAAAAAAAAAAAAATGAAGCAAAGGACTGGAGCTTGAGGATCAACAAGAAAGTTGTCATTTGTGCATCTGTTTATTGATTCCCACCCCCCTTCCCCATTCCTCCCCTGCAGGAAAAAAAGGTGATAATTTAGTTTAATTGTACCAGGTGATTGCAACTGGAAGCAAAGGGAAAAGCTCATTTGAGGTTTTTTAGCTGTCCAAAATGGGTGCCTTCCTGTTGCACCCTGAGAAGAAATCAATAGGCAGGATCCAAGTAAAATCTATGGCTGCTTTCAAATTTGCAGAGATTTAATGAGAACTTGCATATGTGTGGCAATGCTGTCTTCCAGGCACAGCTTTGTTGCATAGGGAACAGGTGTTTTTCTACAAAAGCACGCTATGGCTTTTCTGGAATCCTACAAAGAAAACATCCGTTCCAAACGGCAAATCCCTTAACTGTGTATTTCCTATGGTCTTTTCAGGATGCTAACCTCTCTTGGGAGAGTCAGATTTCTTCCCATCTAGCTTTAGTCACATTCTTATATTTTTATATATTGATCACTTTTAGTTGCTTCACTTTCCTCCCTCTCCGGTTAGGATTTGTGTTTTTGTATTTATCAAGTGTGTTTCGGTGGTGAATTATGACACTCCCCCTAGCGGGAGACACTAACTAATAAATAGGTCAAGCTAAGAATTGCATAAGGACTTTCCAGTCACTTTTAAGCCACCACTGGGGGAAGGCTGAAAGAATTTTCTTTGCTTGGGGTCATCTGCTTCAGCTTGTTTGGACACCTACAACCCTCTATAATCCTGGCAGCTCTTGGGTAATTAAAAATTGAGACATCACTCCTTAAAGCAGTACTTTAAACTGCTTTTGCTAATATCTCTCTTGCCATGCCAGAAAACAATTTAAATTGATTAAAAACTTGCTGAATTAGAAAGCTGATTTGAAGAAGGCCTGTTGGTAATTCTCTTACTTACTGTTTGCAAACCTTCTTTGAACATTACTCGCATAGACCCACATTTTCTATGGGGGTGACCAGTAGTCTTGGACGTCACAGGTCAGGGATGCCAAAAGCAAGACTCTTTGATCTCTCTTTAAGATACCAAACCTTAGTGATTTCTTTTGCAAAATGTTATCTTCATCAAGGAATAAATTATAATCCCTTCAGCACCATAAACTTGTTTTTCCTGTTTTGTTTGGATGTTTTTTTTCCGATAGTAGCATAACCTAGGGTGGGTGAGCAGGGCGTTAGCCCTACGTGCCCACTTAAAGAGGGCAGCAGAATGGTGACTCTTCAGGGAGTCCCTGGTGCTGCAGCCGGATGTAGGGATGCCAGGTTGTGGCTATAAGTGCAGCAGGTAGAGTTGGGGCCAGGCAGACTGCTCTGCACCAGGCTGCCAAGGACCCTGAGTTCCCAACATAGGTAATCCTGACTTTTCTTTTTCCCTATCTCCACGCTTCTCCTCTTCCCTGCCACTCCTCACAACTGAGTTAATCCCAGGTCTTGCCTCACCCCTGTGGCACCCCCTGCAGGGTTTTGCTCAGGGTGAAAAACCTGTTAGTTACGTCTTTGTTTTTCCAAGTCCACAGCACAGCTAATGGGCCCAATCCTAACTGGGGTCTTTGATTATCACCATAATAACCAGTGCCAGGCTGCATGGGGCACCTTTCAACTTGGTGGTGCACAGGGATCCAGGACATCCTGCATACTAGTGCAGCCCAGCATTAGGGAAATGGTTCCCTGATGCTGGGCTGCATGGTGCTCTTTTCAAGGGACAGGGAATGGTTATAGTCCAGACATGGGGCTCTCCCCTACCCAGTCCTGCCAATCAGCTAATCAGAATTAGGCAGGGAGCACTCCCTAGGTCTGGGACACAAATGCTCCCAGTCCCTGTAGCCTAGCATCAGGCTGTGCAGCCCAGGTTTAACTATAGGTCCTGGTCTATGAGGAAGAGAGATCAAGGAGTGGCTCCCTGCACCCATGCAGCTGGGCTGTAAATGGATCTCTATAAAGTTTTTGGTGCATGGACATCCCCCCAGTGCAGAACCACTCCCTGATCTAGGTCTCCTCCTGTGCTAGGATTTTCAAAGGGCACCCATGCAGCTATGCTGCACATGGATGCACAGAGTGACTTCCCAGTCTCAGGTTTCCAAATTAAAGCAACAGAAATCTCAGGTTTGGAAATCTCAGGTTTCCAAATTAAAGCATGATACAGACCAGCCACAGAGATGTTCCAAATCAAATATGAAACATCTTTATAACTGTTTTGCTATTTTATCATATCATAAATTGCTTGCAAGTGTGGTGTTTTACCTGTTATTATAATATTAATGCACTAGTGACATGGTAAATATAATGTCTGCCAAGGGCTCAAGATGAAGGAGGCTGTGGTTCAGTTCCCTCTGTTAACTAAAGAATTTTTAATTCACATCTTCCATCTCTAGGTTAATGTCCATGGCCACGTACAGGCATTACACTTTTTACTGGTATAAGTGATTGGAAACCAGTTCTATGCCTCTAACAGAACAGAAGTTTGGCAAACAAAATGGGTCCGTACCTGTAACAGAACAAAAGTTTGGCACACATAGATTGATTTAAAAATGATGGAACCTGTTAAGATTCCTCCCCCTCACCCGCCACCACCAAAGGGTAAATGTGTGTTATGTTCGCTACCAATCTAAACTACACCACTTACAGAAAACCATGAAACTTAGACTGATTCTACTTTGGGCTTTTTGAAAGTCTGTACCAAGCCCATGGGTATTTTGAAGTGGGTCTTTTTCAATCCCTGCTGTTGAAGCTATTCCACTTTGATCTTCTACATGTGTAATTATGCAATGCACAGTGGAACAATTTTATGAGGAGGATTTGCAAGAGTTCCTATTTAGAGTAATGTGGAGTCTGGTAGTCAGCTCATTCATCTGTGAGATGGGAATGTGGCTTCAAATGCTTTCAGTCAGAAGCAGAAATGGGACTCTAACCTCTGAATGAACATCTGTGTAGGTAGCTTTGAGTGGGGTATCACTGTTTCATCCTCTGGTCATGTTTTCTGGGGAAGGGCTGGCTTAGGCACTTGGGACCAAATTGTGTTCCACTTATTCCAGGGCTAATTGGACTATCTAAGTTTGATTCTATTTCACTCTGCATGAGTCCTGAATATCCATGAGTGTACCTAGTTTTGTAATATACCATCCTGTCAGCCTTAGTACTGAATCACAAAAATAGCGAGGAGGAGGCAGACCCCCACACTTCTGAATTCCATGTTTTTCTGGGACTTGAGTAGAGTGAAATAAAATCACACTTATGTTCCCAAGTCCATTTAACCACCTAATATGTGGAAGAGACTCCAGGAGAAGGTTTGTGGTAGTGAATACTAGTCAGAGACACATGCCTACCTGCAACTTGGAGTCAGAGGCCTATTCAGTGAGCAGGGTGGACAGCCCTCACCTCATCATCCTTTACTGCTTTACTTTGACATTTGGCATTCTTCTCAGTGGACTAGCTTTTATGGATCCCTTTCTCAGTTGCTAAATTCTCCCAGTCAATTGTATGAGATGCCTGGGCATCCAACTCAGGGGTTTAGATTCCACTAATCCCAGCACAGCCACTACTGCTTGCCTCCCTGCCTCTGCTCCTTCCATGGCAGCCAGGTTGTTCAGGCTCATCCACCCTTGTGTGGCTTCTTTAATTTCCTGCCCCTGTTCCTGGAGATGGGGCCATGCAGCAGGAGGGAGTTGGTGTCTGAACTGCATGTGCAGCAGGTGAGTCAGGCTGCCCATGCTGCATGGGCAATGGGAGAGGGGTTTGGGCTGGTCTGCTCGCACTGTGCATGAGACAGAGAAGAGCTTGGCTGCCCACTCTTCAGGTGGACACATGGGTGGGAGAGGAAGGGGAAGCTGGCCACCTGTCCTGTGTACCCATGGGGGTGAGGGAAGGTGGGTGCACTCTAGTTTGCCTATATAGCTGGGGAGGGGTACCCGTACAATGACTGGCCCTCAGTCTGCGGCCTCTGGCTGCCTGGAAGTTGGATGGCCCTGATATAGATGATAGTTAATGTTTTGACTACCATGTTGATTAAACTGAGCCCTGAAGGAACAGATCTGAATGAGGTAAAAACTTTAAATCCCTAGCAGAAGGTTGAATAAAACCTTTTTATTGTCTGAGGGATACCTGTGAGTTAACTAATTGTGAAGTGATAATAAATGATTTAATTATTTCCCATCTGCTAGGAATTCAATTAGATGCTGCTCAGTTTGGATAGCTGCAAACTCTTCATCATTCTACTCTGTATTTCCTACCCAAGCTCACGACTGCAGTATGAAGTAAGTCACTACTACCTAAGGCAAAAGAATAGAAGGAACTTTAGGTTTAAGAGCACCATTTTTTAAAAAGCATCATAACCATAATCTTATTGTGGCAGATGTGGCATCTGCTTATTAAATTTCAAGCCTCTATTTCTAGGCTTGGAAAATGTATGAATCATGTCCTAGTCCAAATTAACAGAGAAGAAAACTCCATTACCTTTGAAGTAAGTTTACTACTGTATAACAATTAAGTTTAGTTTAAAAAAAAATCATATGCTTCTGAAGGTTTACAGCATGAATCATTATGGAAAAGGAGATAAAAAAATTAAAGTTCTCTTACATTAAATGTTCAAAAAAATAGACTTTATGTGTTCCAAATGCAGCCTCAATACCTTACCCAGTCTACCACTCAGTCTCAGCCAATGCCATTGACAGTTTGAACAGACATTGCATTTGTCCGAGTAGTAAACCTTTTGTCCTGGGATCGTCCAGACATGCACATCCATTATCCCACTTTAAGTACTTCTGAAATATTCCAGATAAAATGCACTAATACTTTTCCTGTTGTATGTCTGTACAGTTATTGTATTTCATTCCAGGGACAAGCCTGTGAGGTTGTGTGCTTTCACTGGCCAGTTACTAGTGACAGTCAAATAAAAAATCTATTTACAGCCTGAGAACCTCTTAAATCCCTTCTCCCAAATGATAAATACATACAACGTGCTCTGTGAGCTCTCACAAACCACTACATTCACTCCAATGGCTAGCCTATAGACCGTATAACAGCAAAAATTAGAAGGCAAGTGCCTATTAAGCTAGATCCTGTAACTTTGGTGTATCTAGTACAACTGGTCAGAAAACATTAATGCAAAATTATAACCAAAGTTTGTGAAATTTCTTCCACTGTCTAGACAACTTTTATTTACTTGCTCAAATAACATCCAACACAATGATATTAGGTATCTCTCAGCTCCCATTTTCAGAGAAGATCCAAGGCATTTTGATCCTATCTACCAAATGGTCAAGAGAATACACGTGTCATACTTAATTCTCCTGCATGGTCTAGAGGCAATTTTCCACTCTTCATTATTGTATTCTAAGGCCGGGGCGGGGGTGGGGGGTGAGAGATCCTGGGATACTGGAGGACTTCACTTTTGGGCAGCACAGCTATGGGGGTGGCCACACCTTAATGCAACAGGAGCTGGGTAGTGCGGATCTGAGAGAATCCTTCCCTGGAGTGGCGTAACTTTGAGTCACATAATAAGTGCTTAAAACCACTTTAGGGTGTTAATGTGCAGGCAATCCAGGCATTAAGAACTCCAGGAGCTGCCCAAAATTACCATGTAACAAGGCCCTCATTCATTTCCATTCTAGCACCAACAGGACCTATGATAATTTATCCGTATCCTGCTGCTCTGGCCCTTTATGCATTTAAGGACAGACACTTCATACCCCTCAGAGGCCACTAACATTCAGATCTACAAAGATACTTTGGTGTCTGCCTCCCAAAGGCTCAGACATAATGTAATGACCTAAGGAAAAATCTTCGCCTTAGATCAGGGAAAGACATCTTCTTGGGAAGCAGCAGTTAGGGATAGATGTTTTGCCAATGTAGCCCAAGAGAAGATGCACTGCAAAAGATGAAATCCCATTCCTGTCACTTAGGTGGTTAAAAGGTAGGTAAAAGTTGCACAAGCACCTGTGTTTTAAGTGAAAAATGTACTTTGTAAAGCAGTGTTATTTATCAACCTGTTTGGTCCAAGTACTGAGAAGCTCTGAGTTTCACTGCGCTAAGCTTATTACTTTTATTTACTGTGTAAGAGTCAATTGAACTTGGGAAGCTGTTTTATATTCACCTCAGTAGGATACACTAATACATGTTAGCATATCTGGAAATGCAAATACATGTTATATTCACATACATGCTAATGTATTTAGGGAGAAGAAACAAAGGGAAGTTTTAGCATTTATTTCAGGCAAACTCTTATTTGAAATTTTCTATGTCTTTGAAGCTGTGCAGCAGGTTTTCCTAGAAGGTCACAGAGAAAAAAAATCATTATAATCTCATTCAACTCTATGACTGCTCTTCACTCAGACGTGAAGAGCCTCAGGTGACATGACTTAGGCCAATTGTTTCACTTATCAAAAATAGATAACATAAGCCCGTAACAAATCCGGCTGCATGGTTGTTTTTTGACCTCTTATTGAACGTTTGTCAGTTGTCACTTTGACTCACATTCCTACATTAAGAGGTCTGAAAAATACTGCTTTGCTGGTGCAGATCCATATTGACATTTTTATGTTTTTTTAGCAGTATACCATCAAGGTAATGTTGTGCTGCTCTGATGATTTAGCACACAAATATATAGCACAAGCCAAAGGACAATGGTAAATATCCTATTTATTTTTGTTCTATGTTGTTTTACTGGAGCCTGGACAGCAAGTTAAATGTTTTAGATTCATTTGGGATTTACAGACCTTAATGCTGACACGAAAATTGTATATTTGTGTTTCTGTGTAATGGTATGTGTATGCATATTACACACACATACTCCATTCCAAGGGTACTAAAATTAACTTTAAGTTGTTTGAAGACTTTTAGTGGAGATTTTCCCTCTGGTTATGACATATTCCAACTGGAGCAGAGCTGATGGAATTATAGTTGGTGCTGACCACTCTATCTACTCCAGCATAAAGGAGGAGGAAAACCATGTGCAGGTGATTAAGAGTGTGGATTAGGTAAAAAGGAGTGTGTAGAAGAGCTTATCTGTACAGCATCTCTTCATTAACTAGCATAAAAAACTCCAGCAGCATAAATTAGAGCAGAAACCTTCTTTATACCTTATGATGAGGCTGGTCTGTCCTCAGTCAAACACCTACAACTAGCTCCCTGTAGCTGCCTTCTTACAGTAACTGGAAATAAAGTACAGATAGGGTGGGCATTTTTATGTTGTAAATTGCCTTTTTGATAAAATGTCTTCCTTGTGAAACTTAGACCGTTTCAAGCCCCTTCCCATACATTCTGCCCACTAATTAATTTCTCCAGCAACTATGACACTGTAAACCTCTGAGTAACCTTAAACAAACACCATTAAAATATTGCAAAAGTTTGTCAAAAAAAGTATATCTGTGTTTGTACTCTTGTACTGTACTAAAAGCTTTCTCTGCCCAAGACTTCTGTTTGGTTCTGAGACGCATTAAAAAAAATTAATTGGAACTGTGTTTTAATTGTGTCCAGAAGAGAATTATACTCTAAGTAGATATCACCATACAGCTAGTTTTATTAGGCACGCTGGGCCTTTAAAGTTCTTTCCATTCAGTTCCGTGTTTGTATAATGAAATATGTGAAGGCAAAATCATACTTGTGTTGAGAAATAACATACACAGTGAACAAAATCTCAGTTTTGGAACAGTTTGTGCTTTTTCCAGGGTCCAAGAAAGATCCATTTAGTGCACAACTATAGAATAAAATAGTGAGCCACCAACTTAGTTAAATTGGTGGCTGGAGGCAAGCCTATATGGAGGCAGCTGCTTTTATTCTCTAACTTCCTCAACTAAAGCCCACTGGAGCGTGTGTGTGCATGCACACACGCACACACACACACACACACACATATATAGTGTTGGTGGAGTTTGGAAGTGCTTCAGTGCCATCTGCTGGATGTTTAATAAGAAGGTGTGGAGCTACTGCAGCAGGACTGTGTTCTGTTTCATCTTGCTTTGTGTGATTTTTGTGAGAAATAATTGAGTTTGCATCAAAAATGCAAAATGAGAGTCCAGCCCACACCGGGAATAGCAAGACTAAAGAATCCTGAAGTTTGCTTTTTTGCACAGCACAATTTTAAATGGAAAAGGGCTTTATTTATGTCAGAGGTATGTGTTTTAAAGATTTACTAATAATGGATAGTAAGACTCAACATCAGTAACATTTTCACATTAAAACAAGAAAAATATTTTATGGATGCAGTACAGCATTTGTCAGGAAATAAATGTTTTTATGTTCTGTTTATCAGTACAGATTTTAAAAACAGAATGATGCAGAACTGAAGGGATGAAAATGTGTTTTGTGCTGAAATGTAAGTTTGATTATTAAATCATGACTTAAAATCCAAGTAGCAAATCTCTTTTATGAACAAGAATTTGTCCCAGGGTCCAGTCTAAATACAGTTGTGTTTACACTGATTTAGTAATCGTATGAGATTGCTTAGTTGCTTTCTTGAGTTCCCTCAGCAGGTGAAATTACTTGCTGAGCAGCACAAAAACATGCTGGGAAATGACTGTGCCATGTGGATCTTTCCAGTATTTATTTAATGTTACATTGCTGCTTGAAAATGAAATGCAGAAGTATTTAAAATACAGCCATGTGATGACAACCTATTCAAGAAAGAAAGCTGGGTAACAAATGAAATTGTAATTTACATACAGGTTTTGATGTCATTGTTTCTGCCCTTAGAGCAGCAGCTCTCTTTGGGGTTTTGCAAACCACAATTGGTAAGTTAGTTATATGTCTCTTTCTGTGAGTAATAGGTCTCTTTCAAGCCACTGGCATGCTATCTCATTAAAGCTAGTATACTCTGAACTGCTGAAGTTAGTGCTTTTGAATTATAAAGACAGGAGATCTAGAGAAAATTCAGGTTATCAGCCATGATAACTGCATCTGTGGGTGGCAAAAAATTCTCTGAAAATAAATAGGACAATGGTACAGTTCCTTGTCTTGGGTTTAAATCAAAAGATATGAAATTCATTTAAAATTTTAGTTGAATTATATTGACTGTAGATATTTTTCTTAGCTGTAATACAGGCTCTAAAACCCATGCTGTTTTTAATGGATTAAATTGATCTGCCTCCTTTTCTTCTCACTACTCCTCCTCATTACTATTAGACTCAGTGCTCCATCAATGTTTTTGCTGAGCTATGAGTATGAAGGATGTAGCAGAAGGCATAGAAGAGAAAATAAATAAGTCTGGTAGGTCTTTTCCTCTTAGCACTGATATTGCCCCTTCAGACCCAAAACATAGTTAAGAGTTGAATGATCAAACAAGATGAGATGAGCTTGAGGACGGTGGCTGCTCTGCATGACACCCTCTCCATACCCAGTGCATTTCCTGTGAGTTTGGAGAATGACTGGCTAGGTTACAGTACTACTGAGAAGGACGTGGGGGGTACAGTAGACCATAAGCTTAATAGGAGTTGATAGTGTACACGTTTCAGAAAAGGTCAACACTAATAAGTACTAATAAGTGTGTCATTTTCAAATCAAGGGAAGTGATTCTTCCCCTCTATTCATCACTGGTGAGGTCACACCTGGAGTACTATATCCAATTTTGGGCCTCATACCTCAAGAAAAACATTGGCAATGCACAGGGAGTGCACGTGCACCCCCTGAGATTGGCCATGCACCTCCTGGAAGCGCCAGCTGTGAAACCAGAAGTGCAGCTGGTGATCAGCCACTGGGGTCCCCTACCCCACTTGGCACTTGGCGACTGTGGGACCCCCCCCCCGCCGGTCGGTGGTCTGGTGCCCCCCCAGACTCAGGAGGCAACAGTCGCTCATGAAGAAAGTTTTGAAGAACAGTCTTCAAATACCTGGGGGGTGATTATGGAGAGGATGGAGATAAACCATTCTCTGTGGTTGTAGGGGACAGGACTAGGACAATGAACCCAAGCTGCAGCAAAGGCAATTTGTATTGGCAAATAGGAAGAACTTTCTGACTATGAGGGTGGTCAAGCTTTGGAACAGGCTACCTAGCAAAGTAGTGGAATCTCCATCCCTGAGAATTTTACTCTCAAAAGCAGGTTGGACAGACACTTGACTGGGATGACTTAGGGCAATTCTGCCTTGAGCAGGGCCCTTGTGAGGTTCCTATCAACCCTACTTTCCTGTGATTCTATAACATACTCCTCTTTCTACTCAATGAATTTTCAGTGAAAAATGCACATAGGAATTGAAACTGCCCAACCTCATTTGTATCTCCTGGCTCCTTGGAAAGTCTACATGTACATCTATAGTACTATTCCAAGGTGTGACAACAGGTCATGTAGACATATTCAAGATAGTTTTAAAACTAGCTAACTCAGGATTGATGCTATCAGTACCTGTAACAGCATGGATTTCAGTGTAAACGAACTGTTTGGGGATTTACTCAGAATTTCAACAGATTTTTCAGCCCATGATAATCTCCAGGTTTTGTAACTACTGCTAAGAGTACCCAAGCTCACCAGTTTAAAATTAATTCAGTGATGTGAACGCTTACAGCTGAACAATGCTCTTGGGAGTCCAAGTTCTTTTTGAGGGATGGACCTATTTACTGTGAGGAAGAACAGCCTACCTGTTTGACTTTTATGGTATTTACAATAATAAGGTTTGTTATCATTATACATTATTCGCATTAAAGGAGTACCTTTAGGCATTGCTAAGATTTTGACCTCGTTGTATAAGGTGTTGTATGGACCCATATTAAGCTCACTATGCCATGAAGTGCTTACAGAGGGGAAAGAAGCACAGAAAGGTGAAATGTTTTGTGCAAGGCCCCAAAGCTCATGAGCAGTTGGCCTGCTTTCCAGCATACTGCTCCATGCCTAGACTCCTTGGTGTACCTGGCCTTCTGCTGGATTTCTCAACTGTTTTATTTTCCTTGTGTGAGATAAGGAATCACTTGCTAATTGAGACAAGAAGACTTGAGGTGAACCATAAAGAATTTCCAACATATCTCCATTCACAGGGCTTTTTTCCCCTTAAGATGGAGAAAGCCTCCTCAATTTGATTTCATTTTCTAATGGCTGTCTCAAGCCCAGGTTTCTCTTCCAAAACAACAGATGTCTCAGCAGAGCCAACTGAATGGTTGACACTGACTTGAGCTGCAGACCAGAGCCGCTGCTGAGAGTTCACATGTGAAATGCTCTTGGCTCTTGCTGTGCTGATTATTGTCCATGGATTTTGTAAAAGAGAGTAAATCTTGTTTGTTGTTTTTAAGAATCTTGTTACTTGTCAAAGAAGAAAATCTTTCCTTCTTTTTCTTCCAGTCCTGCTGATAGCTGTTCCTTTTCTACAAGCAAAGGTGGGCATCTTTCTAAAAACCAAACAAATAACAAATTTGAGTTGAACATTTGCAAATGTTAAGCCTTTAAAATTTATTCCTTGAAGTTTTTCACAAGTGAGAGTTCATTGAGACATAATTTACAGGAGCATCTTGCAGATGACAAGAAGAATGGTGCTAATGACTTGACAGTGTGAGGGGGAGGAGGCAGCAATTCCTACATGCTTGCTAGAGGGTACAAGAATTTGGGTTTGATGTGAAAAGATTTATTAAACACTCATTTTTTATACTCTGACTTTTTCTCCTTATTTGTTTAGTTTTGGCTGTCATCTCTGTCTGTATAGACAGCAGAGGGCAGCTGTCCTTGAATTTTGCCCAATAATTCACCAGGTCCTTATAAGGCATATAGAGGTTTCCTCCTGAAGGACGAAGTTGAAGAACCCAGCCCGAGTCATGGAGTATTGAGATTTCTACTGGGTATATCTCCAGGGGGGGGGTGATGAATTCTTCCTTTACAAGCCAGGGTGGCAAGGGAGCCATGCAACAGAGTTTACTTCATTTTTGTTAGTCAATGACTCAGGAGTTTTAACTTCACTG
The DNA here is from genome assembly GCF_000455745.1 of Alligator sinensis. NCBI lineage: Eukaryota > Metazoa > Chordata > Crocodylia > Alligatoridae > Alligator > Alligator sinensis. The sequence continues at coordinate 3,435,298 of NW_005841928.1, forward strand.
TATGTTTCCTGGGGGTGACAGAAGGAGAGAAGAAATAGGAGAAGCCATGATGTGGTGAAACTTCTAGCTCTCCCTTACATTTATTCCTGCTCTGTACCCTGCCCCACAATTGGAAATGAGTTAGAATATGATTTAGACAGGCAGTTCTCAACCTTTGAACAGGCACCATCAATTTATCTCTTTCTTCCTTTGCTAGATTTTGGTTCATTTCACCTGGGACAATTGTGCCAATGAAGGTGGAACCTGGACTCGCTTTCCTCCATGTATCACCGATCAACCACCAGGTTGGGGACTGAGAGAAAGAATGGTGATTGTTGGGGAGAATTCAAGATAAGCCACAGGCTTGATTTTTTGCAGGTCCTTTACACAGCTATAAGAGGTAAGTCCTTGATCAGACAAATTCAGTTGAATCACAACAGAAAAGCATTTAGGCAACTGCGTTGATGTGAGCATGGCTTGAAATCCAGCAAGGTTCAGGTTTTAAGTAGGATTGTAATCTTCTGAAATACTTTAACAAAATCTCTTATTCCTACAAGCAACAAAAATAAAGGGAAAGATTCTGGGAGTTAGGTTAGCCATGTTATATTCTTATATATCTTACATCCTTTCCTGCAGTATCTATTATTCCTTGGAAATCAAATACAAAATGAACCATGAATCTTGCACTATCTCCTGTAAAGATGATTCATTCTACTGATGCTACTAAAGGAAAATAATATGCCCATCAAATAATACCAAGGTACTTTATGATTTTGTAATTCTCAAAAAAGTATAAATAATACTGAAATTAACAGCCATAAGCAGAACGTCATTTTATTTGATCTGCAATATTCTAGTTTGGGGGTAGTCAATTATAACCATTTGTTGCCTAAATAATAGTAGAATATTTATAGCTAGAATATTTGAGCAGCATATACTAAAGCAGTACGGATATAGTAATAAAACAGCTAGTAGAAAGGTGCTAATCTGGGAGCTGCAACTTTGCACATACAAGACCTTCTCACCCTATAAAGAGATCAAATTGTGAGGGCCTAGAGATCTCCAAATAATCTCTCTGTCAGTGGATTGTCTATTTATGTGCTAAGCAGAATGCTTTTAGTTCTCTATATATGATTTTTCCAAAGTATTTGTCAAGGCATTTGAGAAGATTGTATTTTTACAGTGTTTCTAATCTTTTAAATCAAAGGTAAAGGGGAGAAAAGAAGCAAAGGTCGAGGATTTGATATATCCCTAGTAGTGAGAATATATCCTGCTTTAGGTAAAACTCTGTGAAATCAAGTGTCAGACTGCACCTCCTCTCTGGCTGCAGCATTGCAAGAGCGTGAAGAAAGCTGGAATAGCCGCTGATGGTTTCCTTAGATTCCAGTGCACCTAATCATATTCCAAATACTGTACTTTTTCATCACTGCAGGAGCTGACAGAAATTTGTAACAATTCAGGAAAATGCTTTCTGATGGTCTCACCTATGAATTATGAATGTTTCACAAAGTGCCACAGTAAACGAAATAGGTTTGTTCTTCACAACCCTATGACCCGTTTAGTAGTTAGTAGTGTCTCTGTTCTTTTAGCTTTTAGCTCATATTATATTATTAGGATACAGAAAAACCACTTCAGGGGATATAGATTCCCCTCCAAATTAGAATGACCAAGAAACAGGATTAAAATAAATTTTAGTTCGTGAATGTCCTTGAAGGTTTCCCCAAGGTTTGTCAGATGTATTTTCCCACCAAATTACTGGCCTGTGTTAGCTGTGATAGAAAGTCATTACTGCTAACTTACAGTTGTTCAGTGGCTTCACTGATATAATTTTACAATTTCAGTTTGCTTCATAGGGGGCAAATATCTGCCTTGCTTAGATATAACACATAACACTACATCTCCAAATTTTAGTAGTCAGAAGACAGACTGGAATGCAGAAATCAGCACCAAAGGGAAAGCGGGGGTCTCTAGCCTGGGACTACCCTGATCCTGCAGGGGGCATTTGGACAGCTGAATGTTAGTGGAGTCACGGTCCCTTCATTATTGTGTTAGACCACTGACTCTCAAACAGTGTGCCACAGCACCCTGATGTGCCTTGAGATCCTTTCAAGGATGCCGCAGAGTACCACAATGCGCACAAACCTGATTCACAAGATAAATCCAGAGATTTCAAGTAGGCATACGTAGTGACAAAAATATTGTGATCTGCTGTCTTTCTGAGTTCTTTGCAACAGAATAATTGCTCTATTATTTTTCCATAGTCAAAACTGAAGGAAAACTAAGGGCATTTATATACACATGTTTTGGGAGGTGCGGGGAAGGGGGGGAGCACTTTGATTAAGAGTGGCTCCGAAAGCAACTCTAATTAAAGTGCCCAGGGCATCATGTGTGTCAGCATCCCTAAATGAGCTTTACTTAAAGCACCCCCACTGCCATTTTTCAGTGCGAGGACAATGCTGATGCACGTGACACTGGAGTCTGCTGGAGCATGGTAATTACCACGCTCCAGCAGACTCAATTAAGTCTGCTCTGACATGCTTTAAGTACAGCATGTCAGAGCAGCCTCATGCACATGTTTAGGCTCCCTAAGAGCCTAAACATGTGCATGAGGCATTTTTCAAGGGATGCCTCAAGTCTAAACAGATTGAGAACAACTGTGTTAGATCCTTGTTCACTATTTCTTTCAGTGACACTGTGATTCTTTTTCACTTATAAACATTTTGGAGTAAAGATGCAGTGGACAGATTCCCAGAGGAATTCTGTCTTCCAAAATGAAGATTCTCCACCCCAAGGCAAGAGGTAGGAGTTGAAACAACCCACCTTTGGGAGAGGATCCCCCATTTCCTGTGTCTTTGGCTCACCGAGCCATGGTGGGAATATCCTTCAACTTCAATTATGGAATTAGCATTTGCAAGTCCCAATTTGTATTTCCAATTTATCTTTCTAAAAAGATCTCCTTACTTTGTTTCTCTCTTCTTATTTTTACTCTTAGGCAAAAATGACATGGGAGCATTCAAGGTCAGTTGAGAAGGTCAGCTATTTTTTCAACTATACAGTTTTGAAAAACTATATGCATTCTACTTTTTAATAAGTTTTTTAATTCTGTTATTTTAATATGATTTCTCTCTAATTTGTTGTTCAAAAATGAGACATGTTTTGTACACCTTTCCTCAATGAGTCCTAGCTTCCTGGGCCAGTTCATAGGATTGAATTTAGGTATTAAGATAATTAGAATATAGGTAAAACTTGTAAATTACATGAGAAAAACAACAAATCTGTATGGCAAGAAATAAAAAGTTTCTGTCAATCTAACCTTATTTTTATCCACCTATGACCTTCTTTAAAAAATAAATAACTTTTCAACTAAACTACCAGATTTTGAGGAAAAAACAGCCAACCCCCTTGGGTGCTTCAGGAAATGCCCAGAGGCTGCTTTAAATTATGTTGGGGAAGTTTCAGTTTGAGGCCAGCCCATGATTAGGAAATAAAAGGTAAATGACAGACACTGTGTTCTTCTTCTTCACTACTGTAATAAACCTGGCAGAGCTGAGAAGGTGGGTATAGAATAGAAGGTATAACTTTTACTAAATTCAATCTTTTACCTTTCTCAAGCACAACATTTGCTTAAAATAAAACTCTACAGTAAAAATAAACATTTGTTTCTGTTGGTTTTCATCTTGCTGATGAGGTTATACTGAAGATATGCAAGTATGCATACCATTTTTATTATGGAAAGTGTGCTATATATTTTTCTCATTAAGGTGCATTGTAAAAAAATAGTTGTACAATAAGAAAGTTATTCAGCATAGTAAAACTATTGTAAATGGAAGTAGAAGTAGCTTGAAAAGTCACATTAGGGAGAAATAGTCAACAATTTTTCAGAAAATATAAGTAAAGTAGCACTAATGCATATATTGTCTGTCATACCTTAAATCCAATTTTTTAGGCTTGGATCCTCAGAAATTATGCTTTTATTAATATCATAAAAATATGGTTTATAATTTATCCAGAATATCTGACAACATATTAAAATTCATAGGCTATCTACCTTTTCACTCATGAGGATAACTCTCTTGTTTTATTCTTGATGTTTTGGCATAGCAAGTAATTTAGTTGCTTTTACATAGGAATTGTTAAATGTTCTGTAAACAACAATTATAGGGTAACCTATGTATATGCATGCTCGTCAGAAAACATTTTCCAATACACACTGTTTGCATTTACATTAACTATATTTGTCTATTTGACTAGTTACTACCAGTTGCTCATTAATGAAGCTAAACTGTCATCATGGTCAGTCAAACAACTAAAATGATTCCTTTTCTGATATGTTATTTGGATGTGATTTTTTAAAAATTTACCTATCATCTATTTAGAAAAAAAATGCAAGTTGTCATTTTGCAAGTTGTCTGTCTTAAAGCGAGGTTTAAGGTCTTTATTTTGCATAGGTTCCTGTCTGTTTTGCAAGCCTACATCTGAAGTTTCCAGAAAAATTATATAATTGAAATAAACATTTAAATGGCTACAAGACTCTTCTAACTGAAGTATAGATACTTTGGAAGCAGGTAGTCAAGGAAGGACTGAGATGCCTGTGATGTCTCTAAAGTAGGTGAATTGTTTCACGATTTTTACCACATAATGGGAATAGCTGTCCATTCTTTCTGGGTATCTCAAAAATGGTACTGTTAGAATGAAAGATGATTATCGGTTCAAGCAGTAATATAAGGTATGACAAAAACATTTTTAGGAGGTGATAATTCCATTGAGAAAGTCTTTAAGAATATGCTGTCTTTAAGAATATGCTTAATTTAGTAGCCGGGCTTTCTGTTCAGTGAGTCATAGATTTCATAGACATTAGGGCTGGAAGGGACCTCGGAAGATGATCGAGTCCAGCCCCCCGCCCAAAGGGCAGGAAGTCAGCTGGGGTCATAGGATCCCAGCAAGATAAGCATCCAGTTTCATCTTGAAGGTGTTCAATGAAGGTGCTTGAACCACCTCCGGTGGCAGGCTGTTCCAGACCTTGGGGGCTCGGACAGTAAAGAAATTCTTCCTTATGTCCAGCCTGAAACGATCTTGAAGTAGTCTATGACCATTCGACCTCGTCATCCCTTGGGGCGCTCTGGTGAACAAACGTTCCCCCAGATACTGGTGGTCACCCCTGATAAACTTGTAGGTGGCCATCAGATCACCCCTGAGCCTGCACTTTTCCAGACTAAAGAGCCCCAGGGCTCTCAGCCTGTCATCGTAGGGTCTGCTTCCCTGACCTCTGACCATGCGCGTGGCTCTTCTCTGGACTCTCTCAAGCTTCTCCACATCCTTTTTGAATTGTGGAGCCCAAAACTGGACACAGTACTCCAGCTGCGGCCTCACTAAGGCCGAGTACAGGGGGAGAATGACGTCCCGGGATTTGCTTGAGAAGCATCTATGGATGCAAGCCAGCGTTTTGGTCGCTTTACTAGCTGCCGCATCGTATTGCAGGCTCATGTTCATCTGGAGGTCAATGATGACCCCCAAGTCTCTTTCTTCCTTAATGCTAGTCAGCATAGCACTAGAGTTAATTTGAACCAGGATGGGGTCAAGGGACAGAAGTTCCATAAACCAGTTTAACCTAAATCAGTTAAGTCTAATACTATATCCAGCCAGGTTTATCTTAAATTGGTTTTGGCCATTTTGAAAGTGGAACTTGGCCAGTCCGCTTCTGACTCCAGTGTCCACATCATTAATGAAGATGTTGAACAGTATGGGTCCAAGGACAGAGCCCTGGGGGACCCCACTGATCACAGGACACCACGATGAGTGACTTCCATCAATTACTACCCTCTGCGTCCGACCCCGGAGCCAATTTTCCAGCCAGTGGATTGTGGAGGACCCAAGGCGACAATTGGCCAGTTTCTCCAAGAGGCGATCATGGGACACCAGATCGAAGGCTTTTTTGAAGTCAAGATATATGACATCAATCTCTTCTCCCTTGTCCAGGTGATAGGTCACCTAGTCATAGAAGGAAATGAGATTGGTCAAGCAAGACCTACCCGCAACAAACCTGTGCTGGCTATCCCTTAAGATTAAGGAGTCAGAAGGATTACTCACGTTCCTGAAGCCAGGTACGTGCTGCTAAATGAGGGCCTTAAAAGCACAATGTTTAGCAAAGTGCTTAGCAAATGTTCATAGGAAACTAGAATATATATTTGATACTTTGCTACCCCAGTACCTTGTATGCATGTGGTTTCTCTTATTCAATGTCATTAGATGTTTAATTTTCCCCATTACTAAAGAATGAAGTATGCACTTAAAAAGTGTTATGAAAAAACAAAATCTGTTTTCAATGAACTGTTTTTGTAGAGTAGACCAAATATATTCCATCTTATCAGAGAGGATCTACCCATTCTTCAGAGGAGTTGAAGATACTTTGTATGCTTTGTGTCAATTGAGGGTACATGCAGACATTCACCGTACCCAATCTACAGTCACATGTGGGTTGCTTTAAGCCATGCAATTATAGACCAGGGGTGGCTTGTGCACATGTTCACTGATGCCAGGAACCCCATCTAAATAAATTGGAGTGCAGGGAGGGGTTGGAGGGATTGGTGGGGCCTGGCAGGTCTGCAGCTGGGGTGGGATTGTCCATCTGAGGGTGAAGCAGTTGGGGAGCTAAAAATTGCCCAGTCCTAATGGGGGAGGAGTAAGAAGAGCACAACCCCTGGACAAGTAGCTGGGCTTTCCCAGCATTGGGCAGCAGTCCAAACATATGCAGATATTCAGTAGATTGGGCTAATTTGTTCCCAATCTAACTTAATTCATTTCCTCAGATGAACTAAGTTAAATCAAGCCATCCATTTTTTGCCTGATCTAACTTCCCCAAATGTCTGTACATATTAGCACTTAGATCAATCTAACCCTGGTTAGGTCAGTCTAAGTGTAATATTTACATGTACCCTGAGGAACTGGTCCATTTCATTTCCTATATGGACAGTGTCTGGCCAGGAAGGAGAAAACTTTATTTCCCATGCAGCTACCAAAATAAACTGGTTATTAGTTAAAGACTGGCCTAATGAGAATGAAACTGCACATGAAATAGCAAGACTGCATGGGAGGTTGTGGGTTTGGAGCATAGCATTCTTTCTTTGTGCAAGTGGTCTCTTCTTTTACTTAGGCATGTGAATATGGGTGCTAATGTGTGATGAAGTGAAGAGGATTTGACCCTCATTTAATTCATTTATCATTTGATGATTCTGAGCTCAAGTAGCCAGCAGTAAACTTACAAGGAAATTTAGGTTGCAACTTTTTAAAGAAAGCAATTGAGCCCTCATAGCATATCAGCTTTGCAAATAAACTCAAGCACCATTGCCTCCACTGGAAATCACATATGAAGTATTTCATATATTTGGTTACACTTGAGCTCTGGGTATAGGATCAAAAATAATTCCTGTTTTTCCTGAACTGACGTATGAATCCCATGTATTTATACGGAGATGGCATGCTCTGTGACTTCTATGTATTACAGTGCATGGAAAAATCTAACAGGGCAAAATAACTATTTGCCTGGAAGAAACAAGAATGATTAAATCTTTGTCAGATTCAAAAACTCAGCCAGCATAGAGGACTGCTAAGTAATCCAAACCATTTCAAATAGTTTAGCACATCTCTAATTTAGATTTGCATAAAAATTGAGACATACATCTTGGGATTTATATTTAGAACTTAATAAATGTTTGATTTACTTTTTCCTCTGATTTTAAATGAAGCCAAGCTTTGGCTGACCTCTCCCTCTTGAAGAAAATTAGAGATCAAATTATTTCTTCTTGATTAGCATCCGCTGGAATGACATTTGATTTAGCCAGTGGTACACAAAGTCGGAACCTACTTTTGGGAGGAAGTTCAAATGCATTGAGGAAAGTTAATTATAATTTTCTCTTTGGCATCTTTTCTTTTTCCTCCCCCCCCCTTACAGAAACTTTTGAGTTAAATCTCCAAATGGTGCTGTTGCATTGTTTAGTCTTTTTCACACTGCCTGCAGGGATTAGCTGAGGTGACACAATTTCTAATAAAATTTTACACCAGTAAGCCTGGCTTGAAGAGCAGATGTAAAAATCCTGCTGATTGTCATGCATTTAGGCATTCATTCATAAGAAAGCACACTACTGTGCATATGTGGGACAGGATGTTTTGCTATGCCAAAAGCGAATCTTCATGCTGTTGAATTTATGCATTTCCCGCTGCTACTCAAAATGCTTGTCTGAATGTTCAGGCAGGGGAGAGCTCTCTCCATGGAAAATGCTCGTCTTCTGTTCAAGTCAAAGGTCTGACTTGTACTCCATTCCCTATTCAGGGGTAATTTGCAGCCTGTGTTTGCTTTATCTTCACAAAATTCAGGAGGAAAATTGCTGTGCTAATTTTTGCTTCATCGGGCTAGTGTGAAGCAGGTAATAAACAGAGACTGGGGAAGAGAAGGAAATAAACCAGAGATTCCACGAAGATAAATGTAACATCCCCTTCACCCTCAAGAAATGAAATTATTCTGACAGGGTCAGGATTCTGCTTGGCAAACCATCTTAAATTAATTACCTTCTTGACATTTTAAAGGAAGGTTTCAGATTGTAAATTTAACCCAGACAAAGCATTCTTTTTAATCTTGTCAGTATGCAAACTACTTTGCACTGCAGTCTGTGAATTATTTATCAGAGATATGACCCCAAAGGGTGAAAGGAAACTCAGGAGTATTTGATCTAAGATTCTGCAGCTTGATGTAGTTCTCTGCCTTAGATCTGTACCTGTTGCAATTGCTTAATTTTTTTGGCATTTGATGTTCCTGATACTTAGCTTGCACATTCTGTGTCTGAAAAAGCTTTAATTTAAACTGCATTTTTCCCCAATTGAAATGCATTTATCTGAAACTATGATCCAGCAAAATAATTATTATTTTGTGTGCTTGGCAGGGCAAACCAAACCCCAAAACCAATGAAATGCACAAAATAACTCCTAGCTTCCTGTACCATATATTTCCTTGGCATAAATGCTAGAAGTGCAAGTTTTTTCTTGCATCTAAGTTAAAATGGGACCCATGGAAAGGGGAAATTACAAACTGCAAAACACTCTTAATAATTTTTCAAAGTCTACTCGTTTAAATAAAAGGGATTTTCTTGTGGCTGAAAGACTGAGGCTTGGCAGATTTAGGTACAAATCCAGCTATGCACATTCCTAAATGACTTGGAGAAATCACTTAATCTCTTTGCTTAACTTCCCATCCCCAAATGGAGGATAATAATACTTCCATTCTCCTGCCCTTCCCCGTCTGGTCTATATAGTTTGTATTTCCTGTTTATATAGGAGTTAGTGCAGTCAGTCCTGATGCTCATCAGAGCCTCTGGGTTGCAACTGTAATAGTAATATTAATTATAATTCTGGGAATTGTGCAAATTAGAACAAGAAGTTGCCTGCTTCATCCCAGTTAGAATCTATTTACACCTGCAGTAGGTTTGCATGATTACTCCAGATTTGCCTCAAGATCATAATTTCCTGAAGGCCGAAATACATTTTAAAGTTTAGCAAGAGCCTATGTTTAACAGGCTACCAAAAAAACACTGTAGTATGAGATAACTACAACTGCAACACCTGTAAACTACCTTATATTCAGAGAACTTCATAATTTTGCATGTACATTGCTAATATCAATATTTCAGTAGTTTTATTCTTTTTGTTTTTCATAAATAAATAAGATGAACTTTACCTGAGACAGATATTGTACGACTTTCTGTCCAGTGTAGTTTTTGTTTCTGTTGAAAGTAAACTTACACAGAACAACTCTAATTTCCTTCCAGTTTTGAATATACTATAAAAAAATATTTGGGGTTTGGTGGCTTTTCAGTTTATCTGTTTGTTTGTTGGTTTCTGTTCTCATTTGGCCAATGGAATTTTTTGCTGCTTGCTGTGAGTTGAAATGAATGAACCTGATACCAAAAATGTTAGTCCATTCTTAATTTTAGTACCTTTCCCAATAGCATTAATTCTTTGATTATCTATAAAGATTTTTTATAACACCAGCTTTTCTTCCTTTCCTGTGCCAGTAGCTGTTCCCTTGCTGCACAAAAAAGATAATACCTTGTTTATACTCATATGTGATATAAGGTGTGGGCTTTTTCTTTTGCCCTACAAAATACATATACATAATGGAACAGGTTAGTTCCTACTAGGAACGTTTTATTTACAATAATATTCATATAATCAATATTTGGGACCCATTTTGTCACCCATGAACATAAGACGTCGATGTTTATCTTCTGTTCTCTGACAAAGATATGCTTAAAATGTCTGTGAATCAATGAGAGATTGGACTGGCTGATCTATAAGAGCAGGTTCTCAAATGAGCTAATTTTAAGGGTAATGGCAATAAACACACTCTGCCCTGAGGCTGTATTAGTTTTTCATCAGACTTCTGAATAGCAAATAGGGTAGAAACGACTATATATATATATATATATATATATATATATATATAAATCTTTCAGGCCCCACTCACCCAACATGTTTTCTTCTGCACAGATTTATGTATTCATAGAGAATGCACATCTAAAATACCAGTGACTTGTACTCATTAACTATTCTGTGTCTCTAACAAAATAGAGATAGGAGTTCTGGTTTCAAAAGAAACATTCTGAAGATTTTACCTGGTACTTACCTATGATAATTTCCCCTGCAGTTTCCATTAGACATGCTGTTTTCCCCACTTTTCTTTTCCTATCACTGTTGTGCAGCATTGCCCGGAACAGTGGTATTCCTCTAACATGGCTGCATTCTAGTGAGGAGTGAAGTGTTTCCTTCATATGTTAGTGATCTTTTCATTTTCCAACAATCTGTTTGGGCTTCCTTACTTTGAGAAGTGTTTGGAGGTCACTGGATAAAAAATTCCATAGAAGAGCAAACTATTATTACTATGCTTAGGTATTATTTCCTCTTAAGGCACGTCTGCACGTGATGCTATATCACTGTAGCGATGCACTATGATAACATAGTGTCCATGGGTGTCTATTCATGATTAACAACTGCTTCACCATAGTGGCATGTTCCCCCATTATAGCACACCTCTATGTGAAGTAACGATATGCTGTGTGTATGGCGCAGTATGGGTGGTTACTGCAGTAACAGTGTCACTGTGCCCTTAGTTATTGTAACTAGGCCTTAAAGATTGATAAAGGGAAATTCTTTTCTTATATCTGTCATAGATATTGAACTTTGCTGTCATCTATCCATAGCTTCGTTTTAATCTGTTGATAATAGAATTATATGTGAAATGATTTTTCAGAAATGCCAGAATGAACAGATTAGACATTCATCACATCTCAGGTAGCTGAAGCTGAAAGCAGGTAGTACAATACTAAAACTTCTGCATCAAGATATGTACTAGCTATTTTTCCTGTCTTCATAAAGTCCAAATCAGTCAGTCATTTTGGCGAATTATTTGGTAGATAGGCATTTGCGTTGGTGCTGTTCACAACAGTGAGTTCTACCCACAATGGGCACGTCCAAACGAGTGAGCATGTGCCTTTTGTGATACCTCCAAGCACTTTGAGATGCTGCAAGAGGCATGCTAGGAACAAAAAAATGTTCTGCATGCTGCATACTTGCAGCATGGGCTCTAAATTTGATACCGGGAAATCCTGGTGTCAAAAAAAAAAAAAATGCCAGAAAAAGATGGCACAGGCCATCCAGAGTGCAACCAGAGGCTGGGTTCTCCAAAGAGATGATCTACCACTCAGCCAGAGTGTCTTTATGGCTGTCCCATGCTCTGCTGCCCCAACACACTGCCTCAGCCCCTTTCCCGCCCCTCTGCACAGCCCGCAGCCCTCCTGAACAGCGCACAACCCACCCCACCAAAACCCACAGCCACTCCACAGCAGCAGCAGTGGGCTACATGCAGGCAGGACCCAGCCTGGCCAAAGGGCATGTGGCTTCTGCCTGTAATGCTGGAAGCTGCAGGTGACAACAGGACCTGGCCTGGTTCTGTCCAAGGGTGCACAGGCTCCATATGGAGCTGCTGGCCTGTGGTGACCCCATGCCACCCGGGGTTTCTACCAGGAGTGGAAATGGGTGCCCTGACAGCTGCGACTGTGGGGAGACTGTGGACCCTGGGTGGGGAGGGGCTGCAGGTCATGCAGGAGGGCAGGAGTGGGACCCACCCCTCCCAAGCAGTCCTCCCCACCCCCACGTTCCCTCCCACCTCCTTGCAGTCCCCCATACCCACAAACTTCCCCACAATCCACCCGAAACCCCCCACACAAACCCCACACTGCTCCCATTAACCTCACTGCCACAAACCCTACACCCATCCACAAACCCCCCCAAGTTCCCTCATAAACTCCACATCCACTCCCCACACCTCTTCCTTCCCTTCCCGCCAAACTCCACATCCCTCCATACATCTCACACCCTCCATGCCCAGCTACCAGACGGAACAGGATCTGTTGGTAGGAGCCATGTCTCCAGGGACAACTGCCACACTGTTGTCCCCAAAGGACAGTGAGTTCGTGCCCGGTGCGCTTGTGCCAATAAACACACAGGGTTGAAGGATCCAACTTAATCTTTATTTCTGCGCAGAAAGTGGTGCTTGGCAATCATTCGCAAAGCAAGCACCCACACCCTTATATAGCTATATAACAGGTTAAACTTGCTGATGTGATGACATGTATAGCAAGCCCAGCAAGTAACCCC
>NW_005841928.1:3448021-3448583 GCF_000455745.1 Alligator sinensis
TTCCTTCTAGCGAGGCCAGCAATCAGCAACTACGCAACAAGCAATCTCCCCCAGCCTAAACAACCTACTCTATGCCCTTGGTTAGATAAAATACTTTTTCAAAACATACAAAGCTGTTCCCTGGTTAAAATGCAGTAAAAGTTCAGGGGTGCTTCATCAAATCCCCCCTTCGAGGCTATGGTCTTTATGGAAAAGCCCATAGTCCTCGACTATCTTTCTCATCTCCAGAAATCTCTTCGCTTCCTCCCGATTATTTTGGATCAGGTTTGTAACTGATGATTTTACAAACATCACGTGGTGAACGGGGGAAGAAATTGATTTCTTGAGTACCTCACAACACAGTGGCACACACTGCACCCCACAATGGATCATCATGAAAATACACATACTTGCCACAATTAATAAGAAAATTAGCTTAAGCCATGAAAAATTAGGAAGCCAAGAAGTAAGCCATGAGAAGTCGAACCCTTCCCCTTGCTTAATGTGGGACAGAACCTTTTTTAACTTCTGCACTTTTGACTCTATCAACTCGGAGTTATCTGTCAAATTAAAACAACACATT
>NW_005841928.1:3454472-3465798 GCF_000455745.1 Alligator sinensis
AATCATCTGTTGTTTTGTCATAGGGTCACTTCCAAACTTTGGCCAATTTTTCAAAATGCATCCTAAGGGACTGCAGGGTGGAATCTTAGACTGGTTACTTCCCATTATCCAACTACCAGACGGCGACCGCCACTCAGCCTCAGAACCAAACTGATTAAAGGGAGTTCACAGGACTGCCACCCTATCTCACTCGCCTAGGGCGTCTACACGGTCGGAACTTTCAAAGCTGTCTCTTTCCCAACCTGCCCAAAATATGGAAAGAAGTACTCACCAGTCCATTGAAACCTCCCTCGCCCCACCTGATTAAGTTGGTCCTTCGAGCGTTGCACCGTTGTGCCCCTCCCCAACTCCATCAGGCAACCAGGAGATGGTCAGACCTCCGACGAATAAGGTTGGTGGCGCCCAGCCCTCGCGCCATCCACAGTTGTTGCCGGAGCCTAAGAGGTGGACCGGGCAAGGCAGTCAGCTAGGGTCCCTTCGTGGTCGCCAGAAATTGTTCTCCCCAAAGGACAGTGAGTTCGTGCCCGGTGCGCTTGTGCCAATAAACACACAGGGGTGAAGGATCCAACTTAATCTTTATTTCTGCGCAGAAAGTGGTGCTTGGCAATCGTTCGCAAAGCAAGCACCCACACCCCAGTGGGCGTCTGCCTTATATAGCTACATAACAGGTTAAACTTGCTGATGTGATGACATGTATAGCAAGCCCAGCAAGTAACCCCCACTCCAGCTCCCCCCCAAGTAACCCCCCTTCTAGCTCCGGAACTTTGTTGATACAGTTTTCCTTCTAGCGAGGTCAGCAATCAGCAACTACACAACAAGCAATGTCCCCCAGCCTAAACATCCTACTCTATGCCCTTGGTTAGATAAAATACTTTTTCAAAACATACAAAGCTGTTCCCTGGTTAAAATGCAGTAAAAGTTCAGGGGTGCTTCATCAACACCACTGCCCTGCCCCGTGCCCACACCAGTGCTGGGACATGAGACCCCGGCCTGTGGGAGCTCCTGGTCCCAGAAACCACTTGGGGAGTGTGATGGATTGGGGGGGGTGTGGAGGTGGCAGCAGGGGTGTGTGAGAGACAGAGAGAGAGAGAGAGAGATGGGGGTCAGAGATGGAGGAGTGCTCTGGGTAGGAGAGGCTGCTAGAGTCTGGTTTAGAGCCCCCCTGACCACCTAGAGCAGCCTGTGCAGGGGGAGGCAGCTTGGAAGAGAAGGGGCTTGCTCAGTCCCTGAGCCCCAGTCAAGGGCTTCCCAGGAACAGCATGGGCATCACTGGGGCCAGGCACAGGAAGCAGAACACTAAGGGCTGGCACTGCTCAGAGCCACAAAGCAACAGGTGCACCTAGAAGTAGTTTGCTCCAGCTCAAAATGCCCTCAAAGTTATTGCTTTGCAATAATTGCACATGTAGACCCACTCACTCTTACTATTCCTGCATGTGCTGTCTTTTATCCTCAGTACAGCTTTGTACTTATTGTGATGGCACTTATTGTGATGGCAGATATAAAGTAACAAGTTGCTCCTAGTATGTATTGATATTCATTTTGGAGAAGCAAGTGAGGTTCTATCTAAAGTCCCTTTCTTTCATCATAGCCAGAGAGCAAAGTGATATTTTAAGTTCCACATTGAAGACAGGCTGTGCTTTTAATAATATTTCTACCTTCATCATGAGAGGTCAGGACTGCTTTTCACTTAAGGAAAAATTTAGTGACAAAAATGGAAATATATCTGATATGTACTGCAGCTTAAATAACTATAAAAAAATTGGATGTAATGTTCAAAGTCACCTAACTTTGTTCATGGTCAGTTTTTTACATTAGAAAATATAGTAAGCAGTCCTTTAATTCTAATGACAATTTTTTCAAATGAATTTGTTTCTTAGTACAAAGTATTCCCTGCATCATTCTGGTTCAAGATGTTTTATTAACTTATTAGCAAATTGTGCTATGAAAGTGCTTTGAAGTGTAGCCATTTTGCTTCTTTTCTCTGATGCACATACACACTTCTAGCTTGGTTAAAGCTCTTTCTTGATATAGAAACATTACCTTAATTCTCACCTTTATTAAACTTTGGTATAAACAGTCCTTGTTAAATTGTCCCATTCAAAACAATTAGCTTCTAGGCCTGGTATTATAAGGAGGGACTAATGGATAGGATAGTTTCTTCTACATTCTGTAGAGCATTTCTTTCTCTGGTGATTAGTTTTGCTGCATCTGTGTTTATCTTAGAACCTGTAGCTAAAGTAATTAGTAGCAGGTGGCTGAGGTCTAGCTAATAATCTGTCTGCCTTTTAAGTGTATTCCTGTAGAAATTCTTCCATCCCACCCCGTCTTGTTTCTTCTGCATATTTAGGAGGCAGCAATGACATTATTTGTACGTGTTGTGTTATTTGGGCTCATGTGAACCCAGGGGAAGTTTTATGTTCACATATTTGGCTGAATGTACAAGATATATTTTATCTTTTTAAAAAATCAAATCATGTTCAATTCTGCCTGCAGTATAAGGTTTTCACAAGAATCATCTTTCATGAATTTGATTTAAAAGTGATGTTTGTGAATTTAGTCTAGCCCTCAGTGAGGGTAGGCGTACACTGCAAGCTTCCTTTTCAACACAGCTAGGTAGACTTAGCAGAATGCCACGTTAATGTGATGTACTACTTTCACTATCTGATTTAGTTGCAGTGTTTTTTGTAGACATATACTCAGTACATTTTTGAGCTGAGAGAACTGGAGGATGTGAAGGTAAATAGCCCAGTAACTGAGCTGACTTCCTGGTTCACTGGAAATCTAGGATTGGGAGCCTGTCTTAGTTTCAGTAATAACTTTGGCAAAAAAATCGACTAACTGGGCCTAGCTCTCACTGGTGAAACAATGGAATTGAAGAGAGAGACTTCCTAATAGGATGAGCAGGTTCAAAACAATAAAGCCGTATTTCCTCTCATCTGGTTGCATTCAAGACGAGTAGGAGAACTAAAATTAAAGGTCATTGTTGATTGCTGAAGTCAGCTTCCCCACCCCTCCTGATGGAAAGGAAGTACTTTATACACAATGCAAAAAGGTCCATTAATAATCTCTGCTAGTCCTGGTTTCTCTGATGAGGAGAAAGGAAAAGAAAGAATAATACCAGTAATATACTGGTTTGTAGAATGAGGAAGGTGAATGAGTTATGCTACTGTGAGCCAAATTCACATTTGCTTGTACAGAATGTTTGGTGGGTGAAGGTTGGGTAGTGCATTGAGTACATCTATATGGAGCCACATAGTGTTCTTTAGAGATAGCTGAGCTAGTTCTGAATAAGCTAGCTTTAGTATTGGCAACAATCAAATATCATTAGAACGGCATGGTGTATAGGCTAATTAGACCCATATCAAAGCAGGGTTTAGTTTGGTGCGGATCTAATATAGCTATATGATTTCTGAAAGAGCTAACATGGGTATCTCTGCACAGTACAGCATGAATCATGTAAACATGACAATAGTGGCTTTGATTGAGGTCATAGATGTGTAGCAAAATTTACAGATTTGAGGCATCTGACAGGAGCTGCAACATGAATGCTCCTGCTCTGGCCAGCATGTGTAAAGAAGGTAGATGCTATGCTGACTGAAAGTTGCAAATGCATTGCTGCCTTAAACCAATGAATATCAATAATCTCCATCTGCTTGCTGGAATCAGACCATCAGCCATCCAGAGAGCAGTAACAAAATACAACACATCTGGCAGATCGAAGAGAAAAGCAATCACTACCTGGCCACATTGCAGCTCCCAGTAGACTAAAATCACAGAAAAGTTTCCCCTGTACTGTGCAGCCACTGTATGAACAAAGACAGCGACATGAGTAAAAATGTGGTAG
Source organism: Alligator sinensis (assembly GCF_000455745.1). Taxonomy (NCBI): domain Eukaryota; kingdom Metazoa; phylum Chordata; order Crocodylia; family Alligatoridae; genus Alligator; species Alligator sinensis. Next base: position 3,458,317 of record NW_005841928.1, read on the forward strand.
TCGTGATTAGAGATGACCTAAGAGGGTGTTAGGATGAATATTAAAACTGTAAAATATCTCCCTGCAAATGTAGAGCTTGATTGGCCAACATAGAGAAACTTGAACTGCCTCCTAACAGGAGTCAGTAAGACTAAAGTTAACATGCAATTGTGGGGATACTCCAACAATGCAAACACCATGTATAAATGTGGAGGAAACTTTCAGAGTACCTGCTGGCCTGCTCTCTTATAGGAGACCCATGTGCCTTCAAGGACCTTTTTAAGGCTAGAGATTGAGCAATAATATGTCCCCATTTCTGGACCCAAATTTGAACATGTTGACAGGACAAAGGCATCCCTTTTGTCAAGGTCCCCATGGAGATCTAGCATAGCCTCTAAAGTGCAGTTTGTTGCTTGGCAAGGAAGAGCACTTCCAGAGTGGGTGAAAGATGTACTGTTTGAGCACATCCCTACTATGACTTCTGCTGTTGGGCCCCAAGAGAAGCCCAGTGAGAAAATGCTTCCATTCTAATTGAAACTACAAGAAAGGTCAGTGATGAGGCAGAAACAGTTTTATCCATGGGAGAAAATATTTTGTCTTGGGTGCAGGAGGCATTAAAGTGCCAGGGAAGGGAATTTTCAGTGGATCTTTATCAGCTAGGTTTTTTTTCCCTTTAAGGAAATTTTGACTCTATTTTTTTTTTTATTGTGTTATCCCTGCTGGCACATTTAGATATGCTCTATGACTATGATGATCTCTCGTAAACTGTGAGTATCAATAAGTGTTTCTTGAAATCACACATCTATATATCAAAGCGTATTTATTAAAATGCTTCATGTACATATCTGGCTAAATACCCAGTCATGTATGTAATAAAAAGGAGAAATGTTCAATGATATATGATGGTTGGTTTATGGCTAATTAGCATTTATGTCTGGAGGTAGAAGATTTCTAAAGTTTCTGAGCAATCAAGCTGCGTACTGTAAGGGGAGAATTCCCAGAATTGTTCCCTCTTTCAATTGCTTACATTATGATTTGTAGTTTTGTGTACGTTTGAGTAAATTTGGGTATGGTCAGTGGAGTCCAGGTCCAGAGGTTTCTGGAAGGGCTGAACTGAACCTCAGATGAGGTAATGACCTACTTTTCAGTGCTTAGCATGCTCAGTGGTGCCCACGTTTTGGTGGGAAAGAAAGGGAAATGAAATGAGTATGTTTAAGTGATTAATAGGTTGAGTGCCATGTGCAAAGGAAAGTGTTGTGTGCAATAGTGTGGTAACATGTTCATGGTCATATGATTGGTCTGTCTGTAATTGACAGGAATTATGTGATTTGGATGTATAAAAGGGATCCTATCCAAGACTTGGGGTTTGAGTGGGATGGTGAGTGTGGTGACTCAGAGTGAGTGCACATATGAAGGTGTGAGACACCAAGAGTATGAGATACCATAGGTGAGTGTGGGACACTGAGGGGTGCATGAGACTCCAGCTGTGTTCTTCCTTTTGTGGAGGGAGGGGAAGGGGAAGTGTTGATGGAGTACAGGTGGAAAGGGGTAAAGTCAATCAAACTAAAACTTAAGAAAAGGAATGCAATACCAGTGTTGATCAAGTTGGAAGGAGGAGGAAGGCAAGAGGGAGACTCAGCTCACCCAGTCTCTCCTTCTGGATGAGCAAATGGCCATGTAGTTACACTCTCATTAGTATCTGCTTGAGTCAGACAAAGAATTTGGAGTTTACTCTATCACATCCCAGCCTATTGTCTATCTTGCACTGGGTATTTCCAGTTCTTTCCTCTAGGACTTGAGCAAGTGAGAGACAGCCCCTACAACCCAATGGGTAAGTGTAGTTTGAACCGGGCAGAGCAGGACTCTGGCTCTTGATCACTGCTAGGTGAGTGCCCTAAGCAATGTCTATTTTGGGGAAGTTGAGGTCCTTTTCTTTTTCATGGAAAACGTTGAAAGGTCTTGGCTCATTCCAATGTGAAACAGACAACATTTTGAATCTCAAAAATATTTGGTGGACGATAAAGCCACTTCCCACCCAGCTAATAGCTCCTTCAGAAGGTTTGGTGAAGTTTTATCACTGAATTTCTCAACTCTTCATCATGTAGCAATACTGTACTTTGAAAAAATCAGACATCATAGCAATTCTAATCTATAAATACTCAACTTGCCTCATTTCCATTGAAAATGAGAGAGATTCAAATGACATTGTTAGAAACCCTCTTTTTTTTTTTCTCCCAAATTCCCTGAGGAAGGAATATATTTGAATCACAGATTTTCATTCAGCCCATTTTAGAATTGAGGACTATTTAGAGTAATGTGAAACTCCACTCACTGACCCAGTCTGCTCTTCGGGAGTCAGAGACATTTGTGTCTGATGGTCTGCTTTAGGCACTGCGTACAATGTTGTGATCTAGCAAAATATTGTTTTTATTCTTGTCCCATTTTACAATGACTAGGAAACTGATGCTTTTAGCAACAATCTACATTAAACATCTTTTAATTACAAATGTAAAAAGAACATCTTAAATGCTCAAAACAGAAAAAAATCACTAATGATATATGGATAATGCCTTAGTAGTTATAGAAAATAAAATGGAGAGCTATGGAGAGCTTCTATATTTAACAATGATATATACAGTAAAATAGAATTGATCTAGAAGGAGATAATAATGGCACATTTCTATTTCTTGATGTAAAATATTATTAAGAAAGATTATGGCGAATTGTCTTTCACAGTTCATAGAAAAAATACTTACACAGTTGCCTATTTAAATTAAGAATCAAATTATCATCCTGCAGTTCATTTTGAAGTAGTCAAAACATTAGTTGATCATGCATTTAATATGAATGATTCAGAATATAAAGAACAAAAACATACTGCAGAGATATGTTGAAATAGCTGTCATTTAAAGCCTTTAATGGAAACAATAAAAATACTTTACTACAATGAAAAACAATAAGATGAAACAGAGAATAAGCAAGTTAGCAAACACATACATAACTAATCCCTTGCAACAAGATATCTCATACCTGAAAATGCATTGTTTAAGAAGATTATATTTTACAAGGGGCAAAATTAAAGTAGGCTTTGGATTCAGGGGGTTGTGGTGTTCTCATAAAAATCCAAGCCTTTTGAGTAATATAGTAAGGGCTAATGGAGCATTCTCTCCTTGTTCATAAACATAAAGATTCATTAGATGAGACAGTAAAATAACATTCCTTAAATAAAAAAAATAAGAGATTAGTCTTGCACGGTGCAAACCTGTATGAAATAATTATTGAATGGATCAGAAAAAAAGGATATGAGCGATAAAATTTTACAAGGTAGGATTACTGAAAGAATGGGAATCAATTAGGTAACTGTGCAGTAATCCTGAATGACAGATACAGCTGATATACTATATTATAGTATACATCTAATTTACTGGTCATATAATATACTCAAAGTTTTACTGCAGCATAATTGGCTAAGAGCAGTCTTACAATTCCCATGCATTTCATTGCATCTCAATAATTAATCAAAGGCCTATTATATACCTTTGATGCCACCCAGAGATTTAAGCTGAAACATTAATACACTTATTATACCTAGAGCTGTTAGCAATGCTTATTTGCCTGGCATTTCTCAATACAAAACCTTCTTTTCAGTTTTGATAACTATGCCAGATTTTAACCGTTCAGGCTGAATATTCTCATGCTAGGTCTCTAGTCTTAATTTGTGCACAGGAGAGAATTTTATAAATTTCTAGCATCTTTCAGCTATCTGAATTTTAAAAAAGAAGATCTACCAAGAGTAAGTTATGGAGAAGAGAGCGGGGCAGTAACAGGATTTGATGGGGGCAAATTTGGTGGATCTGATAAAAATACACAGGTTTGGGGAGGAATTTGGATAGGAGCAGAGGACTTAGAACAAGAATTAGTGGGGTGGGAATAAGAGCAGAGGGAAGAGATGGGGCCAGTGAATAGAAATAGAGGCCACAGAAACAAATTTTTGGAATGGGTACAGAAGAAATGTATAAGCATTAGAACAGTCTCTTCTTGAACTCTGAATTTTAATTAAGGAGTCCTGAGTACCCATCCTCTATTGTCAGCAGCTAGAAGTTAAAGTTCTTGAAAGACATGAATCACATCTGTCTATTTAACAATGATATATACAGTAAAATAGAATTGATCTAGAAGGAGATAATAATGGCACATTTCTATTTCTTGATGTAAAATATTATTAAGAAAGATTATGGCGAATTGTCTTTCACAGTTCATAGAAAAAATACTTACACAGTTGCCTATTTAAATTAAGAATCAAATTATCATCCTGCAGTTCATTTTGAAGTAGTCAAAACATTAGTTGATCATGCATTTAATATGAATGATTCAGAATATAAAGAACAAAAACATACTGCAGAGATATGTTGAAATAGCTGTCATTTAAAGCCTTTAATGGAAACAATAAAAATACTTTACTACAATGAAAAACAATAAGATGAAACAGAGAATAAGCAAGTTAGCAAACACATACATAACTAATCCCTTGCAACAAGATATCTCATACCTGAAAATGCATTGTTTAAGAAGATTATATTTTACAAGGGGCAAAATTAAAGTAGGCTTTGGATTCAGGGGGTTGTGGTGTTCTCATAAAAATCCAAGCCTTTTGAGTAATATAGTAAGGGCTAATGGAGCATTCTCTCCTTGTTCATAAACATAAAGATTCATTAGATGAGACAGTAAAATAACATTCCTTAAATAAAAAAAATAAGAGATTAGTCTTGCACGGTGCAAACCTGTATGAAATAATTATTGAATGGATCAGAAAAAAAGGATATGAGCGATAAAATTTTACAAGGTAGGATTACTGAAAGAATGGGAATCAATTAGGTAACTGTGCAGTAATCCTGAATGACAGATACAGCTGATATACTATATTATAGTATACATCTAATTTACTGGTCATATAATATACTCAAAGTTTTACTGCAGCATAATTGGCTAAGAGCAGTCTTACAATTCCCATGCATTTCATTGCATCTCAATAATTAATCAAAGGCCTATTATATACCTTTGATGCCACCCAGAGATTTAAGCTGAAACATTAATACACTTATTATACCTAGAGCTGTTAGCAATGCTTATTTGCCTGGCATTTCTCAATACAAAACCTTCTTTTCAGTTTTGATAACTATGCCAGATTTTAACCGTTCAGGCTGAATATTCTCATGCTAGGTCTCTAGTCTTAATTTGTGCACAGGAGAGAATTTTATAAATTTCTAGCATCTTTCAGCTATCTGAATTTTAAAAAAGAAGATCTACCAAGAGTAAGTTATGGAGAAGAGAGCGGGGCAGTAACAGGATTTGATGGGGGCAAATTTGGTGGATCTGATAAAAATACACAGGTTTGGGGAGGAATTTGGATAGGAGCAGAGGACTTAGAACAAGAATTAGTGGGGTGGGAATAAGAGCAGAGGGAAGAGATGGGGCCAGTGAATAGAAATAGAGGCCACAGAAACAAATTTTTGGAATGGGTACAGAAGAAATGTATAAGCATTAGAACAGTCTCTTCTTGAACTCTGAATTTTAATTAAGGAGTCCTGAGTACCCATCCTCTATTGTCAGCAGCTAGAAGTTAAAGTTCTTGAAAGACATGAATCACATCTGTCCCTGTATTGTCTTATCTGCCCAGTATATAACAGCCTTCTGCAGCTATAGTGATTCAGCTCTGAAAGTGGAGTGCTGTGCCTTTTAAAATCCCTCCCAACACAGTAAATGACTGAATCTGTAGCCCAGTAGTCCAACGCCTTGGAAGTAATGGAGATATTTTCACACACATTTATTTAAAAACTCATGAAACTGTATCTCCAAAAGTTACATTAAAAGAATATCATTAGGGATGCAAAGGCAAGTACTGCAAATGTAAGAAATGCCAGAATAAAGGTTACCCATGCAACTTAAATTCATTCCCTATGTGTATATGCATTATGATACAATCTTTCACTATCCAGTCACATTATTGTTTTTCAGAGAGCCTTTGACTGCTAATCTGAATATAGTTTTCTACATATTCCATACTGGCTTTTTTAATAGCCAATTTTCATCAGGATTTTTTAAAGTTTTGTTGGTATGTTCAATTTTTAAAAATCTTCCCAAGGCAATATTTATTACTCCTATACAAATTATAGAGCTTAAGGAAGTAGCATCAGGGAGTGAAAGAAAAGGTATCATTGTGCAGTTTGCCAAAAACATTGCTGCTTGCAGCATTTTTTCAAGTAAAATATCTTTTCTTTAATTTGAAAATCATTCCCCCTTAAAGAAAGATGTTATACAATAGAATACACATATTGACCTATTTTTGTCCACGAAAGTCAATATTTATTGCCAATTGAGATTTAGGCAATACTGACTTTGGATTCTCTTGGTCAAGGTTTACTTTTTAAGTCCACAAATTTTTCTGTTAAATAAAATGGTAATTCATAGATTCATAGATTCTAGAGTTGGAAGGGACCACAATGGATCATCATGACCAACCCCCTGCCCCTGGCAGGAAAGAGGACCGAGGCCAGATGACCCCAGCTGGGTGACTATCAAGCCTTCTCTTGAAGACCTCCAAGTTAGGTGATAGTACTTCCTCTCTTGGAAGCCCATTCCAGATTCTGGCCACCCTGACTGTAAAAAATGTCTTCCTAGTGTCTAACCTAAATCTACTCTCCACTAGTTTGCACCCATTATTCCTGAGCCACTCTGGTAAATAGCGTACCATCAATTCCCTGCTATCCTCCCTTGATAAACTTGTAGGTGGTTACAAGGTCTCCCCTCAGACATCTCTTGTGGCTGAAGAGATCCATATCGCTCAACCTCCCCTCATAGGGTCTTTCACGGAGGTCACTAATCATGCGAGTGGCCCTCCTCTGAACCCTCTCCAGATTTTCCGTGTCCCCCTTGAAGTGCAGCGCCCAAAACTGGAGTGGACACAGTACTCCAACTGTGGCCTCACCAATGCTGCATGGAGGGGGAGCATCACCTCCCTTGATCTATTAGTCATGCATCTGCTAATACATGACAAAGTACGATTAGCCTTGTTGATGGCCTTTTTACACTGCCGGCTCATGTACATCTTAGAGTCAACTATGACTCCAAGATGTCTCTCAGGCTTTTGAGCTGCTGAGGAGGTCACCCCCCAACCTATCACATTTGCAAGAGCCCGGCAGGACAAATTATGCTGAGGGGAAACCAGCACGGGTTCGTGGCAGGCAGATCATGCCTGACCAATCTAGTCTCTTTTTATGACCAGGTTACGAAACGCCTGGACACAGGAGGAGGGGTGGATGTCGTATACTTAGACTTCAGGAAGGCCTTCGATACGGTATCCCACCCCATACTGGTGAACAAGTTAAGAGGCTGTGACATGGATGACTACACAGTCCGGTGGGTGGCGAATTGGCTGGAGGGTCGTACCCAGAGAGTCGTGGTGGATGGGTCGGTATTGACCTGGAAGGGTGTGGGCAGTGGGGT
>NW_005841928.1:3466541-3486287 GCF_000455745.1 Alligator sinensis
CTATGCAGGGGGTCAGACTCGATGATCTATTGAGGTCCCTTCCGACCCTAACATTTATGAATCTATGAATCTATAGGTGTGCTGGGGATTCCTCCTTCCTAGGCGGAGTACCTTACATTTATCTTTGTTGAATTGCATCCTATTTTGTTCCGCCCATTGATCCAACCTGTCCAGATTGGCCTGTATCTGCTCCCTGCCCTCCGGTGTGTTAGCTTTGCCCCATAACTTGGTATCATCTGTGAACTTGGAGAGGGTGCTCTCCACACCCTCATCCAAATCATTGATGAAGATATTAAAAAACACCAGTCCGAAGACCGAACCCTGCAGTAATCAATACTTATTTGTTGGTGGTGATGATGATTTATGTTTTGAAATCATGGATTGTATTTTTCCAATGATATCATTCCATTTTCTATTTCACTGTAATACACATGTTACGTTGTGATTTTTAATTACCAGTTTGAAACTCTGTCACTATGGTAGGTACATTCCAACTTTCAAATATTATTAGATTTATTATTCTCCTATTTCTCTCATTTTTCTCTCATTTGCATTATAAGAGAGAAAAGCAAAAAAACTATATTCCTTCCTGGGTGGAACACGATGAATAAATTATTGGAGATGAATTCTTAAGCCATAAACACAGGATTTTTCCTTCTTTATGCATGACTGAATTGTCTATTTGGCCAATAAAACTGTTACATTCTCTTAAAATATTTAGGTTCAGATACTGAATGTTTGGAAAAAATTATCATTAAAAGAAAGAGACACACAAGAGAAACTGGCTGAGCATTGAGAATAACCTTAAGTTATTTACACTGTTTGCTGCAGCATGGACATCTGAACAATTTTCTATGAGATCAAAAGGGTGATTTTTACTAAGATGCTCTGCGTTAGTTGGCCATTTGTACACTCATGCCATGCACTAAATAGAAGCTAGACCATAGTAGTTTAATCCTTAACAAAAACAATTTCAGTATGAACTACCAACTAGCATGCACCCTGGGGACCCTGGAGGCTTTACCCTGTGGTTGCTAACAGAAACCAAAACCTATGTTGCCAATATTATTCTTACCTATGTCAATTAAAGTAAGCCAGCACAGGTATGTTAACATACTTATTTATTTATCTGTTTGATTTATATGTTGTCCCATCCCAAAAAAAGGCTCAGGACAAGTCTACAATAAAAGAACAGAACAGCATATAAAACAAGAGAGCTACAAGAGGCAAAACAATTTAAAGGGAACTAGAATATCAATTTAAAACAAAGATCCCCTAAACAATAACATAGCTTAGCTTTATTTGCTAAATGTCTGCTCAAATAGGAAGGTCTTACAGAGCTTCTGAAGGATGCGAGGCTGAGGCTGTAGTGGGCCTTAAGAGAGAGGGTGTTTTGAACTGAGGAGCAATTGCTCTGTATTTGTGCCAAGTAGATTTGGCATACTGATACTGATTGTAGGGGGCTGCTCTTCAGCTGACCTTAGGGATTGCAGCAGAGTGTAAGGTAGAAGGTGGTCCCATAGGTATTTAAAATCCAAAGCATTAAGGCCCTTATACATCAAAACCAACACCTTGATATGCGATAATCACACCATCATTTTGCTATATAGACATACCCAGAGATATTTTTGCTGTTGTTTGAACTAGCAAAATGAAATAACCCTAAAAGAAAGAATGAAGTACTATTTTTACTTGATTCTAAGATGAGGTTTTTTCCCTCCCATTCATCGGGGGGAAACAAAGCCTTGTCTTAGAACTGAGTATTGCAACTAGGAGCTCTGAGAAAAAGGATGTGCAGGCAGCCCAGCTGGGGCAGGAACGGCATTAGCGCTGTTCCCTGCATGGATTCCCTCTCCTCTCCTATTCCCTCCCTCCCTTGCTGGCAGGGTAAGAGGTCTGCAGCTGATGTTGCTGTATCCTCTCCAGCTTTCCCCATGCTGCAGGAAGCAGCTGGGTGGGAGCCTGGCTGCGCACCACACAGATTTATGTTTCCCTGCCCTGCTCCCTCCTCCACTTCCCCTTCTCCTGTCTTCCCATGGAACGGGAAGAGGGAAAGGGAGCAAAGCAGGGAAGGAGCAAGCTGTGCAGTGTACAACCAGGCTCCAAGCCCAGCTGCTTCCTGCAGCATGGGCCAGATTTCCCCAACAGGGAAAACAGCACAAAGAGGAGGTAAATGATGGAGTGGTAGTCACCAGGGGGAGAAGGGATGAGGAGCAGGGTGCCTGCTCTACTACTCCTGCTTCCCCCTGCCTTGGCTTTCCTCACCTCCTGCTCCTCACTCCTACTTTTCTGTACTGCTTCCCTCCACCTCTGCTTCGCCCCCACCTGCCTCCTTGCTTCCACTTTTCCTGCTCCACTGCTGGTATGTCCCTGCTGCAACAGTGGTGGTGGGGACAAATTAAAGATGACCCCTCAATAATTAGATTTGAGTCACAGAAAATTATAATAAATTTATTATTTTCCATATCTAGAATCTAATCATTTGGGGATCATCTTAAATTCAAAGTCATATTATATTCTGGTAAATATGCTAGAAAAGGAACCAGAGTCCCTTGCATTTTTGATCCAACTCTGTCTTGGGGTATGTGCAGATGGTACACTTAGATTGACCTAACTGGGGTTAGGTCGATGTGAGTGCTAATCTGTACAAACATTCAGAGGAGGGGAAATGGGATAAAAAATGACTAGCCTGATCTAACTTAATTCACAGGAGGAAGTGAACTAAGTTAGATCAGGAATGGTTAGCTCAGTCTAATGAATGTCTGCACACATTTGGAGTATAGCCTCAGGGCTGGGAAAGCCCAATTCCTTGCCCCAGACCCAGGGCTGTTTTTCTTCTCTCTTTCCCCCACCCCTACTGGGCTATTTTTAGCCCCAACTCCTTCCCCACCCCTGCACAGACAACCCTCCCTGCAAAATTATCACCCCCCTCGATCCCATTACTTCCCTTTTCTCCCCACCCCCCCCAATCCCACTCACCCCTCTCCCTACCCTGACTTACTTAGAGTAGGTGCAGCTCCCAGCTCCTTGTGATTGTTGATCACCAGGTATAGTGAATGCTTACACCTAGCCTTAGTTAATTTTTTCAAAAGCCAGAGAAAAAAACCCTTGAAAAGGAGGCCTGGAAGGAATCTCAGAAGGTAATCTAGTCCAGCTCCCTCCTCAAGGTAGGATCATTGTTGTCTAAACCATTCCAGAAAATAGTTTTACCTGTTCTTAAAAAACTTTGAAGGATGGAGATTCTAGGTTTTCTAGGTAATTTACCTTTTCCGGGTATTCTGTTCTAATGCTTAGCTACCTTCATAGTGAGAAACTTCTTCCTTTATACCACAGTACCTTCTATTTTCTTGTGTGCATTTAAAGACACCATGTGTGTTTAATGGTATAATAAATAACTCAACAGCTTTTCTGACATTCCAGTTTCTTAGTTTAGCCTCAGAATTTTTCTCCTGCAGGCAGCCAAAAACGTGCTCATATACCATCCCACACATGAAAGTTGGAAGTGCTGTTCCACAGAAGACTCCTGTCTTGACTTTTGAAGTAATATCTAATGTTTTATTCTGTTAATTCCACTTCAGGTCTGCATGTACTTTTTAATATCCTGGTTACATTTTTCATCTTGTTGTGTTAGGGCTTTAGACATTCTTCTTTAAAACCCTTGGTCATTTTTACTTTAATTCTTCTAATCCTTTCCTTTTCTCAAATTATTTTTAGTCCATTTGCCCTCTAAGTCCTGATATTTATTCCAAATATTATCTCCCCCCGAATAAAACTAATTCCAAATATGTCTTAAAAGCATTTAAGAAAATGGTTATGGTTGGTAAATGACAAGTGTGTTCATACTTATCATGTCATTTACAGAACTTGATCATTTAAAAGCAGGAAAATGAAAGGTTAAGGACATGAAAAATCTTACCTTACCACCTGTTAAACATAGACCTACTGAGCTCGTTTCTTAGCTCTTGATGTCTGCATGGCACAGGTGAAGGGGTAGGAAAGTAGCTCTTCTCAGCTCCTGGGTCTGGTATTGTTTAACATCTTCATCGATGGTTTGGATGGTAGGATTGAGTTCATGCTTAGCAAATTGGCAGATGACACCCAGTTGGGTGGAGTTACAGGCACCCTGGGAAGTAGGGCTACAATCTAGAGTGACCTGGATAAACTGGAGAAATGGTCCAAAATCAGTTGGATGAAATTCAGAAAGACAAGTGCAGAGTCCTGCACTTGGGACAGAATAATTGCAAGCAGAAGTACAGACTGGGAAAATTACTGGCTAGGCAGCAGTACTGCAGAGAAGGACCTAAGGGCAACAGTGGGCCATAGCTGAATATGAGCTAATACCATGCTCTTGTTGCAAGAAAAGCCAACAGCTTACTCTTACAAATGAAAGGCAGTGATTTCTTCTACTATATTGGACACTGGTGAGGCCTCACCTGGAGTACTGTGACTAGTTTTGGGCCTCACGCTTTGAGAAAGATGTGGAAAGATTGGATAAAGTTCAGCAGAGTCACAAAAATTATTAGAGGCCTGGAAAACAAGTTTGATGAAGAAAGGCTGAAAGAGTTAGGGTTATTTAGTTTGGAGACTAAATTTAGGTTGGAGATTAGGAAGAACTTTCTAACTATGAGGGTGATCAAGCATTGGAACACACTACCTAGGAATGTTTTGGATGCTCTGTCCCTGAAAATTTTCAAAAGTACACTTAACTGGGATGGCTTTAGTCCGAGATTGCTGCCCTGAACAGGGGGCTGGACTAAATTAGGTCCCTTTCAGCCTTACTTTCCTGTGATCCTATTATTCTATTAATTCAGTGACTCCTTGTGAACTCAGGGGGCACATCTACATGTGCATTAATGCACCATTGCTACCGCGGATTAAGTTTAATACCTCTAATATGAGGTACTACATAAATGCACAGTAGCCAGTACTAATATGCAGAAGCAATGGTGCACAGTTTTCTCGCAATGCTTAATGTGCAGTAGGCTAATTCTACTGTGCATTAGCACATTAGCTTGGTTTCTGCTGTGATGCATTAATGCACAGTAAAATTAGTCTACTGCGCATTGTCTCATATAGACATGGACTAGCAGGAAATTACTGTGCTTTCTCTGCTAAGTAATCGCTACACTCTGTACTGGAGGTGCCCATCTTGGCTGAGGTGTAAAGACAATGATCTCATCCAAGTAACAGCACCAAAATGAGTTGTAATTCAAAAGCACTAGCACCATTCTTATTTGGATAGGTGCATTCTTTATAGTGTGCTCATATCCTTGCATGTCATTTTGATTACATATATTTTTCACATGGTCACTTAAAATGCTCTGTAAAGTTATTAAATATTAGTTATGTTTACTAGGTATAATTTCAACATCATTTGAAGTTTAAAAAGCATTTAGGGAGGCTTCTGCTAAACTGTTATTCAAATAATGATAAGCTTTGCATATGTTTTTGTCTCCTTATATTATGTATAGATGATCATCTGAAATGTGTATTTCTATGACTTATACTGAAAGCATGGTTTCCCCCTATTTTTAAGTATATTCTATATTCAAGACTGAAAAAAAAATCTATATTTGTTCTTAGTCATTATATTTCTTTCATTTAGAGATGAGATTTCTCACTGACACACACAAGTGTCTGTAGGTGGAAGTGATATCTTTATTAGACCAATTAGATTTTTGCAAAAAATGTCTTTAAACACAAGCTTTTGGGCACAAGTACCCTTCTTCAGGCTTTGGAGAAAAGATTGTAAAACTTCTCCCAGATAGAAATGTAAGTTCATATTTCATAGGAAAGCTGAAGGTGTGGTAGAGTCTCCTGTTTGGCATAGTTCATTTTATGCAGGTTAGGCTCAGAGAAAAGTTGGAATAGTCTGTTTACCTCAACGTTGTTTGGTGGCAAGCAGGATGTAGTCGTATTTCCTTCTGGTTATGATGTTTCATATTTCACATGCTCTTCTGGGCAGGAATGTCATATGTAATGAGGTATCTCTGGGCTCTGTGATGATGCCAATTATCTCAAACAAAGGCAGGAGCCCTTTTTTGGCAAAATCTAGTTGGTCTAATAAAAGATATCACCTCTACCACAAGTTCTGATTCCTTAAACTAAAGTTATACTCAAAACTCTTCATCCTCTGCAGCATGACTGCTTTGATTAATTTGGTGATGGTATCAGATCTTTGCCTGATCTGCTGGTGTTTGCATTAACTGAAAGCCTACTTTCGAGTAGTATTTCTTAGCTGTTGAAGTGTTTGTACACAATACTCCTTCTTTCTTACAAGGTCCAGTTATCTTCTTGATTAGTTTATCTGGCAGATGCCAGCTCAAAACTATGACCATGGTAGACTTTAGGTGCCTAAGCCCTTTCCTGAATATAGCCCTTTAGAGCTTTTGAAAAACCCAGCCCTAGTTTATCCTGAACCTTTCGTTTCAATGCCTTTGTTTCTAAGGTAATGCTCTTTGTCTTGTTGCTCTCTGAACCCAAATTCGTGTTCTATGGTGTTGAATTTTTGTATTAAACATAAGTGAGAGGAAATGTGATTTCTTTATCTGAGAGGAAGAAAAAACATAAGACAAGGCTAACAGAAACTTCTGGGGGGATTTAGTTCAAGTCCTTGCATTAACACTGGGAGGATACAATGATTTAATTAACAATTATATAGACAGAGCTATAGTAGGTTTTGGCAGACACACTTTGCTGCTCCAGATTTACAGTACATTAAAAGAGTGGCCTTGTCCATCCACCAGGATCACCTTGATCATTTTATGTACAGCATAACTACACTGACAACTGCAGCATAGCATAATTTAACTGAGCTACAGAAATGTTTAAGCCACAGAAACATTGGTCTCCTCACTACTTAATTTTCCAGATATGTATTTTTGGGCAGGAGAAATTAGCTATATATAGACCCAACCTGCTTCATTTAAAGTTAGCTTAAGTATCTGAAAAAAAATGTCTAATTTATACCAGTTGTTCAGCATATTGCAGTACAGAACCCAGGGCTTTTCCAGTAATCTATTACAACAATGAGGGAAAAAACAGCAGTAGGTATAAAGAAAGCTTTTTGGATTTTCATTTGTATGGGGAGTGTGGGGGAAAGGAGAAAAATGACTGCAATCAGTGTTAAATGCATATAAAGATAATAGCCTACAGCTAACAAGTTTAAGAGAGAGCCTGACACTGTTTATGAAAAATATGGTTTGGCCCCTAAACTGGAAGGAATGTGATGCAACTGGAAGCAGATAGTGGGATACATGTGACAACCACCTTTTTAACTACAAATGTCCTAAAAGTAAATTTAGCCATGTTGTTTCATGACAGTGTTCAACTGATTTGCATATGTCTTCACCCTGGCTCAGTTTGGCCGTGTTTGTCTGGGAATCAGAATCGAATTCAGCTTCTAGATGCAAAGCAAAGCGTCTTTAAATCTATCTCAGTCTAAAGTAGAAATTGTTTTTCCCCTAAAGTAATATCATAGCCAAAGGAGTTACTCATAAACTAACAGCTTTAAGTGAAAGTGCTTCCCACCCACCCATTTTATTTTTCTCCTCTGCTTGCCTGGTGGCATATTCCAAGCCCTTACAGCAGTAACTACAAGTGACTTTTCCATGTACATTCAAAATATTGTCACTCAGATGAAGTTTTACATTCTGTCCATGCTGTGATCAAGAGAGCCATTTCATAAATGAGTTCACTTTCATTATTATTATCCATGGCAGTCACTCATGATGTGCTATGAGATAAACTAGAATGGCAGACACCTCCTATAGATTCCAATGGCTTTTCCCTTGAGGTCCCCTTGCATCCTGCTGGCATGTCTCAATCTCTTTCTCCCTCAGGGTTATGAAATCAATTTGTTGCCAAGAACCTTGTCAGCCTTGTTCTACTACTTGACTTTTAGATTTACAGTGACATAATTTTTGATGGGATGGCATGACCATAATGCATCTGATTCTGGAGTCCAGCCAAACTGCATACAGCATAAGAAAGGAGGGTAGTACAAAGAAAGAATAAAGCTAGCTTTTCTTGCTCCTTTGATTTTTGGAGTTGCTGTTTGCAGGACCACTATTCCATGGTAAGCTATCACAACCTAATTGGGATAAATAAAGCCTCAGATCCATGCCAGGAATCCCCTTGAGGGGAACATGGTATTCTGATGACCTGGCTCCACTTAGCATCCTGCATAGTATGGCAAAGGACAAGAGAGAGGAATACACAAGTCTGTGCATAGAAAACTATGGCATCCGCTGATACTCCTGGGTTGCATAGAGGTATTGAAGGGTGCACGGGTTTGCCCTACTAGAGGCATGTTCAGACAAGTGCTCATGTGCATTTTCCCCAGGACAGATAGCAGTGGCACATCATGTCCCTGGGGCATGTCCCTGCATGTGCTCTCTGGTGCACCAGGTAAAGCAGGGGAGGCCAGGACCAGCACCTGAGCTGGGCCCAGCAGCCTTACCTGGGGTACTGGGGGCCTCCTGGGGCTGCAGTGCTAAAGATCTAGGCATGTGAAACCTGGCCGGCAGCCAGAGCATGGCTCTGACCAACTAGGCTCTGTTTTTGGGTGGCACACGCTGCTGCCATGTGTGTTGCACTGCTTTTTTCAACATGCTTTTTTTTTATACTGGGGGCTACATTTTTTTTCTGTTTGGCAAGCCTACACACACACACACACACATATATATTAATTACTGTGTTTACCTCCTCCTGGAGGGTGCCACTCAGTTTTAAAAACTTATGGAGGGGTGCCTCAAATCCAAAAAAGTTGAAAACCACTGATCTATACTGTACCTCTATGGTGGATCCAGCTGTGCCACCAAGAATGCTCTGCCCACTTGCTGAGTGCGTGTGAAAGCTTGGAAATTAAGCAGTGTAGGTGATTTGGCATGGCCTTGAGTAGGTACCCAGAGCAACTGAGTCAGGCATGCTTCTCAGCATGCACTCAGGACTGAACTAAATCAGCTACACTGCCTAATTTCCAGGCTTTTACATACCAAACAGAAGTGTGTGTGTAGGTGCAGTGCTCTTGGACTTGTCGCACAGTGCAGTGGGCGTGCATTTGGAGGCCAAAAGAATGTTGCATTCATTGTGGACTAATCCTCTGTTGTATTTACTAGGGCTGTGCGAGTCTTCAGATCACACTTCGGATCCGGGGCCACTTCAGACACTTTGGCATCCAAAGCAGCATGCCCAGATCAAAGCGCGGGCTCAGTTAAACTGTCCGAAGTGGTTTGGAGTGTCCGAAGTGCTCCAGAAATGCTTCGGATGCTTCGGACAGCTTAACTGAAAGTTAGAAGAGGGATGGATGGGGAGTGGGGGAGAGTGGGAGGGGGGAGGGGGAGTGGGAGTGGGTACCTTTGCTGCTGCTGCTGATACTACTGGTGTTGAGCCAGGTAAGTTATTTTACCTATTGTCACGTAAAGCGGAGCACCGGGCGTGGGGCTGCAGGGGAGGAGGAGGCCTCACTGGGGCACACTGCCGTGTTGTGCAGAGGCCCCAGTGCCAGGAAGGGCGTACCTTAACACACACACAATGTCACCCACCCACATCATGAGTTTTGGCTGTCAGCAGCTTGAGGTGCAGGGTCCCAGAAGACAGACTCCCCCAGCGATACGCACACAGCTGGCAGGCTTCATGGCCTGGCAGGGCCCAGCACCCAGGCCTGCACTAGATTTCATCCCCCTGTGCCCCAAGACAGACGCTGCACCTTAACACACACAGGGCCTTTTGTGTCACAAGTGTTGCCTGTCAGCAGCTTGAGGTGCAGTTCCCCCCAAACCCCTGCACCAATCTTCTTGAAACTTGGCAGGCTTCATGCTCTCAGCAGAGGCTACCACCCCTGTAAGTTTCACCCAAATCGGAGGTAAAACAACAAAGTTATAGATATTTCATCGATCCCCTATTATAGCCTATAGCTGGATCTCTGAGGCAGCTCCGAAGTTTCAGAGCCGCTTCGGCCGGATCGAAGCAGCAAACCGATCCGGAGCTCTGGATCGGATCACTGCCATCCGAAGTGGCTGGATCCGAAGCCGAATCAAATACCTGCCTACTCGCACAGGCCTAGTATTTACTGATATTTCCAGGTAGAAATGGACATAATTTAAAGATACAGTGTATATGAATGGGAGGAGAGGGGAAAGGGGCTTGCTCCAGAGTCTTTTTTTATTTGACATTTTCAATATCAGTCTCTTGCAACAGGAAATGTTTCATGGTGGGAATAATGGAGGAACTAGTAATATGGAGGGAATATTGAATCTCTTGAAAATGAGAAACTCAAAATGCTTGTGGCATCTTGTGAAACTTTTGCCATCATGCCACCTAAGGTAGTGTTTTATTTTAGCTCTTAGCTCTTTATATTTAAACTGGAGATGTCTGGAAAATAAGTACATTTCACAGCAGGTTTACCAAACATTAAATTTCTGCAAACCTTTCATTATTTTTAATGAAAAGTTGGAAATAAAAGAAACATAAGAATTGGGGTGCATGTCAAAAGCTGGATAATTTTTGTTTTTTCGCTTCTTCTTTTCTTCCCCCCACTATTTCTTGCAAGGCAAAACAGGAGGAGGTGGGTGGAGGAATGAGGAAGGAGAGAAAAAGGTTGATCTACCACCTGCATAAAATATCCCATTGCCCAATGTTCCACTGTTTGGTTGGGGAGCAGTAACCTTTGGCAGAAAAGAAACAAAGAAAGAAAACCCCATTTCCATTGGAAATTTTTAATTAGAAGTCAATGCAAACAAAAGGGGTAGGAGAGTTGATAGAATTTTTTTCAGATAATTCTACTCTGAACAGAAGTGTTTTGTAAAGTTATTTAACATCAATTTGAAATGCTCGTTTGAACCTTCATTTTGAAGAAGGCAAAATAACGAACACTTAGATTATAATATAATGTTCTATCAGTTATGCAGGGTATTAACTAAAGCAGATGAAATCTGATGAGTAATAGAAATAAAGTGACTATTTTAAGGAGGTAAAAAGTGTTTCTTTCCCTTGAGTTTGTAATTTTTAATTCAAATACAGCACAACTGGAAACTAACTGTTTTCAATAGAGTGTGTGCCATGCACTATCACTCCAGTTCCAGATTTACCTAATTGGAAGTCTACACTTTCAATTATTCAGTAGCCTTAAACTCTAGAATGGTAATGTGCACTGCTTTCAGCAGTATGAAAACAAGTTTGCTTCTTTGAAGTGGTCTCCAATCAATAAATCTGATGAAAATAGAGTCCTCTTGGGAGTGGAGGTTGAAAGGTAGGGTAAGGAAGAAACTGCTGAAGAGCATTAGTACAAATGTAAAATGTGAATCTTACTTATTTTCAGACCTGCTGACTGATTTGCTGCCTTAGGTAGAAGCTGTCACTTGTTTACAAAAATCTCCACCTTCTAATCAATCCCTATGAGACAGAACACTCCTCCATTTCTTTTATTAGCTCACAATGAAATATGCATCCCTTTGGATTCTCTCTCCCCACCACATTTCGACTCCGTATAAATAAGCAATGTTTTTTTTCACCATGATGATCTGTCAGAGGATAGTTTAAGGCATTGGTTTGGGACTGCTTTCATTTCAGCATCCAATTGCTCTGTGCCTCAATTCCACATCTGTAAAATGGGGATAAGTCTTTCTTTGTGTGTTTGATGTATTTAGGCTGCAGGGTTTGAGGGTCAGTGAATCTGTTTAAATATTTGTATAAGAACTAATGTTGTAATGAGGCTCCTATCTTGGTTGGGGAATCTAAGCACTACTATGAAACAAATACATATTGGCAGTAAAAATATAGGTTAGCTTGTAGTGAACTACCACGCAAATTTACTGTGCCAAGCGGCAGTGCCCTCATACACAAAGCACTGCTGCATATGTGTACTAAGTGCATGGTCCTGCAGGAGGCCTAATTAGTTGCTGAGTGCCAGTGTTAATTAACCCACCAGCATCAATGCATGAATGTAACTATACTGGTTTTGGTTCAGGAAGTAGTACATGGCAGGATGTGTTTGAAGGCACTCCTGCAGCAGTACTTAACATGACACAGTACATTTGACATGCATACATGCCCATAGAGCAACACTGCCCTGTACAGTACATCAAGTGTATAATAGCACTCAGGATAATTCTCCTAAAGCACTCAGCAATTATCAAGTTCTGCTCCTGTGTATGCATTATGATTTTGGATATTGTTTTTAGTCTATGGTGGGTTACAGGGGAATTAAATTAAACTTGATTCATGTTTAGAAAGCTGCGCTTACAAAAACAAAAAGTTATGTTTTTAATAGGACTCAGTCCTGCCATCTCCCATGAACAGAACTTTCACTGATATAAATGAAAGGCTTGAGTGCACAATCGCATGCTTGGGAAAAATTGGAAGAAGGTCATTGCTTACCAGATACCAATAAAAAATAAGTTTTAATGCTGTACTACTGCCTAGTGGTAAACTATGGGATTCTTTCCCCTGGCATCAAAGAGCTTTGGATCAGGCTCCAGAAAGGCAGGTCACTACTCCTGAGAGAGCAGCATCTTGCTGTGAGCCAAAAATGCTTTTCGCTTTCTAATTTTCTTGAAATGTTATAAAGATGAAAGTAAGCTTCAATGTTACATTTACAAATGAAGCATTTAATCCCTACTGCACTGTGCATATGCCTACACTAGAAAATAACCATAACAGAAAGCTTCGCATTCCTAACATAAAGGCTTGTTCTTCCCATGAATGTATTTATAGGATGCATTTATTAACCTCTATTGCATGAAGATCGCCTGAAAATGTTGACACCTCGGCTAAGTACTGATATTCAAAAAGCCCAAGCCTGAATTGATTAAATCTTTACAGGTTAGTCTAACCTGAATAGATTCAACTGAGGAGCAAGTGACTAGACATTCATTTTTGATTCTGGAAATGCATCCACATGCCTGCAGTGGTTCAGGCCAGAAGCCGGGGGCTCCAAAGCAAGCCCTCTCTTCCCTTCCAATTGGCCAAGGGAAGCTGAGCTGAAGGAGGGGGGGCATGGCTAGGCCTTGACATGCCTGAGTATGATTGGGGAGGAGTTTAACCCCCGACCCTGGCCTGCAGGGATGCCAGTGGGATGAGGCTGGAAGGGGAGGCGGGAAGCAGCCCTTGCCAGAATTTTTTTTTTGGGAGTGGGGGGGAGGAAGCATAGCCAGACCCTGGCCCCCAGCTGGCACAAAAGGGTCAAGCAGCAAGAGCAGGAGCATAGCCAGTCTCTGGCCCCAGGCCTGAGGAAAATTGTGGGGAGGAAGGAAGGAATCATAGATGTCTAGTGTAGCCCCTGCTTGAGCCCTGGCCAGGCCCTCCTGCAGAAGCACAGTCTAAAGACAGGAGGATTTCCTTGCAGCTCCCACAACCAAGGATGCCCACCAGGGGCAAAAAAAGTCACCATGGACTTCCTGTGGCCAATTTCCCCACCCTGCCCCACAGTGGGGCCCAGCACTGAGCTCCTCCAGCCCTGAACCCTGAGGTAGCACCACACAGAGCTTCCAACCCCTATGATGGGGGAGATCCCTGCCTGACCCAGTGGCTCTGTGATAGTCGGGCTTGGCCTGGGCATGGGGAGCTGGGAGCAATCTGGGTGCCCAGTTCCGTGGCCCCAGCCAAAGGTGCAGCTGGCTGGGATGGGACCTGCCCCCACAGCCCAGCCCAACCTGGCCCTGCCATCCACCCACCTCACCTGGGACTGGAGCTGGGACTAGGGCTGTGGGCTAGGCAAGCCCAGGACAATTTCACAGTTTCCACAGCCCCAGCCAAGCTGCAGCTGGTTGGGAAGGGCCCTATCCCCATGGCCTGACCCAGCCCAGCTCAGCCCCTCTGTGCCTGCTGTCAACAATGCCTGTGGGCTGGATCATCTCAGCCCTGCAGCCCAAGCCCCAGTCCCAGCCCTGAGCAAGAGGGGCAGATGGTGGGGTGGACCTGGGCTGCAGGGGCAGTGCCCTTCCCTGCCATCTGTAGCTCAGGCTGGGGCAGTGGGAGCTGTGAAATTATTCTGGACTGTCCTGGCCAACAGCCCCAGCCCCAGCCCTAGGAGAGGTAGGCAGATGGCAAGGCAGGGCCAGGCCAGGCCAGGCAGGTCCCTTCCTGACTGCAGCTTGGGCTGGGGCCATGGGAGATGTGCACCTGGATTGCTCCTGGCTCCCCATGCCCAGGCCAAGCCAAGCTGTCATGAAGCCACTGCAGCAGGCAGGACTCTCCCCTTTCACTTCCCCCCACCCCTACCAGGGGGCTGGGGGGCTCTGTACAACACTGCCCCAGGGCTCAGGGCTGGAGGAGCACAGTGCTAAGCCCACTGTAGGGCAGGGGGAGAAATCTGGTGTTGAATGCCCTTGGTGGCTTTTTCCCAAGCAGTACAGAGTCCCCCCGGCAGGTGTTCTCTGTTGTGGGTGCTGCAAGCAAACCCTCTGCTCTTTAGATTATGTTTCTACAGAAGGATCTGACCAGGGCTCAGGCAGGGGCTAGACTAGACACGAGAGGATCTCTGGAGGCTCCTTCCAGCCTCTCCTCTCTGATTTCTCCGTCCTTCACCTCAGGCCCGGGGACAGGGTCTGGCCATGTTCCCACTCTTGCTGCTCAAGAGGAAATCCAAGCAGACCCTGGCTGGGGTCCCACACTAGTGGGAGATGGGATGAAGTGGGAATTAAACTTCCTTTCCCCTCAGGCTACCAGCATCTGGCCACTCCCCCTGTTCCTGCTACTGGAGAAGCAAGGGGGCACTCTGGAGCAGGGTTTCCCATGCCCACCTCTTCTCAGCCAGCCCAAGCAGTGATAGTGCTTTGACTAGGGAGGAGAGGGGCAGGGCCAGTCCTGCTCCTCTGGAGCAGACAATATAGCAGAGCCCAGGGCATTCTGGGACGTTGGGGGACTGAGAGTTCATCTAAACCACGAAGGGGTCTGAAACAGAAGTTCCATAAACCAGTTTGACCTAAATCAGTTAAGTATGATACTACATTCAACTAGGTTTATCTTAAACCAGTTTCAGCCATATTGAAAATGTTTTATGTGCACTACATTTCTGTTCCATTACAGGTTTAAACTGGTTTCTGATCACTTAAACCAGTTTATGTGTAACTTCTATGCCTAATCCTAATCTATTCAGAAATATTTTTATCATTAAGAAAATGCCTTTTAAAGATAACTAGATCTAGGATCAATTAAGCAAGTCAAAATTTAATACCTCCAATTTGTATAATGTGTTATTATGCGTTACCTATGAATCAATAACTTGGCTTCCTTTCCTCAGAAATCAAGGTAGAGGATAAATTTGCTTTTGTAGGATATGGTGTATCTTATGGTGATAGTGTATCTTATTGCATATTTTTTTGTCATGCCTAGGATAAAATCCTAATTTAGGTATGAGTCTTTTCTTTGGATTAGGTTTAAAAGCTCATCACCTATCACACTAGTTCATATTATTAATGGGCGTGTCTACAAATGTGCTTTAATGCTCATTAGCCTATTTTAATATGCATTAAAGCATCACAAAAAAAAATATGCTCTTTAGTTAATGCACATTAAAATAGGCTAATGCATATTAAAGTGTCATGAAAAACATGGGCACCTATACACAAGCACAGAGGCTGCTTTGACATGCTAGAATTCCAGACACGAGATACGGTAGCACTTTTATTAGAGCAGCTCTTAGAGTCACTCTAATTAAAGCACTTCCCCTCCCCCCACCCCCAGAGCTCATATAAAAGTGCCTCGTGCTCTTTAGTTAATGTGCATTAAAGAGGCTAATGTATATTTCCCTATTACCTCACAATGGAGATACTAGAGTTCATGTGTATTAACTAAAGCACATTAATGCACATGTAGATATGTCCATGACTTAAACTTACAGGCTGTATCTTGGTGTCCTTTCAGATTTAAAGAATAGAATTTGTCCCTGCATTTTAAGGAATAAACCACAAATTATCTGAAAAGGTGAATGAGAATCAATTGCTATTTTTCAGACAGAATTGAACCATTTTGTAATAATAAACAGACTGTTTCTCATATACATAGTTTGGGATACATGGATTTTATTGTTTCGAAGAAAGAGACTTGGGGGTCATCATTGACCACAAGATGAACATGAGCCTTCAATGCGATGCTGTGGCTAGTAAAACAAGCAAAATGCTGGCTTGCATCCATAGAACAAAAGATCAAAAGATCTTTTTCTCAAGCAAATCCCAGGACCTCATTCTCCCCTTGTACTCGGCCTTGGTGAGGCCACAGCTGGAGTACTGCATCCAGTTTTGGGCCCCACAATTCAAGAAGGATGTGGAGAAGCTTGAGAGAGTGCAGAGAAGAGTCATGCAAATGATCAGAGGTCAGGAAAACAGACCTTACGAAGACAGGCTGAGAGCTATGGGACTCTTTAACCTGGAAAAGCGCAGGCTCAGGGGTGAACTGATGGCCACCTATAAGTTTATCAGAGGTGACCACCAGTATCTGGGGGAACGTCTGTTCACCAGAGCACCCCAAGGGATGACGAGGTCAAATGGTTATAAACTACTGCAAGACCGTTTCAGGCTGGACATGGACAGAAAAAAGAATTTATTTACTGTCCGAGCCCCCAAGGTCTGGAATAGCCTGCCATTGGAGGTGGTTCAAGCACCCACATTGAACACCTTCAAGAGAAATTTGGATGCTTATCTTGCTGGGATCCTATGACCCCAGCTGATTTTCTGCCTCTCGGGCAGGGGGCTGGACTCGATGATCTTCCAATGTCCCTTCCAGCCCTAACGTCTATGAAATCTATGAATCTGTGTCAGTAAATCATCACCATTTATTTTGGTCCCTTATCATATATCAGATATCATTTAAAGTTTCCTCTTTTGCTGTGTTTAATTTGCCAGAGTTGGATAGTTTTCTGGCAATTTTTTAGTTTTCAAACTAGAAATTTTGAAGACAAGTTTCATAGATTTCATAGACATTAGAGCTGGAAAGGACTTTGTGAGAACATCAGGTCCAGCCCCCTGCTGGGGTCACTCCAGCAAGATAAGCATCCAAGCATTTCTTAAAGGTATCCAGAGTAGGTGCTTGCACACTTCTGGGGGGTAGTCTATTTCAGATTCTGGAGACTTGGATGGTAGAGAAGTTTTTCCATATGTCCAGTCTAAAACAGTCTTCCAGCAGTTTGTGACCATTAGACCTTGTATTCCCTTGGGGTGCCCTGGAGAACAGATGTTCTCCTAGTTCCTAATGCATACCTCTTATATACATATAGGCTGCCACCAAGGTCCCCCTTGAGCCTTCGCTTCTCCAGGCTGAAGAATCCCATTCTTCTCAGCTTCTCCTCATAAGGCCTGTTCTGTTTACGTCTAATCATATGCATGGCTCTCCTCTGGACTCTCTCAAGCTTCTCCACATCCTTTCTAAAGTGCAGAGCCTAGAATTAGATGCAGTACTCCAGCTCTGGCTTCACCAAAACCAAGTAAAGTGGGAGGATGACTTTTTGGGTCTTGCTTGAGATACACTGGTAGATGCAAGTTTTATTTGTTTTGCCGGCTGCAGCATCGCATTGGTGGTTCATATTCATTTTGTGGTCAATCATGACTGCCAAGTCTCTTTTGGTCATGGTGCTACTGAGTGTAGCATTGCTGAGCCTGTAAGTATCATGTGGGTTTTTTCTCCTGAGGTGGAGCACTTTGAATTTCTCCATGTTGAATGTTATCAGGTTTTGATCTGCCCACCTTGTGAGCCTGTCCAGGTCAGCCTGAATTGTCAGCCTATCCTCTAACATAACCATAATTCCCCATAATTTGTGTCATCTGAGAACTTAGCCAGTCCACTTCTGACACCCAAATCTGGCTCATTTATGAATATATTAAAGAGTACTGGTCTGAGTACCGAGCCCTGGGGGACGCCACTGGTCACCATGCACCATGTTGAGTCCATTCCATCGACTATCACTCTTTGGGTTCAACCACGGAGCCAGTTCCCCAGACAGTGGACCGTAAGGTTGTTGAGGCCACAGTTCTCAATTTTACCATGAGGACATCATGGGAGACCAGATCAAAGGCTTTTTTTAAATTTAGATATATGACATCCATCTCTTCTCATAGGCAATTTAAGTTCATTGGCATTTAGTTCATAGGCATTTAAGTTCTATTTTAATCTAAATGCTGAAAGGTTTGCTGATTAGCATACACTAGGCGCATCTATACAAGATGTTTACTAATTAGCTAATTATAACTAATTATACAAGATGTTGTATAATTACAAGGTGTTGTATAATATACAAGATGTTGACTAATTAGCTCTGCAGTAAACATTGCGCATCTACACATGCGCCCCTATTAGGTAGGAGTAAACTAATAAACTCAAGAGCTTGTAAATACAAGTACTACCCTGCTGTGGAGGTTTTACTCCATAGCAGCATACATGTAGACACTGCCCTGGCTGGTTGGGGCATGAGGGTGCTTCAGTGCAGGAGCTTCCTGCTGGCTAGCCTTATGCTGAAGCACCCTCTTGCCCCAGCCAGTCTCCCTGCAGCATGTTGAGCTGGGGGGCAGCAGTCCTAGGCTGGCAGGCTGACTCCCAGGGCCCCCTGCCACCTGAGGCTGCTCCAACCTGGCTCACTGTGCTGTGTTCCCAGGCACATGTTACAACAGCATGCCCAGGAGCAATAAACTCAGGAGGAATAAGCCTTGGAGTTTAAAGCTTCACATTATTTGCAAATGTAAATATGCCCACTCAGTACCTGAAAGAAAGCTGCAAACTAGAGCAATAAACCTGTGTGGTAATGGACTGCTGTTAGAAATCAAAGATCAATACACACTTTGAACCAAGCAGAAATAGGTCACAGTAGGGTTGGATGTCCAATTCAGACAAAGCTAAATTTGGGGGTCAACCATACCAAAAAGGCATTGAGTTGACTGATACAAGCTTTTAGGGAGAGATTTTAGAATGGTTCAAAAGCTCTTAGGTGCTTATTTGCATCGTTAGGTGTGCAATTGACTTTTAAAATCAGACTCTTTCTCTTGGAGATGGATTTACATTCTCAAAAGTGAAAGTTTGTTGTTGGTTTTACTATGGTAGTCTTCACTTATTTAAAGTTAAGGTTCAAAGCTATCTGCTACTTTTCAGGTCTCAGGTGGTGAGTACTTCATCTATGGTACAAAAGGACAATTTGAGCCCAACTGGAACCTGGAAGACACCAGAAACTACTTCATTCTGTAAGGAAAAACAGCCTATCTTCACTCTGAACAGTTTATGGATGCTAGAAGGGAAGGGGAATCTCATCTATTAGGGATGATTTGATATAGGTTCTAATCAATTATTAATAACCCGTAATAGACCAAAAATGTGGGTATAATAATAACTAAGTGGAAAATGGTGGATGAGTTTGGAGCTAGATCCAAAAGGAAATAGAGAATCTGTTTCACAATGACTATGAAAAGAATGAAAAGAAACTAGCTTGTTTCAAAAAGTTTCTTAACTTATTTTCTAGAAAACATAATAGTTTAGATCTGACAGTTATTGTAGAGATGAGCTCTAATCCAATTTTCAAAAGCCTCTTTTGAAAGGAAATTTTTAATCACAAAGGATAAATATTTCTGAAGCCTTAAGGCCCAAATTGACAAATCTGCTTAGACTGACTTCTGTCAAAATGGTGTTTTTAGGCACCATTTATCCACTAAAAACACAAGTCAGTTATTGCTTAATCCTGTGTGTATTTTATGTTCACTTAGCACCTATACAGGTCAGTCGCATCTTACATGCATTTAACTTGCGCAAATTCAACTATATGGGGGGGGG